>NW_006285258.1:3663027-3670258 GCF_000327345.1 Myotis davidii
ATGTTTGCCCATTTTCCCTAAACCTGTCTATACTGTGCCCTTTCCTGAATATGTGCTCAATGCATATTTATTGAATTATGAAGACTTTTAGTGATACGAATGCATTTGTTTAATAAAAACCTCATTTTAAAGAGTGCTTAATGAGGTTTTTCTAGTTTGATGTTTTGAGAAATTTTGGGGTTTTTTAGATTACTCACATTAATGAGATTTTATTATTGACATTTGTTTTAATATATGCAGATTTTAAAATTAATGTGGAACTGTTTTTTCCCAGTACATGTTTTGGGGATTATTATGATTTTTCATTAGTTTGGAAAATTCTGAAATAATTTCTAAAAGAAAAAGGTAATTTTATTATGTAGTGTTGTATTTTTAAGCAAATAATACAGGAATTTGTTCTTTGTAGTTAGACTGATGCCATACTTATATTTTCATTACTTTAAGGAGACAACTCCTTACTATAAAATTTCTGATTTCTAAAAAATAGATTTTGGCAAAGGTAGAGAGAGTAAAACCAAAATTCAAACGGAAGAATATTGCATGAAGTAACTATTCTAATTTTCTCAAAATGTTTTTGTTCTCCACTGTGGTAAGACATTTTTCTTTAATTTCTATACTGGTATAATTGAAATATTTCCAGAATCTATTGCTTAATGTATTATCTATACAGGGTTTATTATATGGAATTTTAAGAATAGTTCACTATCTTAACATTGCATTTCAGGTCTGAAAACAGCAGATGCTGCATTTTGATGTATTATAATGAAGGCCCCAATGTCACAATAAACAACTTCTAAAAACATACAGAATTGTAACTACAGGGGAAAGTTAGTCAGTCTGTTCCTACTAGTGACATCTTCTGTTTGTACAGCTGTTGACTACAGCAGATTCTCTTTTTTGCTGAACACAAAGGATCATTTTAGTGTTTGTGAATTGTATTGTTGAACTCTGATATCTAGAATTGCACTTAGAAGCCAGTACAAACTTTAATGTTTAAGGGAAAAGGGGGGGGGGGGCAAAAGTAGGTTTACTGTTGTGAGTACTCGAAACAGAGCTTATTTTTCTATTATTTATATTACTAATTATTGTATTATTTATTATTAACCTATTTTTGCCCACTCCTGTGTACTGTGTATGTGAAGACATTAGTTATAATTTATGAATGACACCTTTTAAACAGCGACTTCACTAAATTCATGAGACCCTTAAATAAAAGTATAGATGAAACTAGTATAAAAAACTTGCAACTTTTTACTTGAGCAAGAATTTGAATTTGTTGTTACAAAAGTAATCTATGACATTATTTTGGGGGGGGCGGTGTCCAGAAAAATGTTCTTAAAATTTTTTTGTTTCTTTATAATTATATTAATAGCACTCCTTTCTTCATGTTAGACTGAGAATTTGATGCAATCATATTCCTTGTTTTAAAACAAATCCTAATGTCTTGTTCAGATTTATAAAACTTTTCAGAAAATTCATATAAGTTCAGGAGAACTTTTTGATTTTTAAAAATACTAAAAGTTATTTTTTAGTATAGTTTAAATGTGATTTATTTGCCTTCTTATGCATATGTATAAACTATATAAAGCAAGCTTTCATTATCTGTGTATTATTGTTGAAACTCAGCTTTTTTCCATAATTAGGGAAACATTTATTAGGTTGATTATTTTATGCCTTATATAAATAAGTTTGAAGTTCTAGTGACTGTTACAGTGAATAGAACTGGGTTATTTTATTAGCATTTGAAGGGGTTTTTACCTCCTGTGTTAAAATTCAAGAAACTGAGTTTAGTTCTCAGATATTTGTAAGTTCAATGACCTATCTACTTCAGATTTGGTTAGTGGTATAAAAGTAGACTTCAAAGTTAAATCAGATTTGAGGAAGGATATTGAATTAATACTGCTATATAGTTCAGATTATCTTCTTTCTCCTTTTTAAAAAGTACTTCTGAATTTCCAGTGGAATCTTTTTAGAGAAATTTTTTTCTGAATAAGGCTATATATTGAGCATATCAAGTCTTATCTTTAGTGTTTCTTGGATTTGTTACTGATTACTTTTCTGAGAAACAGGCCTGAAATTTATTCTGAGAACTCTGCCTTGGTGAGAGCTTCTAATAAATGCTATCCTAGTGTGTTTGTTGGGGAAAAATCCTGTTGATTTGAGGTGATTGATTTAAGTGGTTGAAATATTGGACTGCATTTCACTTACTGGTTTATATTTATGTGGTTTTTTTACATTCTGCTTTTGCAGAATGTGCCTATAGGTTTTTTCTTTTATAATTAAATTTTTAAAATTTGTTAAATATGACAGATGCAAAAAGAAAACTGCCTAACACCAATACACAGCTAAATGAATTATATAAGGTGAACACCTTCTAAGTATCACCCAAATTAGGACACAGAACGTTGCCAGGCACCCCAGAATTTCTTCCCAGTCACAGCTCCTCCTTTTCTAACAGTAATTCCTATTCTGACTTTTATGGATTGTACTTACTTTTCTTTATAGTAAATAAATGTCACCCATTTGTGCATTCTTAAATACTTCAGTTTTTAAAGTGTCTTTTGAATCTCTAGATTTATTATAAGAAAAGATATAAAATAAACTAAAATGGAGTATATATTCTGAATTACTTTAGTTTGCTCGGCTTATCTTCTGGGACACTGACGTACTTATTTTTTCCCCCAGTTTAAGTGTGAACCAGAAGTTTTCTCCCCCTTATATATGTATATTTTAAATTCATCTTAGACATTTTCCTTCCATGCTAATCTAATTTCCTGAAAAGGACAGAAATAGACTATTTAAACAAATATAATTATCCTTCAGAATGCTGCTTAATGATCTCCCCACCCTCCCCCCCAAACAAAATTAATTAAAAACACATTGTTATGGAAAAGAAAACCCAAACAAAACAAAACACATTGTTAGTCTGCAGAGCTAGATTTCTTACTACCAACCTTATTTGGGGACTCGGAGGTTTGACTGACTTCCTTCTACTCTTGATTGTTAAGACATGATTTCATAGAAATGTAGTAACCTTTGATAAGTTTTCCCCAGTTTCATTTAACGACTTTTGCTGTATAGCTTAATCATATTTAATTATTTTAATTTGTCATTGTGTTCCTTTGGATGTTTTGTGAATAACGAAAAGAGACCTAATTACTGTTTGTAAAAACTGACTTGTTAAATTGTGAATTAATATTACTTAAATTTTTTGTTCATTTGTTAATAATGTGTTTCACTTTCTCTTTGAAGAATGTCAAGCTGTCAGCTGAGGTAGAGCCATTTATTCCCCAGAAGAAGAATCCTGATACATTTATGATCCCTATGGCACTCCCAAATGAGAATGGAAATGTTTCTGGTATAGAACCAACTCCAATTCCCAGCTACTTGATTACTTGTTATCCATTTGTGCAGGAAAACCAATCCAATAGGTAATTTGTTTATTATTTTCTTTTTTAGTTGGGGTGGGGAAGAGAGGGGTAGAAAACATAGAAGTTGACAAAACACACCACTTAATTTTTTCCTTTTATAACTTGTAAACAGGAATCATTTTTCTATTCATTAGGAGGAGTAAATAAAGCCAGGTGATGTAGAAATTTGAAAACTATTAACATGGATTATTGTCTCATTCTTTCTAAAAGGTTATGGAGTTCTTTGGATATATTTTCTATAATAAGTAAAATTTGTCTGAAGTAAATTGACTTAAAGGGAGGAATGAATTACTCAGAAAGAGATAAGCAGAAACCCTTTTTTGAGATTAGGTATCTAATCATAATTGCCAAGATAATCTGGCATAAGAAGAAAACATCAAGGGATAGTCCTTAACTTTGAAGCTTTTATGGTTAGTTAGCATATAACTCTAGATCTAGAGACTCTGATTCTAGTTCCAAATTTAGCTTTAGCGCTATAGCCTACAGCAATGGTTCTCAGCCTTCCTAATGCCATGACCCTTTAATATAATTCCTCGTGTTGTGGTGACCCCCAATTTCATTGTTACAAATTGAACATAAAGCATAGTGATTAATCACAAAAACAATATGTAATTATATATGTGTTTTCCGATGGTCTTAGGCAACCCCTTTGAAAGGGTCGTTTGACCCCCAGAGGGGTCGCGACCCACAGGTTGAGAACTGCTGGTCTACAGGATGCGTTAACAAATTGCTTGCAATTCAGATAATGTGTAACCTAGTAACCACTAGGTTTCTAACTTTGCTTATGTTTTCTGGATGATTAGCACTTCATTGGTGTAGTTTATTTTATTGCTGTGTAAAAATAATTTTAGATTCTTTCAAGTTATATCACACACAGAAAATTGTACTTCTCTAGCATTGTGGGATAAATGGATGAGGTAGCTAGACTCTAGTCTAGACTCTGCCCAGCCACCCCTGAAGGCTAAGGCAGTCAGTATTTCTACACATCTATAATCCATTGTGACACACTAGTGTACCAAGGCACATTCTTTGAGAAATTACGGATATATGAGATATGAGATCACTAAACAACTTTCTCAAGTTAAATATTCAAGTTAATAATCTGAAACTCTTAATAGTTTAGGGGATTGGACAAATAGTAAAAACTAAGGGATCCTTTTCAAATAAGTTAGCATTATACTTAAAAAATCTTTGACCTATATGGACTATGTCCATAGTGATTTGTAAACTAAAATTAATAATAGTATTTTTTGTATTTAACAAAATGATCAAGTGTATAGTATGGCAAATTTAATTTTTCTTACCTTACCAAATAATTTTTTTTTTGGTTCTTTTTAAATTTATTTTTGTTTGTTAATCCTCACCTAAGGATATTTTTCCATTGATTTTAGGGAGAGTGTAAGGGAGAAGGAGACACAGAGAGAGAAACATCAATGTGTCTGTACACATCATTTGGTTGCTTCCATTACAGCCGGACCAGGGCCGGCAGGGGTCAAGCCTGCAACTGAGGAACGTGCCCTTGACCAAAATCAAACCCGGGACCCTTCAGTCCACAGGCCGATTCTTTATCCACTGAGCCAAACTGGCTAGAGCACCAAATAATCTTTTGAGAATTCATGAGTAAGCCAGTTAGCAGATTATGTAAAAATATTTTCAGAATTATGGCAGTGAACATTTTTACATTTTGCTTTGTCATAGGAGCAGTGAGGAAAGCTCTATGATCCAGCTTTCCTTGACCCCTCATTCGTCAGCAACAACCTTCTGTGAGAAGGACTGCTGAGACAAGAAAAATCTTGCTGGTGCTTTATAGGAACTGCACTAGAAAAAGCTCTAATACTAGGAATAGTAGATGGCAGTGGACAGGCTTGCCTTTTCTTCTCTTCTTTCCCTTGGATCTGAAGCCTGCTTCCATTGCCAAGAAGGGAAGCCAGGAAAAGAGCTGGACTTGGCCAAGTATTTAAGGGAGTATGGGAGAGGAGTAGGAGGCCCTTGGGTCTGAGCTAAAGAATGAGATGTGGAGGAATCAAATCACCTATTGTAGTGATCATTTTACACAGTGATCACCTTATGCTCGTCTTTGCAGAAGGCTATCACAGTTACTAGCATTGGGTGGGAACATAGGACTGCTGGCAGATCCAGCAGCTCGGTGTTTAACTTTTAGGCAGAAATATCATGAGGATGTTAAGGAGAGAGTTACAAATAAGAATATGTATTTTTAAAATATTGGAAAGCAATAAAACTAAAACTATCAGTTTTAATTCCTTTATACTGTCATTTAAATTGTTATATATACACTAGAGGCCTGTTGCACGAAAAGATTCGTGCAGTAGGCCTTCCCTTCCCCTGGCTGCCGGCACCGGTTTTCCTCCGGCACCCGGGACCCAGGCCTTCGCTCCAGCCGGAGGCGCCTCCAAGCCTGTCGAGGCTCTGGTGGCTGGGGCTGCCTTCAGTCTTCGCTCCACCGCTTCGCATCTATGTATGCAAATTAACCGCCATCTTTGTTGGCGGTTAATTTGCATATCTCACTGATTAGCCAATGGGAGGCGTAGCAAAGGTACAGTCAATTTCAATCTTTGTCTATTATTAGATAGAATAATTTCTATAGCAAAGAAACATATAAGATAATTTTATCTCATTTTTCAGAATTATTGTGAAGCCACTATTCTGTTCTGTGTTTTCTTTTATTAAAATGAGTTGAGATTTTACTTTAACATTACTTTTATAATTATCAATAGCTTTGTTCTGTTTTTGTTTTTACAGACAGTTTCCATTATATAACAATGACATACGATGGCAACAGCCCAATCCAAACCCTGCTGGACCATACCTTGCCTACCCTATTATACCTGCTCAGCCACCTGTTTCTACAGAGTATACATATTATCAGCTGATGCCAGCACCATGTGCCCAAGTTATGGGTTTTTATCATCCTTTTCCTACACCATACTCCAACACCTTTCAGACTGCAAATACTGTAAATACTATAACCACAGAATGCACTGAACGTCCAAATCAACTTGGACAAGTCTTCCCGTTGTCCAGTCATAGAAGCAGAAACAGTAACAGAGGACCAATGGTACCAAAAGTAAGTGACTGATTTTGATTGGCTTTTATATTTGACATTTCTATTGTTAATAATAGAGTAAGTAATCTGCCACTTGTATTGATTAGCTTTAAATGCTGAATTTACTACAAAACATTTTGTTCACTATCTATCTATAAATATAAAAGCCTAAGTGATCGGCCAACTATTCGACTGTCTGGCCGTCCGACCGGTAGCTGTGATGTGCACTGACCACCAGGGGGTAGATGCTCAACACAGGAGCTGCTGAGCTGCGGTGACTTGGCAGCTGCGGTTCTCGGGTGACGCACACAGAACCAGAGAGGAAGGAGTCTTATTCCAGCGTGTGTCACCGAGAACTGCTCTCTCTCAATCTGGGACCTTTTGAGGGATGTCGGCGAGCCAGTTTCGGCCTGATGGCTAGGCCGAGGGATCCCACCGGTGCATGAATCCATGCACCAGGCCTCTAGTCATAAAATAGTTAAAGGGTTATAGTATTTATAAAATAATTCTGTTTTTTATTGTTTTTCATTTTTAATTGGTGATTATTTATATTTGTCTTCAAGTTCCTTCAAAGAGTTTTACATAAACAAAACGCACAAATATTTCCAAATTAGTTTAATTTAGTGATAAAAATCGCATAGTGACACAGTATTTATAAGTGGTTAGTTTGGATCCCATTCTAGGGTGTTGAATGGCTCATGCACTTAAGGATATTTCAGTCTTCAGAAATCAGCAG
>NW_006285258.1:3670300-3672783 GCF_000327345.1 Myotis davidii
GAAGAACATAGTGGTTCATTAAATCCCTTCAACTTCATTGTTTCTGTCTTGTGAATTTTTAGGAGGAGTGCCACTTTGTTATTCAGAAGGTTACTTTTCTATTGAAGCCTTAGTATCAAAACAAATAAAAAAAATTTTTCTTCTCAGCACTTTGGAACTAATGGGAGGCAGAGTGACTTACTTCTTACATGTATCTTATATCTGTATCAGGGAGTTGGTGCTTTGCTAGATCCCATTAGCCAACCTTCATTGAAAAGTCTTTTCTGTCTTTGGCATACTTTTTACAAATTAAAATACAAACCAGCAGCAGAAGTTGTTTTATTAATTATTGATTGAGAAAATTAAGAATGTAAGTAACAATTAAAATGAATTTATATTTTTATTTATAGTAGTGTTAATGGTTTTTTGAAAAATAGTGTTTAAATGTGTCTACAATACCTATTTAGCCTATTAGGATTGGCTGCAGATAATATCATGAAATCCTAACACAGAAGTCCTATTTCCCCGTGAGTTGGGAGCCACTGATTTGGAGCATACATTTAGGTATATTGTATAGTGGATGGGTATTCTATAATGTTTAGTACATTAACTAGAATCTTAATTTTTTTTTTTATTTAAATCATCAACAGCTTTTACAACAGCACATAAAAAGCAAAAGGCCACAGGTGAAAAATGTAGCTACTCAGAAAGAGACAAATGCAGCAGGTCCTGATAATCGATCAAAAATCGTGCTTCTGGTAGATGCTTCACAGCAAACCGGTAAGGCAAGGGTTCTTCTGAACAGTATATGTTACTAATTTTTATCTGTTGTCATGCATTGGCTTAATAATTGTGGATTATACTACTTTTTATGATTCTAGACTTTCACCCATTCATTTAAACTGTCACTTTGCGAAATTCTCTAGAAAGGATGAAACAATCCATGTTCTTAATGTTCTTTCAACTTGTTTGCTGGCTTATATACAATTTTGAACAGGGTTTGAGGTTTCCTCATAAAGCAGTGGAGCAGTTCAGAAATCAGAGATGGAATTTTTAAAAAGCTGTAGAAATATGAGGGAGTCATATTGATAGAAATCATAATTCTACATGGTTTTATAACTAGATTAAAACCTGTTATAAAACATCCCTAATATTCTATAATATTTTTCTAGAAAGAATTACCAAGTTTTTAATTCACATTTTAACATAGATCTAAACTAGACCTGTGAGTTCAAATAAGTAAAAATTTTGGATTAGTAGGATATAATTTTGTCATAAGTTTTTTAGAAGATGGTATAAACATTAAATAAAAAAGCTTTCTCCAGGTAATAGATAAGAATTAATAGTCTTATAATAGTCTAGCTATTTTTCTGTTTTCATCATACAGTTCCACCTACTAGATACAGAGTAGATAGATGTCTATTACCTCTCACCCATTCTCATTAACACTAGTAAAAAAAATCTTTGTTAATTAGCCAAGGCCAAAAATTAGATCTGTTCAAAGGCACATTTGCTTTTTACCCCTCTATAGTCTCCACTCAAATGCAGGCTGGTTTAAAATAAATTAGGTGGCGCTACTTTTTTTCCATTGGAATTTCATTTTTCTTTTTTAAAAATATATTTTATTGATTTTTTACAGAGAGGAAGGGAGAGAGATAGTTAGAAACATCGATGAGAGAGAAACATCGATCAGCTGCCTCCTGCACACCTCCCACTGGGGATGTGCCCACAACCCAGGTACATGCCCTTGACCGGAATCGAACCCGGGACCCCTCAGTCCACAGGCCGACGCTCTATCCACTGAGCCAAAAGGTTTCGGCTTCATTTTTCTTTTGAACTCTATTCAGTTATCCTTTTACAATTGCTTAGATCCACTAGGAGCAAGAAAGGATCTGAGAATCAGTTAAAAAACAATCTTGCTGACAGTACTTGCTGTGTGGTTTGTAGGGCATAAAACAGTGATATTAACAGACTCTGACAAATGGTTGGGGTGGCTATGGAAAAGAATCGCATGTAATATCTTACAAAGTTTTCTATGTTTTGGTTGTTCCTAATCATAGTGAACCATTTATACGTGATTTCAACCCTGGGACTCCTTGAAAAAATTATCTGTACTTTAGTTTTATCATTGTGACCACAAAATCAGCCTTCTAAAGTATCTATCCTATCTAATAAAAGACAAAAAGGGCAATTAACCATACCTCCACTACGCTTCCCATGGGCTAATCAGGGTGATATGCAAATTAACTGCCAACAAAGATGGCGGCCGGCAGCCACGCAGCTGAAGTGAACATGAGGCTTGCTTGTTCCAGTAATGGAGGATGCCAAGGTTCCTCTCCTGCCGCAGCCCAGCTCTAAGCACCGAAAGCAACAGCTCCAACAGCAACAAAGTTTCAATTATAGAAGCTAAACAAACCCCAGATCCCTGCTTTCAGCAGCTGAGGCCTCAGAGCTGGAGCCAAGCCTCAGAGCTAAAGCTGGCCCAGAATAAAACAAAAAAAAGA
>NW_006285258.1:3673220-3685724 GCF_000327345.1 Myotis davidii
AGCTAAGAGTCTGACCATTCAACCGGTCACTATGACGTGCACTGACCACCAGGGGGCAGACACTCAATGCAGGAGCTGCTGAGCTGCAGTGACTTAGCAGTGGTGGTTCTCGGGTGATGCACCCTGAAACCAGAGAGGAGGGAGCCCGATTCCTTGTGGGGCCACACAATTCCGCCTTTGACCGTGGGTTATGTTGTCGCTGGGGCACTGTCGGCCCCAAATCTGGTTTACTGCACACTTGTATTTGCATTCCACACTCTGTATGATAACAACTTTGCAGAGTGCCCTCTTGCACTCCGGGACCCCGTAGGGGATGTTGGAGAGCTGGTTTCAGCCCAATCCCTGCAGGCCACAGTGAGGGATCCCACCTGCCGGAGAGATCCCACTCACTCGGCAGACGCTGGGGAGGGACCACAGGAGGTTGGCTCCAGGGCGTGTCTGGCCCTTCTTGCCCAGTCCCACCCCACTGGCCACCTTCTAATTAATTTCCTTTCAATGTGCATGAATCCATGCACTGGGTCACTAGTAAGAATTAGAAAATGAAAAGGTGAAGGTATAATTTGAGTAGATTATATCTTCTACCAGTATTTTTATTCTTTAGTTTGTTTTCAAATTCTGAGGATTGTGCATTCTGTGTTTTTATTGTTAGTTTGTTTTAATTTCTTAGGATTAATTGGTATCAGTCAGAGGTGGGATGAAATACTATAGTTTAAAAGAATTTGTAACAGATTTTTACTCTTGAATACAAACTTTTATTATTTAACTAGAGGCCCAGTGCATGAAATTTGTGCACGGGGGGGCTGGGTCCCTCAGCCTGGCCTGCACCCTCTCCAGTCTGAGACCACTGGCTCCTAACCGCTAGCCTGCCTGCCAACATGATTGTCCCTAACTGCCTCTGCCTGCTGGCCTGATTGCCCCCTAACTGCTCCCCTGCCGGCCTGTTTGCCCCCTAACTGCTCCCCTCTGCCGGCCTGATCACCCTCTAACTTCTCTCCTCTGCCAGCCTGATCGCCCCTAACCACCTCTGCCTTGGCCTCTGCCACCGTGGCTTTGTCCAGAAGGTCATCCAGAAGATGTCTGGTCTAATTAGCATATTATCCTTTTATTAGTATAGATAAGAGTTTAGTAAGTTGGGTACATATAAGATAATATATAAAAGTGAATCACATTTAAGTGTGCCACCAACAAACAAATTTTAAGAAAAGATGCTATTTATAATAGCAATAAAAATATTATTTCTTGCAATGAACCTTATATAATGTGTATCAGACATTTATGCAGGAAACTATAACGTTATTATAGGACATTGTATTAAAAATATCTAAATATTAGGTTCATTCAGGATAATTTGATATTGCAAATGTTATTTGTCCCTAAGGTAGCCTGTAGATTCAATGCAGTTCCAATCAAACTTTCAAAAGAAATTTTTGGGGAACTTTCAAACTAATCTATCTAATAAAGAGGGAATATGCTAATTGACCCTCACGCCGTTGCAAAGATGGCAGCGCCCACAGCCAATAAGGAGGGGATATGCTAATTGACTGCCCCGCCCTCAAAGGTGGCAGCGCCCACAGCCACAAAATGGTGGTGCCCAGTCCCCTCAGCCCCGCTGGGATGGCAGGTGCACGGCAAGGCAGGTCCCGCCCCACATGCCTGCCTTTGGAGTCCCTAAGTCTCCTCAGCCCCCCAGCTGCCTAGGGCCGGCCTGAGGCACAGGCAAGCCTCAGATGGTGGCTGTCCAAATGCCCAGCCGCCCAGGGCCACTCAAGACTCAGGTAACCTGGGTAGGTCGAGGCTTGCGCTGCCGGCAATGGCAGCAGCAGAAGTGTCATGGGGGGTTGCCTTTCCCTGATCACTTGGTGACCTCCCGCCCTGAGGGCTCCCAGACTGTGAGAGGGGGTAGGCTGGACTTAGGGACCCTACCCCCCTCCAGTGCATGAATTTTTATGCAGCAGGCCTCTAGTCTACACTAATAAAAGACAAAGATGCTAATTGACCATACCTTGGCTATGCCCAAGCCAAACCAACCAGACAATCAGAGTGACTATATGCAAATTAACCCAACCAAGATGGCAGCCGGCAGCCACGGAGCTGGAGCAAGCAGGAGGCTTGGTTGCCTGGGCGATGGAGGAAGCCAAGCTTCCCGCTCCGGCTATGGCCTCCACTCATGGCAACAAGTTTCAATTATAGAAGACAAATAAATGCCAGATACCTGCTTCCAGCCAGCCTCCACTGGGAGCTGGGGTGGTGTAGCTGTCCCCTTGTGGTCAGTGCGCTTCCACAGGGGGAACTCTGCTCAGCCACAAGCCAGGCTGACGGCTGCCAGTACAGCGGTGGTGATGGGAGCCTCTCCTGCCTCCTCAGCAGCGCTAAGAATGTCCAACTGCACCTTAGGCCTGCTCCCCGCTGGCAAGTGGACATTCCCTGAGGGCTCCGGGGCTGCCAGAGGGATGTCTGACTGCCAGCTTAGGCCCAATCCCCTGGGGAGCAGGCCTAAGCCTGCAGGTGGTCATCCCCCAAGGGGTCCCAGACTGCGAGAGGGCACAGGCTGGGCTGAGGGACCCCCGAGTGCACAAATTTTTGTGCATTGGGCCTCTAGTAAATATATAATAGACTAAGCGACTGGTCACTATGACATGCACTGACCACCAGGGGGTAGACTCTTAATGCAGGAGCTTCCCTCTGGTGGTCAGTACACTCCCACAGCCAACCTCCTGTGGCCAGCCAACCTCCCGCGGTTCCTACCCCCAGCTGGCCAACCTCCCACGATCCCTTCCCCCAGCCAGCCAATCTTTTGTGGTCCCTTCCCCTGCTGGCCAGCCTCCCATTGTACCTCCCCCATTGGGACTGGGTGAGATGGCCCAGATCATTGGCCAGGCACAGGACTCCACCAGTGCACGAATTTGTGCACCAGATCTCTAGTTATAAAATAAAGGAGTACTGGTCTGCACACTCCACATTGGGGATCAAGCCCACAACCCCGGCATGTGCTCTTACTGGGAATCAAACCATGACCTAGTTTGTAGGTCACTGCTCAACCACTGAATTGGGCGAGATACTTTCATATGTACACATGAATTCATTTGTCTAAGAATGTTGATAGCAGTATTAATCATAGCAAGCCCCCAAACAGCCCAAGTGTCCCATCAGTGGTACAGACGGTAAGTACATTATAGTATAGTCTTACACAGTGACATTAATGAATTACAGTCACATCCATCAGAATCTCAAAACCAATGTTGAGGGTATGGTGGGGTGGGTAGCAAGTCCGAGAAACATGGGGAGTATGATTTTATTTTTATAAAGTTAAAATTGTAAAATTACATGGTTTATGTTTTAGGAATACAGAAATTTGTGGTATTTTTTAAAGGGAGGAAATAACAAACACAGAATTTAGAATAAAGGGCAGCCTCTGAGGGAGGAAGAGGATGCAGTGGTGGAGGGGGCATGCAGTTGACCTCAAAGGATTGGGTGATGTTCTCTTTGTTAAATGGGTAATGGGGGGATGGTTTTATTCTCTTCATAATAAACATGTTATAAACCAACTTGTCAGGAATATCTTACGTTTTTATAATCTTCCAAAAAAGGTTTTACCATTTACAAAATTAGATGTCTTTATTTTCTTACAACCTTAGTGATAATTTAACAATTTATCAACTAGGTCCTCACAACAAATTGTTACACTTTTCTTGCCTTGTAGATTTCCCGTCAGATATCGCTAACAAGTCTCTCTCAGAGAGCTCTGCCCCGATACTCTGGAAGTCCAAAGGCAGGAGGAGAAGAGCATCCCACCCTACTGCTGAATCTTCTAGTGAGCAGGGAGCTAGTGAAGCTGACATTGACAGTGATAGTGGCTACTGCAGTCCCAAACACAGCAACAACCAGCCCACTTCAGGGGCTTTACGAAATCCTGATTCTAGCACCATGAATGTATGTGACATTGCTTTGATCTCTTTATCAGTCATCTATGTCAGTATTACTCTTATGTCTTCTGCTAAAGCTTAAGTACCTGCTTTCATTAACAATCCTATAGTAATAAGATGGTTATAAACATTTTGTATATTTTGTTATTAATATGAAAAATATTCTTTTATGGATGAGTATTTTTTCAGAGATTGTAATAAGCATCCTTCACACTAGACTAGATTCGGAATCATTTTGTAAGAAATGTGGTATTGATTTTGAGCAGAAAATAATTGTCTCCTTTTTGTTTCTATTTTTAGCATGTGGAATCATCTATATGTACAGGTACTTATTTTTCTGCATAGTGTTTTTGCTATAATTTCTTCTTTGTCTATGTCAAAGTTTTGCTTTTAAGCATTAACCTTGCTGATGTGCAAAAATTAGAAATCTTTCAAAGTGATTCACATTAAATACAAAGTACAGTCTTGCTGATAAAACTGAGAATGTGCCAGCCAGAGGTATTCTGCAGATGACACTTATATTACTGGGAACTGGAATACCACTTAAAATTTATGGAAAATTTTCCACTATTATATTTACAGTGACCAAATTTCAGTACATAAAGTTAAGGAGCAATTTAGCTTTTGACATCTGCTGTAATTAAATCATATTTTAAATCTTATTTGTTACAGGTAGTGTAAATTGGTCCAGTGTAACTTGCCAGGCAACTCAGAAAAAACCTTGGATGGAAAAAAATCAGACATTTTCTAGAGGTGGAAGGCAGACTGAACAAAGAAATTCACAGGTAATTTAAATTAGGTCGGACAAATTTGATTAGTGTCAGATGAATTATTTTAAGTGGTATAATGATTTTGAAGGTCAGTGTCCTTAATTTTTAAAGATGTATATTAAATTACTTAAAAGTAAAATATATCTCTAAGCTTAAAATGGTTTAGCCAGTAAAATGATTCAAGTAATGAAACAAAATGGCAAAATGTTGAAAGTAGGTGGTGTGTATGCATGAGCATATATTGTACCATTCTCTACTTTTCTGTGTTTAAGAAATATTTTTTGCTATTTCATACTTTTAAAATAGAATACTGTTCAATCCTGCTTCACCTGCTGACTTAGCCATATAAATATTTTAAAGAATTTCAGTGCCTTAAATAGTGATCCTTTAAACTTCAGGCAGAACTGCAGCCTTGTCCATGTGACTTTGCCTGATTATAGACACCATATGCCACACTCTGCTTGTGCGCTGCCATAGTGATGAATGCCTCTTCCGAATGCAGCCATACTGGGCAGCTTCCTGATCCTGGGGAGTGGGATCTAGCTGCAGTAGGGTGGAGCAAGTTATATTCTGCCACAAACTTCCAATACTGTCTTCCTGCATTGGTTGTCTATGAAATCAGGGACTGTATATTGGTCAGTATTTTTCCTTTTTAATTTTTAGATAGACTTTTTGTTTTCCTTAAATCTAGTCAAGGAATTAAGGTTATATGAATAGATCTGTGGATGAACTGAAATAAGAGTAAGTTACCACCAGATCAAGTGGACCAAATACTTGCCTGTTTTTGTCTCCCTAAAATGAAGTACTTCAGATGTTCCTAACTTTAATTAGGGTGTTAGGAAAACAAGCAGAATAATTCCCTCTTCCCTCTGGTTGTTGCAAAAATGAGTTGTTATTGTTTGTGGCAGGCTTGTGAAGCAGTCTAGCTTTATTTGATTAAAAACAAAAGCTTGCCAGGGTTCTTGTCCCAGCATCAAGAAGGGTTCAGGAATCTGGAGAAGGAATGCATAGATGACATAGGAATCCAGAGACTAATAAAGAGTCCGTAGACAAAATATAATTTTGAAAGGCACTGCGGGGGTCAGAGGAGCTTAGCTAAAGGAGCTAAGTTCTAAAGTCTTAAGTCTAAGGCCTTAGGTTCTCCCCGACCCCAGGACCCCATGCTTTTTATTAACACAGCTTGTCCTGAGGCAAGGCAGAGATAAACACTTCAAAGGGTCAGGGTTTGGTACAGAGTCCATTGTCAGAATGGGGGAATTAGCCTACGGCTGTTCAGGTATTTGGCCAGTTGGAGGTGATAACATGAAGATTGAGATGCCTTTTAGCTGTCTGGCAGCCACAGTCAATTTAATGTATCCTATTCAGGTTTGGGGAAATGCCTTCAGCCATTCCCAACAGGTGACTACATGTGTGACTCAACCCTGTTGAGTCCCCAAGTCTCATCAACCTTTTGATGAAACTCTTGAAATTATGACATGCTGGATTGGTCCCGGCAAAGCTAAAACAAGAATTATTTAAATAAATTAGATAAACAAAATCTGTACAATGTTTAGTCAAGTACTGAAACTTTATATTTAAAGTGTATCTGCTAGACCTGCCAATCTTGCAGCCTCAATACCTACTCAGTACAGTTTGGTATCAGTAGCCCACTGGAGTGGAAATCCTATACTAATAAAAAACAAACATGCAAATGGACCATGCTTTTGCTACACCTTAAGCCACGCCCACCAGCCAATCAGAGCAACTATATGCAAATTACCCCGCCAAGATGGCGGCCAGCAGCCATGGAGCTGGAGCGAGCAGGAGGCTTGCTTGCTCCAGTGATGGAGGAAGCCAAGGTTCCCTGCCTGCCGCAGCCTGGCTCTGAGCTCCACTGAAAGCAACAAAGTTTCAATTATAGAAGGTAAATAAATCCCAGAATAAAAAAAGAAAAAGAGAAGCTGGGAGCTTATGTCACCAGGGTGCTTGGCCAGCCTGGAAATGACCCTGAGTCCCTCACCCAGAGTGGCCAGGCACCCCAGTGGGGACCCCCTACCCTAAAAGGGGTGTGGCCAGCCTGAAAACAGCCATCAGCCCCTCACCCAGGCTGGCCAAACCTCCATGGGGTGAGGGACCCCACTGGGGTGGACATCCTCTGAGGAGTCCCACATTGCAAGAGGGCATAGGCTGGGCTGAGGGACCCCCCCACCCCAGGTGCACAAATTTTTGTGCACCGGGCCTCTAGTAATACTGATATGGAAAAATATTTTCTCTCTACCTCAAAACTGGTGAGAAATGGAAAAAGAACAACAAAAAAGAAAATTATGAAAATACGTATGGTTTGTTAAGTTTTATTTTGTATCTCTTCATTCCAAAAGGACTAGAAATAGATGTGGAACAAAGTGTTTTCTTTTCTACTTCTGATGCTTTTGTCATACTTTTCTTAAGCATGTTACTTGTTTAATTTTTGACATGCAAATTCTTTTTTTTTCCTTTTAAGTCAAAATATTTTCCCCTTGTGCAATCTCTGATTATTTTTAGGCTTAAAATGTCTTTCAGAAATCAAATATTCACTTGTATTTTCTGCTACTTTTCAATAGACTAATGTTTCAAGACTTTTAAAAATCTGAGATTAAGTTTGGTGAATGGTACCATGTATTGATGTAGATTTTCAAAGTATTTAATCAATTGTCCTAACATTGTAATCCATCCTATTCTCTGATTTGCACTGTTCTTTTAATCATTTGCTAATTTCTTACGTTTTTTTTTTCTTTTTTTAAATTTATTTTTTATCTTCATTAGTGAAAGTATTACAGATGTCCACTTTTTTCTCCATTGTCCCCTTCTAGCCCGCACCCAGCCCCCTACCCCAGACTTTCACCACACTATTGTTTGTGTCCATGGGTTATGCATATACGCATACAAGTTCTTTGGTTAATCTCTTTCCACCCATCCACACATTCTCCTCTGCCTTCCCTCTGTCTGTTCTGTGCTTCTGTGTCTCTGAGTAATTTCTTATGCCTTAAGTGCTATCTCTGGGCTTTTTGTTTCATGTATCAGAAATCTGCACCTGCATCATGGCATGCTATTTTAACTATTGTATCATGCGATGATTTTTAATATTTTTTTTTTAGATTTTTATTCTTTATTTAAATACGAGAGGCCTGGTGCACGAAATTCATGCATGGGTAGGGTCCCTAGACCTGGCCAGCCATCAGGGTTGGTTGGGGCCTCCCAGATGCCAGTTGGGGCCTTCCCCGGCTGCCTGCTGGTGCCTTCCTTCATTCTGTGCTGCCCCCTGGTGGTCAGCACACATCATAGCAAGCAATCAAACTCCTGGTTTCCCTGTCGAACTCCCACGGGAACACTTTGCATGTTAGTCTTTTATATATATAGGCCAGAGGCCCAATGCACAAAAATTCATGCAAGACTAGGCCTTCCTGGCCGGGGAGGCTTGGGTGCAGAGGGAGGGGGGTAAGAGATCAACCAAAGGACTTGTATGCATGCATATAAGCATAACCAATGGACATAAGACACTGGGGGATAGGGGAGGCTAGGGGACTATCAAGGGCGGGGGGGAAAAATGGACACATATATAATACCCTTTGTAATACTTTAAGCAATTAAAAAAAAGAGGGAAAAAAAAGAGTAGGCCTTCCTTTCCCCGGCTGCCAGCCCCAGCTTCCCTCTGGCACCCAGGACCTGGGCTTCCCTCCTCCTGCCGCTGGCAGGCACCCGGGACCCGGGTGGCTTCCCTCTGGCCCCGGCTGTGTCCGGTCTAATTAGCATATTACCCTTTTATTATCATAGATAGATGTTTTTATTGATTTTTTTAGAGAGGAAGGGAGAGGGATAGGGTAATAGAAACATTGATGAAACATTGATTGGCTGTCTCCCGCACGCCCTCTACTGGGAATGGAGCCTGCAATCCAGGCATATGCCCTGACCAGGAATCAAACTGGGAACCTCTTGGTTCATGGATTTATGCTCAACCACTGAGCCACACTGGCTGAATGATTTTTAATATTTTCACTAGTGTTTTAACATTTGAAAAGGCAGGCTCTTTCTATACTCTGTTAAAGCTTTAACTTTAAATGATGGACAGAATCTATAAACTTAATTTTTCAAAACTGGTTTTATTTTGTGAATAGGTTGAAAAATAAAAGAGTTGAAAAAAGTTATACAAAATCTCATTTTTACCAGTCTCCCTATCTTCTGCTCTTCCCTATATCTGTCCCCTATATCAAAAGATGAAAAAGGGTGTACAATGAAATCTCACTTTCACTCTTGTCTCCCCTTAGCTTCTCCACTTCACTGGGTCGGTCCCCTATGTCTGTTCCACTTTGATTAGGATCTTGTATATTTTCCCAGAGTTTCTTCTTGTAATTACAAGTAAATACAAGGATGTATCTTATGTTTTACCCAATGTGTTCTGTGTTCTGCTTTCATCACTTAGCAATATATGTGGAGCAATATATAATGGAAATATTTCCATATTATATTTAGGGCTTCTACACTTCTATCTTTTAACAATTCCTAGTATTGTATTGATATATCTTTATTAATTTCTGTGTTCTGTCGATGGACATTTGAATTGTTTGAAAACTGTTGCTGTTTAGAATGCTACAGTGTCATTTAGAAGTATGTGTGTATAGTAGTAGAATAAATTCCTAGATAAGGGACTGCTGGGTGAAAAGGTAAAGTCATCTCTGTTATTTGGTAAATATCACCATATTATACCACTTTATAATTTCAACAGTAATGTGGAGAGTGCATATTTCTATATAGCCTAAGGAATTACATGCTTTCAGGGTTTTAGATTTTTGCCACTTAGGTTAAAATGTGTATTAAAGTAGTTCAGCATCTTTCTAATGTTTAAAGGGCATTTGTATTTTTCTGTAAATTTGGTCATATTCTTTGCCTGTTTTGTATCTTGATCTCTTTTTTGTACATTTTAAAATCATTTTGACCAAGTTCTTATCAAATATTTACATTTCTAGGAGCCTTAGTCTGTAATACCAGTTGCAGATATTTTACTGGGTTTTAATTTTTGACTTTGCTCATTATTATTGTTATGCATAAATTTTGTGTTTTAAATAGTATTAAGAAGTTTATTTTTATAAGGATATTTATTATATCCTTGACTCTGTTGTAGTTTTTAAAATGGCTTCTGGGTTTTTAAAATCATAGTTTAAAAAGCCTTGTCCCTACTCCAGGGTTTTAAAGGAATTTTCCTCTTTTCCTCCAGGGTGTTTATGCTCTTGTGTGTTTCTCTTTACATTTAAATCTTTATTCCATTTGAAGTTTGTCTTGTTGGATGGTGTGAGATATATATACTACTTTGTATTTTTCACATGGCTACCCAAATCTCCCAGTACCATTTATTGAAAAATGCATCCCTTTCCCTGACCAGTGTGGCTCAGTTGGTTGGGTGTGGTACTGCACACCGAAAGGTTGCCAGTTAGATTTCCAGTCAGGCCGCGTGCCTGGTTTGCAGGCTCGATCCCTATTGGAGCTGGGACGGTGCAGGAGGTAGCTGATCGATGTTTTGCTTTCACATACATGTTTCTCTCCTCCCTTCCTCTCTCTAAAAATCAATTAAAAATATTTTTTAAAAAATATTTTTGCTTTATTGTTTTTATTGATTTTTGGAGAGAAAGGCGGGGAGGGGGAGAGAGGGAGGGAGCGAGGGATTAAGGGAGGGAGGGAGGGAGGGAGAGAGAGAGCGAGAGAGAGAGAGAGAAAGAAACATAAACATTTATGTGAGAGCAAAACATCAATAGGCTGCCTCCTTCACGCCCCTCTACTCCCAGGATTAAGCTTCTAACCAGGGCACATGCCCTGACTGGTGATCGAACTGGCATCCTTTTGCTGCATGGGATGATGCCCAACCAATTGCGCCACACTGGCCAGGACGATAAATATTCAAAAAGAAAAGAAAAGTACATCTCTTTACTGATTTGAGCTAACCACCTTTATCACCTATTAAATTAATTCCTTTGTATATTGAAATCTATTTCTGGACCTTCTGTTGTTTTGTTCCATTGGTCATTAATCTATCAACTTATAGAGAATGAATTACCTTTATGTCATAGCATTTTTCAATGCAAAAAGCAGTATATCTTCCTATTTTTGAGTCATTTTTTGTGTTCTTCAGAATCATTGTATAGTTTTCTGAAAATGTATTTGTACATATTCCTCATTACGTCAGTTTCTAATATATTTTTTCTTTTTTTGGTTACATATGTGGAGTATGAAAACTTAAATCTTTTTATATTATTTTTGTGTTAGTCATTTAAGAATCTCAGTATATATTTGAGGCTGTGATCTTTGTTTTGTTCTGTTGTGTATCCCTACTTCCCTATCAATAAAACTCTTTTTCTTAGAAGAACTGGAAAAGAAAAGAGGTTATTTATTCCAGGAGGTAATTGTTTGAGTCTCATAAACTTTGTTGGGACCATTAGTTTGGTGGTTTTAATTTAATCCTGGAGCTTTATGTCTCCAAGTATAAAATCAAGTTGCATTTGTTTTTGAGAGAGAGAGAGAGAGAGAGAGACTGTACCAAAAAAAATGAAGAGTTGTACTCACGAATTATTCTCTTTTTCTTTATCCCTAACTTGGAGCTTAATTATTAGTACTAATTTCAGTGTTGATTTATGTGAATTAAATTTTTTTTAGTACCTAGACATTATAAATTGCATTTGTTTTACCACCCTGTATGAGCCTCTTTTCATGAATCAATTTTTAAAATATTTTTTATGAAAATTTCTAAAAGGCAAAGTTTGAATAATTTTACAGATAACATTCAATATAGATACCAGCTATATGTTATCTAAAATTTTACTAACATTTGCTTCATCCCATATGTATTCCTCTCTCCATGTTCACGAGCCTGTTTTAAAATGAGGTTAATATTTAAAACCAAGAAATTCTTGGGTATCTTGGAAATTATCTAGTTTCTTAACAGGTACTTACAGGTTATAGAAAGTAGCCCAGTAATCATCATGCATATTCTAAGGAAGAATTAAATTTGCTATGTGACTCTTTTCCTGGCCTATAGTTCTGCATATAGCCTACTTCCCAAAAGAATGTAAAAATTCTATTTCTTAATAGCAAGTTTTTTTCAACCAGTTGTTTAAGCATGGAGTTGCCAGTGGTTCCAGGTCTTTGTGTGCATATTTTAGTCTATATTAGAGGCCGAGTACATGAAATTCATGTACTTGGGGTTAGTGGGTTGGGGGGGGCGGGTCCATCAGCCTGACCTGCACCCTTTCGCAGTCCAGGAGCTCTGGGGGGATGTCCAGCTGATGGCTTAGGCCCGCTCCCCAGTTGGACATCATTAGTACTGCGGAGGCGGGAGAGGCGCCCGCCACCGCCACTGCACTCGCCAACCGTGAGCCCGGCTTCTGGCTAAGCGGCACTCCCCCTATGGCAGCGGTTCTCAACCTGTGGGTGGCGACCCCTTTGGGGGTCGAACGACCCTTTCACAGGGGTCACCTAAGACCATGAGAAAACACATATATAATTACATATTTTTGTGATTAATCACTATGCTTTAATTATGTTTAATTTGTAACAATGAAATTGGGGGTCACCACAACATGAGGAACTGTATTAAAGGGTCGCAGCATTAGGAAGATTGAGAACCACTGCCTATGACAGTGATGGCAAACCTTTTGAGCTCGGCATGTCAACGTTTTGAATAAACCCTAAATTAACTCTGGTGCCATGTCACATATAGAAATTTTTTGATATTTGCAACCATAGTAAAACAAAGATGTATATTTTTGATATTTATTTTATATATTTAAATGACACTTAACAAAGAAAAG
>NW_006285258.1:3686416-3694550 GCF_000327345.1 Myotis davidii
ATCTGGGGCTTGCTTAGCTTCTATAATTGCAACATTGTTTCTTAGAGTGCAGCTCAGAGGCTGGCAGCTCCTTCACTGGAGCAAGCAAGCCTCCTGTTCGCTTCAGCTGCCTGGCTGCCGGCTGCCATCTTGGTTGGCAGATAATTTGCATATTGCCCTGATTAGCCAATGGGAAGCATGTCGGAGGTACAGTTAATTACCATGTTTGTCTTTTATTAGATTAGATACCAGCACTTTCCATCCAGATCTCCTTCAAGTTCTTTAAATCAGCAGTTGCCAACCTTTCGGACCTCACGGACCACCAGTGGTTCATGGACTATTGGTTGGCAACTGCTGGCTGCTCCAAAGATTTCCTTAAATCAGTAGCCACGAACCTTTCTAACCTCATGGACCACCAGTGCTTCATGGACCACCGGTTGGCAACCACTGCTTTAAATCATTAGAATTTTGGGGTAATTGATAATGAAGACCATACTTTCATGTCTTGTAAGTATCCTGGTTAAGAGTGGCATTTCATATTAGTTGCATTGGGTCCTTAAGAGAGGGAATTTGAAATATGTCTTAAGATTCCTCAAATGCTTAATGCTTTTTAAAAATGCTTTTTAAGCCTGGCTGATGTTGCTCAGTTGTTGAGCATTGACCCATGAGTCAAGAGTTAGGTTGCAGGCTTGATCCCCAGTGGGGAGCATGTAGGACGCAGCTGATTGATAGATATTTTTTCTTTCAATAGTGTTTCTATCTCTCTAAAATAAAAAATAAAAAATATTTTTAAAAAAACTCAGTGAAAATGTAGCATGAATAAAAAATACTTTAAAAATGCATTTTGAAGCCGAAACCGGTTTGGCTCAGTGGATAGAGCGGCGGCCTGCGGACTGAAAGGTCCCAGGTTCGATTCCGGACAAGGGTATGTATGTACCTGGGTTGCGGGCACATCGCCAGTGGGGGGCATGCAGGAGGCAGCTGATCGATGTTTCTTTCTCATCGATGTTTCTAACTCTCTATCTCTCTCCCTTCCTCTCTGTAAAAAATCAATAAAATATATTTTAAAAAATGCATTTTGAAAAATGTTTTTTTCTTTCCCATGACAATTGAACATTTTGTAAATTTCTTTTTAAAAAAATATATTTTTATTGATTTCAGAGAGGAAGAGAGGGAGAGACAGATAGAAACATCAATGATGAGAGAGGATCATTGATCGGCTGCCTCCTGCATGCCCTACACTGGGGATCGAGCCTGCAACTCGGACATGTGCCCTTGACCAGAATCGAACCTGGAACCCTTCAGTCCGCAGGCTGACACACTATCCACTGAGCCAAACTGTTTAGGGCTATAAATTTCTTAATAGGATAATAATAATTTGTGACTGAATGAAAATTTTATTCTCTTAAATTTATTTTCTTGGAAACAGAATTTTTAA
Organism: Myotis davidii; assembly: GCF_000327345.1. Classification (NCBI taxonomy): domain Eukaryota; kingdom Metazoa; phylum Chordata; class Mammalia; order Chiroptera; family Vespertilionidae; genus Myotis; species Myotis davidii. Next base: position 3,687,834 of record NW_006285258.1, read on the forward strand.
GTTTTAATATTTCTTAGGAATTCTTTTTTTAAAAGATATTGGAAGACTTAGAGTAGTTTAATAAAAAGGTAATATTCAGTTTGTCCCAATATTGACATCTTGCAAAATTATAGTACAATATCACAACCCAGATATATTTTTTTTTAAATATATTTTATTGATTTTCCACAGAGAGGAAGGGAGAGAGATAGAGAGTTAGAAACATCGATGAGAGAGAAACATCGACCAGCTGCCTCCTGCACATCCCCTAGTGGAGACATGCCCGCAACCCAGGTACATGCCCCTGACCGGAATCGAACCTGGGACCCTTCAGTCCGCAGGCCGATGCTCTATCCATTGAGCCAAACCGGTTTCGGCCACAACCCAGATATTGACATTGATACAGACAAGATGCAGAACAGATCCACTGTGGCAAGAATACCTCTTGTTGCCCTTTTATAATCATGTTTCTTTCCTGTCCCCAACCCCACCAGCCTCTTCTTAACCCCTAGAACCACTAGTATGTTTCCCCTTGCTATAATTTTTTCATTTTAAGAATGTTATATAAGTGAACTCATATAGTCCTTTGGGATCGGCTTTCTTTCACTTACATGATTCCCTAGAGATTTATCCAGATTGTTGGGTATATCAATAGCTCACTCCTTTTAGTGGCTGGCTACTGTTTCAAAGTATGGATATACCACAGTGCGATTCACTGTTTTCTTTTTTTTTCTTCTTTTAATATATTTTATTGTTTTTTACAGAGAGGAAGGGAGAGGGATAGAGAGTTAGAAATATCGATGAGAGAGAAACATTGATCAGCTGCCTCCTGCACACTCCCCACTGGGGATGAGCCCGCAACCAAGGTACATGCCCCTGACCAGAATCGAACCTGGGACCCTTGAGTCCGCAGGCCAACGCTCCATCCACCGAGCCAAACCGGCCAGGGCAACGATTCACTATTTTCCCAATGAAGGACACCTAGATTGTTTCCAATTCTGGGCTATTGTTAATAAAACTGATGTAAGTGTTCATTTATAGGGGACAAAAAGTAACAACGGATTTTCCTGTTTTTCTTATAATGACCTTATTTCTCAAAGTTTTAACCTTTCATAACAAATTATGCACTTTCATGAAAGTTCATTGAGTTGTACACATTTGTATACTTTGCTGTAAGTATATTATACGTAAAAAAAATTTACTTAAAAATAATAAAACTTGGGTTTTTTTCCCCCCTTTGGGGTTCACTTAGGTTGGATTCAAATGCCGAGGACATAGTACTTCCTCAGAAAGAAGACAGAGTTTGCAGAAGAGACAAGATAATAAGCAGTTAAACCCCAATCAGTCTCATAGAAGTGACCCAAATTCTCAGTCTTTATATCTTGAGGTATTTTTTCACACTTTTTTTTTGTAAACTATTATGGCAGATGTTCCCATTAAGAAAATAATTTTCTTCTCTTATGGTAATACTTTTATGTATTAACATGTGACTCTACTATTATTAGACTAAAATTACTTAGTATTGACTCATTTTTGTCTTGATTATATACAGGGTGGTGCAAACGTAGGTTTATAGTTGTAAGTACCAAAACAGTTAATTCTTGTATTATTTTTATTAATTATTGTATTATTTGCCATATGATACAAATACTATGTCCCACCCTGTATAGTCTAATATTAACTAATTTTTTATAAACTGTTGAAGAGTATTCATCATTTTCAAGTAACATGTAGAGGTAGAGCATGATTTTATGTGGATTTCACCTAGTATAATACTTTCTCTGCAGTTTTTGTTATTGTTCAGTCTGTTTGTCAAGTTTTTCAGATTTGGATAGTTCAGTCTAATTTGTGCTGCTAGTCAGGAGAGTCTTGAAGAAGGAAGAAGAAAGGTTATTTTACTTTCTCTAACAGACAGAAAGTTTATATTCCAATTGCAGTATTTCTATTATTGATTCATCTAGTGGAGGCCTATTCATATGTGTAAAAGTAAGGTATTCTGAATGATACATTGAGGTGAATAAACGTACTGCTATACTTACGGAGGTTGCTTTGTAGTAGAGCAGGGGCGAGGAACCTTTTTTCTGCCAAGGGCCATTTGTATATTTATAACATCATTCTGGGGCTATATAAAATTAACAGTCTAAAAATTAGCCTGCTATATTTGGTCAAACATTTAATTAAGTCACCCCTATTGCTGTGGCAGGGCCAGACCAAATGATTTCTCAGGCCTTATACAGCCCCACGGGCCAGATGTTCCCCACCCCTGAGAGGAACGTAGACATGTACACTCCTAAATACTTGTTTGAGTGTAGTTGGAGTTGAAAGGAGAGACAAGTCTCTTCGGACTTAGGGCAGGGTAGGAATAACATTTGGTATAGATTTAAAAGAATTAGTAAGATTTGGTTGTGCTGATGGTGAACATATCAGGTAACACATTTGAGTCATTTTTGTTGAGTCATAGTTTCTGTAAAATAGGTTAATAGATGGAGATTAAGCTGGAAAAAGTGCTTGAGCCCGGAAGCTAGAGATGAATATTATATTAGATAAGCTTAGTAATTGACCTAAAAGACTTGAGAGTACATCTCAATTATTCTTTCAAGAACAGTATTGTGGCAGTTTTATTATTTGCATTTAACCATATGATTGTTTCCAAACTTACATTTAGCTAAAGATATGATACAATTTTCTTTTAAAAAGTATATTTTTATTGATTTCAGAGAGGAAGGGAGAGGGAGAGAGATAGAAACATCAACGATGAGAGAGAATCATTGACGAGCTGCCTCCTGGCCAGGAGGAGCCCTGACCAGGAATTGAACTGTGATTTCCTGATTTATAGGTTGACACTCAACCACTGAGCAACACCAGCTGGGCTAGATATAATTTTCCATGTAAAGCAGGATACTGGTTAAGAAATTACTTTGGGAAATTTAATTTTTTTTTTTAGTTTTTAACTTTTAACTGTGCTAAGTATGTGTTAATGCAGACAGACAATATATTAATGAACTTCACATTAAGCTTTGTGATTAAATTTTTTCCAAATTATCTGAAATGTGATAAGTTCCTTTTAAAATTTATTTTCTGTTACCCTATATCAGGATAGAATTATTAATAAAAACTGAATAGTAGAAATACAAAGAATGGACATGTGTGAATATGCCCCATCCTTGAAAAATTAGGTATGTTTAAGAGAAATGAGATTTCCTTTTCTTTTAAATCCTCACATAAAGATATGTTTGCTTGTTTTTATTGATTTTTAGAGAGGAAGGAAGGGAGAGAAACATTGATCAATTGTCTCCCATACCTGCCCTGATGCTGGAATCAAATCCCCAAGCTTTTGGTGTATGGCAGTGATTCTCAACCTTCTGGACCTTTAAATATAGTTCCTCATGTTGTGACCCAACCATAAAATTATTTTCATTGCTACTTCATAACTGTAATGTTGCTACTGTTATGAATCGTAATGTAAATATCTGATATGCAGGATGGTCTTAGGCGATTCCTGTGAAAGGGTTGTTCGACTGCCAAAGGGGTCACGACCCACAGGTTGAGAACCGCTGGTGTATGGGATGATGCTTCAACCAACCGAGTCACTGGCCAGGACAAGATTTCCTTTTAAGACTGACTTTAAATAGTTTAATATTAGTACTAAAAAAGTTAACTTCCCAGTTTTTAATTACTCTTAAGCATTATAAAATGTTTTTCTTAAAAGTTTATCACTTTGAACTGATTTTATTTGAAATATGAAACTATTTCAGGATGAAGATGGATTTCGAGAACTAAATGAGAATGGAAATGCTAAAGATGAAAATATTCAACAGAAACTTTCTTCAAAAGTAGTAAGTGACTCTTTTAAAAATATATATAAGCAAAGCCCTGGTTGGTGTTGGCTCAATTATTTAAGCATTATTCTGTGCACCAAAAGGTCGCCAGTTTAATTCCTGGTCAGGGCATATGCCCAAGTTTTGGGTTCAGTCCCCAGTCAGAGTGCATACAGAGGGAGGCAGCCACCGATCGACCTTTCTTTCTCACATCAATGTTTCTCTCTCTCCCCTTTTCCCTTCCTCTCTCTCTAAAAAAAAAACAATAAAAACATTTAAAAAATATAAGCAAAATATTTGAACATCTTTTGAACTATGGCTATGTTGAAAAGAAATATTACAGGTCAACATAGCTAGGTAGAACAAAGACACTGTTCTAAGTCACAGTTAGTTCATTGCGGACAAGAAAATTAAATGACATCATACAACATATATTCCATACTGAAACTTCCTGATTGTTGCAAAACTTTACTTTGGAGTTACTTTGTTTTCAGTCTGGGGTGCAGACAAGCATCACCTGTTGCATCAAGCTGTTTTGTCTCTCTTATTTCACAGTCTAGAATGGTTCCACCACCTCACACTGTTCTTGATGACACTGAATCCTTGGAAGAGTCTAGTCCAGTTATACTGCAGAACATCCCACATTCTTTTTTTTAAATGTTTTTATTGATTTTAGAGAGAGAGGAAAGGATAGGGAGAGAGAGAAAAAGCAAGAGAAACATTCACGTGAGAGAGAACCATCAATCAGTTGCCTCCCTTACACACCCCGACTGGGGATCGAACCCACAACCCAGGCATATGCCCTGACTGGCAACCTTGATGCTCAACTAACTGAGCCACACTAGCCAGGGCTATGTTCCACATTCTTGACTGTTTTTCCTTATGATTAGACATTTATGGAATCACCGACAGTTGTTTTTCTCTGGTTATTATAGTTGGATGACTTACCTGAAAACTCACCAATCAATATAGTTCAGACTCCAATTCCCATTACAACTTCAGTTCCTAAACGTGCAAAAAGTCAGAAGAAGAAAGCTTTAGCAGCAGCCCTTGCCACAGCTCAAGAATATTCAGAAATAAGTATGGAGCAAAAAAAATTACAGGTATATATACATATATATATATATATATTCATTTTTATGAACAAATGTAATAGTTTATTTGGTAGGTTTACGAGGATGGACAGAAGTAATGACAAATAGAATCATCTTAAATTGCCACACTTTTGAATTGAAAAAGTAAATGTTTTTTTGTTTGCCTTTCTAGGAAGCTTTATCAAAGGCAGCTGGAAAAAAGAGTAAAACACCTGTGCAGCTAGATTTGGGGGACATGTTAGCAGCTCTGGAGAAACAACAGCAAGCTATGAAAGCACGGCAAATTACTAATACCAGACCTCTGTCGTACACAGGTGATACTGTTAGTCTGAGTAATTTGCTCTTTGGCTTTGGTAATTTATTTTGCATAGTGTTAATTTAAATTATATTAATCTAAAAGAATCCGGAGTCTAGTCACTAGCTTTTTTCCTGCTCCCTAGTAGCCCCCATCATTATACTGCACTAAGTAGCCTCCCACCTAATAACCTACCTTTCTTGCCCATGAACCATAGTCTGTTTTACAAGGAGCGATCTTTTTAAATATAAGCTGGATTACATCACTCTGCTGCTGGGAACCCCTCAGTAGCTCATCATCTCACTTGGAGTAAAGCCAGAGGCTTAAGCCATGTCTTAAGTTATTCTGTTATTTTTCTACCCTTATCACTCTTCTCTCCTGAACACTGTTCTAGTCATGTTAGCTCCCTGGCAGTTTCACAGGCACACCCAGCATGCCCCTAGCTCAGCATCTTTGTCCTTGCTGTTTCATTTTCCCAGAACTTTCTCTCCTCAGATATCAGTATAGCTTATTCCTTCAGGTCCTTCAAGTCTGTGTTCAGATATCAGGTGGTGTACATTTTGAACCAACCCACTGTTTTTCTTCTTTAAAGGTTAAAAGAAGAATCAATAGTAATTTGGCTCTCTGTTAAATTATCCAATTTAAAACCAAATGGGAAACTGGAGTTTTTATTAAATTGTGTGAGAGAGAGAGAGAGAGAGAGAGAGAGAGAGAGAGAGAAAATGACCTGGCTTTCTACTGAAAGGGTAACTTATATTTCAGCAAACCTTGTCAAATTTAGAACTCAGCAGTTCTGTGCTTCCTCATTATTATTATTTTTTCTCCTCCCCTCCCCCTCCCCCTGCTCCTCTCAAAAAGCTCCTCCCCCCTCCTCCCCTTTTCCCCTATTGACCTATTCCCAGACGTTCCTCATTTCTTTTCATACTCTTTGTTTTAGAAGATGAATAAGATAAAGGGAAGGTAAAGGAACCAATCAAAAGCACTGATGTCAAGTGGCAGAATTGAATTTTCTGTTTCTTATGTTTCTTTGTGAAGGATCTCATGTTTTTAAATGAAAAAATAAGTACCAGTGTATAACTTTAATTCTGTTTGCTAAATATTTAAATTGATCGTTAGTAACCCATCCAGTTTGGAACTTAACTATTCTATATAATAAAAGGCTAATATGCAAATAGACCAAACGGCAGAATGACCGGTCACTATGATGTGCACTGCCCACCAGGGGGCAGACGCTCAATGCAGGAGCTGCCCCCTGATGTTCAGTGCACTCCCACAGGGGGAGCACCGCTCAGCCAGAAGCCGGACTCACAGCTGGCGAGTGCAGTGGCGGTGGCCAGCCAGCTTAGGCCTGCTCCCCTTAGGTGGGAAGCAGGCCTAAGCCGTCAGCTGGACATCCCCTGAGGGCTCCCAGACTGCTGGCTTTCTACTGAAAGGGTAACTTATATTTCAGCAAACCTTGTCAAATTTAGAACTCAGCAGTTCTGTGCTTCCTCATTATTATTATTGTTTCTCCTCCCCTCCCCCTCCCCCT
>NW_006285258.1:3694632-3717387 GCF_000327345.1 Myotis davidii
CCAGTAGGGGGCAGGCAGGAGGCGACCAATCCGTGATTCTCTGTCATCATTGATCTTTAATAATCTCCCTCTCCCTTCCTCTCTGAAATCAGTAAAACTCTATGAAAAAAAACGAAAGAATCTTCATGGCACATTAAAGTCGAGTATTGAGTCAATGCAATTCTATATTATGAAAGGCTAAAATGGAAATCAACTAAATGGAAGAAAAATTGGTCACTACACACAAACTGACCACCCGGGCAGATGCTCATGGCAAGAGCTGCCCCCTGATGTTCAGTGCACTCCCACAGGGGGAGCACCGCTCAGCCAGAAGCCGGACTCACAGCTGGCGAGTGCAGTGGCGGTGGCCAGCCAGCTTAGGCCTGCTCCCCTTAGGTGGGAAGCAGGCCTAAGCCGTCAGCTGGACATCCCCTGAGGACTCCCAGACTGCGAGAGGGCGCAGGCCAGGCTGAGGGACTGCCCCCCAAGTGCACTATTTTCGTATACCAGGCCTCTAGTTAGTAAAAATAATATTGAATGCATACTAAGCTTTAGAGTTGCATTTTGTTGAGATGGGGAGAGTGTCAGTAACATTTCACTAAGAGTAAAGGACTATAGGGAATGGAACTGAGCTTTTAGCAGTGCTCTGGATACAGCTATGGAAAGATACATCAGTGGAAAGATGTTTATATTCTAATCAAGGAGAAAGACATACACAAATAACTAATGAAAATAGCTTCTTAAGGAAGATACCAGCAAAGTTTTATGAACTTTTAAAAAAGAAATTTATGTCCCCAGGGAGGTATGGGGAGGATATTACATTACATGACTTCATATATAATAGCATTTGGACTAGACTTTGAAGGGGGAGTAGGAGTCTTCACCGGTAGGTAGAGGTTAACCTCTAATCTGTTCCTAGTGTTTACATTGGGAAGTGTTGATTACAAAGAAATCAATTTTCTGGGAAAATCCAAAAAAAGGTAGATGATGATAGAGATTTGAAAGGCTTGTAAGGAATTGATAGGTTAGTTTGTTTTTTACTGATGAAATACAGAAGCATGTCAAAATGACTGCAAACTCTCTGGCTTCAAGGATTTTGGTGATGGTAAGGGCTGTAATGAAACCTAACAAAATAAGGATCATGAAAGAAGAATTTTGTGGGGAAGAACAGACTCTGGGCTTGTTGTATTTGAAGTGCTAGTTGGGGAGACTCTGGTGATTCCCATTTAACTTACAGTTATGTATGAATGCTAGAAGTCAGGGAGTTTTAAATAGAGATGTAGCAATGGAAATACATAAGATTGTCAGGGAAAGAAAAGTTAGTAAAAAAGAACTTCAGGGATAAAGCTATTGGAATGCTCAGATTTAAAGGACAAAAGGAAAAAGAACCAGAGAACAGGTTTAAGAAAGAATAAGAAAATAGGAGAGTGTTAAGTTACAGAAGGCAGAGTTAGAATTTGGGGGGGCAAGGATGTGGTACCAAATGCTGAAAGGAACAAAAAAATAATGAAGACTCAAGAGAATTAGATTTGGTAGTGGCAGGATTATATGTGATCTTGACAATAGCAGTTTCAAGAAAGTGTCGGATAGAGTGAGAGGATTGGGATTAAAGTTTAAGACTGGTGAAGGATTTGGGGATAGCCACAGGAGAATGAAGGCATCAGGCAGAAAAGAATTGTTGAATAGTACTGAGAATGCAGCTGGGGGAGGGAGATCATTCTTTACTGACGGACTGAAATGAGGGCTAGACTACATGTAAGTGTGACTCGCATATATGACACAGATTTAGTGAGAATAAGGGAAGGTGCAGAGTTCTGAAATGTCAGAGATAGAATGATTCTGTTTGGAGACCAGTTGCAGAAATTGACATGCTTGAGGGTTGCTGAAGTAGAGTAGAACTAATAACTTAAATATCCCTACTTTAGATTTGCCTAATTAGTTGTCTGCACCTGCTTTGTCTTCATCTTATAGAGGTTGAAAAAATGGATAAAAGCTGTATCTGAGCGATGCTACATGGCTATGTGCTGCTCTGACAATTTGATGTCTGTTTTTCCACAAGAAGAGGATGTTCTTGTTTTTGTAGATTTACCATTAGAAAATTTCAAACTATGTGGAGTTGGCTGTAGTAGTAAAACTAATGTTCTTGTTTGTTTTTAGTGGTCACTGCAGCTTCTTTTCACACTAAAGATTCTACTAACAGAAAACCTTTAACCAAAAGTCAGCCCTGTTTGACATCCTTTAATTCTTTGGACATTACTTCCTCTAAAGCAAAAAAAGGAAAAGAGAAGGAAATTGTAAAACTAAAACGGCCCACAGCACTTAAAAAGGTAAAACAAAATCTGAGATGTTTATTTTAGAGGATAAATAAGAATTTACATCTGTTTTCCAATCAGTAGTGTGGCATTTTAGCCAACAGATTATTAAGAAATGTTGATAGGCATCATCATAAAGATGATGACTAGTTAATTGGAGGTTGGGAATATATCATCAGCATAGCATCATGGCTATCTGTCTGTATTGAACAGGGCCCTGAAGAGAGAATTCTTTCTCCAAGATTTTTTTTAAAGTTAAACATTTAGCATCCTAAAACATTGGACCCGAGGAATTAGAAGTTCTGGAGTCTAATACTTACTTAAGTGGTATCATGTAGTTTTAGGCAAACCTTACCTCATCTTCTTTATAAGTGTTAAATAATAGCACTGCTCTATTTGACTCAGTGTTGATACTAGGAGGAGATAATCCATATCCAAATAATTGAAAACTGCAAAATGTAAATCTGTTGTAACTTTATGACCTGGTTTCCAAACTTTTAATTTTATCCATTTTCAGGGTAATGCTAGGTGCTGCCACCCAGGGTTTAAAGACTGAAGTAGGTGTGGTTAGGTAGTTGTAGTATAGATATATAGTACCGAGCACAGTTTCCTCCCTTTATTTTGGATCTAGACCCTCCTTCAGCTATGGTACCTGAAACTACATTTTCCTTCTTGTCAGTCAGTTTTATGTAGCCAACTAAACCAAAAATCCTCATGTCCATGTTTAAGTAAACTACTGTACCTTTGTAATGGTGAAGATTTTATATTCAGTACATTCTTAAAGAGTGATCAGTAATGAAAGACTGGTAATGACTTTTAGGTTATTTTGAAAGAAAGAGAGGAAAAGAAGGGCCGTTTAACTGTGGACCACAATCTTTTGGGATCTGAGGAACCAATAGAAATGCACTTAGATTTTATTGATGATTTGCCACAGGAGATTGTTTCCCAGGAAGGTAAGATCACCCCTTTCCCCTGTCTTCTCATGGATTGGTTTAGAGCATTTTAATTGATAGGTAAGCCATCACTAATTACCGTATTATTTTCCTTTATATTTTATCTAAATTTATTTTTGAGAGTGGTTTCTTTTGAAGATGCTTCTATAGGGAGAAAGTTAAAAGAAGGGGAGTAGTATATGGCAGGTCTTTGGCATTTTTGAGACATAAATCCTGAGTTTATTGTAAACTCTTCATAATTATGATCTCGCCATTGTGTCCTCTAGTTCTTTTCATTTTGTCTTTTATATCTAGAACATTGTTGGCTCTCTTTCTTCATAGGACTATTTTTAAGTGAATTGTTTTTTTTTTAATTCTCTTTCTTGCTGTCATGAATTAATGCATATGCCACAATGAGTAGAGAATGCACAGCCTGTCATAATACACAGTCCAGTTGGTCACTAAGATTTAGTCCATTCAGTAGCCAGTGCATATGATTCCAGTTGGGACCTTGGCAAATCTCTAGATTCCTTCTAAAATTACACTACTGTGGAAGAAAGATTTTAAGAGAGACCTGGCAAGGTCCCTTTTTCTGCTGGTATATATTTATTCCTCAATATTTTTCACCAAATTTAAATCTAATTTATTTATAAATTAAGTAGCAGTGTTCCATTGTGTTTAGGAAAATGAATTTACTTCTAAGGATTATTTAGTTAGGACATACTTGGTTATGATTTCCCTTTACTCTCAAGTATCCTTGCCTTTGTATTTAGGTACATTTATCCCATATTAAATACCTATCATGTATACTTTAGTAACTAGGGTGAGGATGAGAAGAAGGTCAGGAAATGTAATAAAGATATATAGTGGACTGGTCTTGCTTATTGTATATGGAGATAAGAAACTATATGTATAATTGCTAATTAATGGATGAATATACAAATACTAACTCATTTCCTGAGTTTAGGTGTTTAGGAAAGAAGCAGTAATCTAAGGAGGCATTTGAGTTAGATGACATCTAAAAATGCGGCTGCCTGTTCTGGACAGTTGATTGAATGTCATCCCGTGCACCAAAAGGTTGTCGGTTCAATTCCTGGTCAGGGCATTTGCCCAGGTTGTGGGCTCAATCCCAGTTAGGGGGCATGCACAAGGCAGCCGGTAGATGTTTCTATTTCATATGGATGTTTCTCTCTCTCCCTTTCTCTCTAAAAATCAGTAAAAAAATATTTTAAAAAATAAATAAAAATGTGGCTGCCTGAGCACAGACACAAAGACCAAATGAGAGAGAATCTAGGGTGGTGCCCAAGAATTAGGAGTGGTGTGGAGAGAATGAGTGAAGTAGAATCATCATTGGCAGCAGTGATGGGACTTTGTATACAGTTTTTAAAATGATTTCCAAGAAATGGGAAGGAAAATAGAGATGAAGGACATGAGTAATATGATCTTCTGGTATAGAAGTTAATACCTTTACATGTTTTAGGTCATTTGGTCTTCTCTCATCTCTTCTGAGGAGACCTGTGGGCCATGCTTGAATTTTTTTCTTTTTTTTGTGGGGTGGGGGGGGGAGGGTAGTATATTTTGAGAGATAGTAGGAAGACTTCATTTTTGTATGTATGAGAAATGTTTATTTGTGATATGAACAGTGTCCAACTTGTTAGCTTCTGGAATTTGGAAGTGATGCAAAAGACAACTGCCATTCTAAATTGCATTGATTGTATTGATTTTAATATAGAGCTGAATTTTCAGCATTTGAAGTTTCTAAATTCTTTATTCTCACCCCACATCTCTGCAGATACTGGACTGAGCATGCCCAGTGATACTTCACTCTCTCCAGCAAGTCAGAACTCTCCATACTGTATGACACCTGTGTCACAAGGCTCTCCAGCTAGTTCTGGGATAGGCAGTCCAATGGCGTCTTCAACAATAACCAAAATCCACAGCAAAAGATTTAGAGAGTAAGTTTTAGTCTCAGTAAATTACTGAGTTTGAATAGTTTATGTACCTTGATTGTAGTTCTGAATATGGTATTGTCATTATTACTTGGTGGGTTGAGCAGATAAAGCACTAAAGATCTTTAAGTTGTTTCAGATTTAAAAGCTGGTTTTGTTATATTTAAAGCATTTGCCTTCCATTAGCTATCAGTGTTCATGTGAAAGTGAATTGGCTGTAAATATATTCTTTTTATATCAGATAGTGTTTATATCCTGGGAATTTGGTCTGTTACATCGTATATATAAAATGCTGTGTACTATAAGGTTTCCCACTCCGAGTGCTTGTGTTTTTTAATTTATATTATTGACCCTTCAAAAAAACCCTCTCTAACCAATTAATCCCAAGATTCTAAGACCCTGTTACATTATGTGAACCTATTACATAAAGCTATTTAATTTTGAGCAAATATTTCTAAGTTTTAAATTGGCCATTTGTGAATAACCTTGAACTAGCAGTTACAGCTATGAAGGATTTTAGAATTTTAACATTCTAAAATGGGGCATTCAGGAGGCAGCCGGTAGATGAATTAATTTTTTGCATTTGTGCAGATGAATTAATTTTACCTTTAAAAATGACAATGAACAAGGCCCAGGGTGAAAGTAAAATCTGTGTGAATCCAAACCACATTGGTTTGTTTGTTCCTTTTCTTTATACTATTCTTTTGAGCGAGTACTTCTTGCCTAGATTTGGGGAGTTAATTTAATGTTCAATAACAAATGTGAAGCAAAGGAAACTCTCGGAACATAAAACGCTGTATACATACAAAATAAACAGCTTAAAGAAAAGCAGAATGAAGAAAATTGCATTTTTGATGTTCTGTTCTTTAATTTTGCATACTTTAAGATAGTTGATCTTTCCTCAGTCTATCCAGTTTTATCTTCCCTTCTGAAGAATGCCATACTTGTACTTATTTAAACATTTTTTTACATAAACATAAAAAAAATTCCCAAAGCAGAACTTTTTTCTTTCTTTTTTTTTTTTTTACTGAAAAAGGGCAGGCGTAGATTTTTCCACTCTATAATGTAATTAGAAGTAGAACTTTGCTTATGAAAAAGATTAGGGATTAGAACTTGAAAAGTAGAGTATATTAAGAGGAAATAATTCCTAAAATTAAGTACTATAGTGGCCTCACACTTATTTCCATCATCATTATCATTATTATTATTATTATTACTACTACTACTACTACTAAAGGCCAGGTGCATGAAATTCATGCATTCGGGGGTGGGGGGTCCCCTCAGTCAGCCTGTGCCCTCTCACAGTCCGGGAGCCCTTGGGGGATGTCCAACTGACAGCTTAGGCCTGCTCCCTGTGGGCCTAAGCTGGCAGTCGGACATACTTAGTGCTGCTGCAGAGGCGGGAGAGGCTCCTGCCACCATTGCTCTGTGAGCCTGGCTTCTGCTGAGTGGCACTCCCCCTGTGGGAGCACACTGACCACCAGGGGACAGCTCCTGCATTGAGCATCTGCCTCCTGGTGGTCAGTGTGTGTCATAATGACCGTCATTCCACTGTTTGGTCAATTTGCATATTAGCCTTTTATTATATAGGATTATTATTATCTTGTATTGTTACCATATATACTACAAAGAACCTCATTCAGTTGCTTTGCCTGATATGTTTTGGTTTGAATGTAATTACTGAGTTATCCTCCATAGCCATAGTTTTTTGGAGTTAGAAGGACCATTGAAGTCATCTTAGTTAACTCTGTAATTTTATGGTTAAGGGAAAACAATGCCTAGATATTGTGACTTATCCAAGAGTAGAGGATGAATTATTGGTATTAGGGCATTCATTAAGCATCTGCAGTTATATTTCTTTCCTACTTACTAGAAACATCTTTAATATTCATTGGAATGAAATAACCTTCTATCTCCTTACCACAAACATTATATTTCTTTTTTTTTAATCTAATTAGCAGGCTAACATTTTATTTCTATCCTTAGGAATTTAATAATTGGGAATTTGGATAGTACCTCCTTGAGGTTGATCTATCCTTTAAGTAAAAGCCAATCTCTTGTAATTCAGGAAAACTCTTCTGTTTTTCTAATTGACTGAGGGATAAGATATTTTAAAAATTTTAATTTTTTTATGAAAACTTCTTGCTTGATCTATTTCTTTCCTAAAGTAATTTTATAGTTACAGAAAAATAAATGAGGACAAACTTACTTATTTTTGGTTTCCTTTATAGGTATTGTAATCAGGTTCTTTGTAAAGAGATTGATGAATGTGTGACTCTTCTTCTTCAAGAGCTTGTCAGTTTCCAGGAACGCATCTATCAAAAAGATCCTGTAAGAGCCAAAGCAAGGAGACGGCTGGTTATGGGTCTGAGGGAAGTTACCAAACATATGAAGTTAAACAAGATCAAGTGTGTTATAATTTCTCCAAACTGTGAAAAAATCCAGTCAAAAGGTATGAACATTTTACTTTTGAAGTATTTTGATACTTATTTAATATAATTGTAGGATGTACAGTGAATTTTAAAGTGGAAGTCATATGACTTAGCAGAGGTTAGTTATAAAGCATATATTGAATGGGAGGAAAGAAAATATCTTTCAGTACCTAAAATTAAGTAATAAAATTGAGATTGGATTGTAAAGGAAATCCCCATCTATGGAGTACTAGTGAAGGCTTTACTTTGGGCCAACCAAGTGTGCCCTCTGTTGTAATCAGAATGGGGACTAGTAAGAGTACATTTCTTTACCACTGCAACTATACTCTACTTTTTTACCTTTTTACCTTACCTTTCATTGATGGCCCTTTTGTCTTGCTTATGATGGAGATTTGCCCCTTAGAAACCAGCAGTTAATACAGAGGTTCTTGGGTGAGCCGGCACACAAGTATTCTGTACTATGTCATGTACCCTTATTTGTACTATTTTCATGAAGTAGCCACTTTGGGTGATTGGACTAAACAGATGCATCAAGTAGCAGTATCAGGCATGTTCTGCATAGGGGACAAATTCCAATAAAAACAGTAACATTTAATATTACATCTGATAAGTTGCTATTTGAGCTGAGGGATTAAATAAAAGAATCAAACACTATTAACAATTTTAGTTAATTTCTTTTAAACAGATGTTTATTGTATTGAAATTTGACTCCTGATATGCTGATTCCTATGGGTACTAGGGAATTTGGAATTTAATTAGGGAGAAAGAAAATATGTACATATATCCATAAATAGTACAAATTCAAATAGGGAGAATGTGTGGAATAGCATAAGTGCCACAGGCTTCATAGAGTTCTTTGCTGTTGTGTTTTATGCTTTAATGTTGGGTGCACAAATAGCTATTTCTAAAATAATTAATCTAAAACCTCTGGATGTGTTGACTTTCTCAGGTGGCCTGGATGAGGCGCTCTATAATGTCATAGCCATGGCACGGGAACAGGAAATTCCTTTTGTGTTTGCCCTTGGGAGAAAAGCTCTGGGACGCTGTGTGAACAAGCTGGTTCCTGTTAGTGTAGTGGGAATCTTCAACTACTTTGGTGCTGAGGTAAGACTCTGGAAGACACACCCTCTTTCACTCCGCCTGCCCCAGTTGACACATGCCATTGTTATGTTTAAGCATTTGGAGAAGGGAGATGATAACTCTCCAAGAATGAGTGGAACATTCTTGAGTATTACATTTCCTTTTTTAGTGTTGAAACCCTTACATAAGTTAATCCTACAGCATTTTTTGAAAAGATTTTTAGCTCCTATTTCTGCCACAGTGTTTTTTTTCTTCTGGGTTCAACTATGTAATACTTGATCATTTATTTAACTGCTGGGTAAAAATTATCCAATATTATACTATGTAAAATAATTTTCTTCAATATATATGTTGGGTATATTTTGTGCTGCTACTCAGAGTAGAGAGAAAAGAATCCTTTAATTGGAGAGGATGTTACTTTAGAAAAAGAAATTTCTAAACCAGTTGTCAGAATAATTCTTATCTCTGATACCTTCATCTTCCTCTCGAAGTCAGCTAATACAAAGCTTAACCCATCAGAGCTGAGAACATAAAGTCTATTTAGAGTAATGCTTATTAATATACAATGTTTTAAGAATGATTCTAAAGTATTTTGCGACACCACCAATGGACCATTTTCCCTCTTCCTATCTATATATTTAAATGTCTATCCTTTCCTATCCAGTCACCATGTTTGCATACCTCCATTTACCCATTCATTCTGTTTCTCTCCTGTCACCTGTCTACCCACCTACTCTCTGATTATATAATTAATATTTGTGCTCCCACAGTAGCCCTTGCTTTTCTCAGTTACAGATATCACACTGCCTTGCTCTAGTATATGTGTTTTTCCCCCCTTAACTGTGAATTCCTTGAAGCAGGCTTCTTGTCTAGGTATCCCTGGCACCTTTCACATTACCTGAGCATGAGTAGGCAATAAATGCTTGTTTAAAAATTGTGTGGTAAAGTATATCTGCCTGCTATGTTAAGTGATATGTGAACATTTAGGTAATAAATGGAAAAAAAGGGTCATATATAAAGCCACCTGATAAAAACATACTGGGATCAAGGTCAGGAAAAGTTTACATGTTTATTTCTAATTATATTGGCTTATTACTGAATTATATATATTAGGTTATTTGTATGGTTTTATATTACAAAAATGCTTGCCAGTTTTGTTTGTACATTGGTTTACTTGCCATCAGCTGTTTTGAGGTAGGTGACTTATTGTTTAAACCAAGACAACTTTAATATGGAGATAAAGGAAATATTGATATATTATCCGGTGTATCCAGTCACAGTAATGTAGCACACTGAAGTTATTCTTACCATCTGATAAAACTAACCTTTGAATTAAGCTTCATGTCCTTACACTGACATTCAAGGCCTTTATTCCCTGATAGCTTTTCTTTTTAATTTTACTTTTTAATTTTATTTTCTTTTATTCCCAACAATGTTTATGTTTTATTTATATTTAAAAACCAGTGTTAATCTCAAAATCACATATCCATGTGCCTATTTTCTTTTAGGTGGCTTCATTTAAATGCATGATTTGTTAAACATTGCAAACAAATATCTATGAAGTCTGTTACATGTAACACATAGGGGCTGTTTTTAGTAATACATCCTCCCTCCTTTTATAGAATAAATAAACCCTGAATATATTTTTCATATTATTAGTAATTAGCACCCACCCTCTTAAAAAATCAATATAGCCCTCACTGGTTTGTCTCAGTGGATGGAGCATCAGCCTGTAGCCCAGCCGTGGGCAAACTACGGCCCGTTTGAAATGAATAAAACTATTGGAAAAAAAAAAACCGTACCCTTTTATGTAATGATGTTTACTTTGAATGTATATTAGTTCACACAAACACTCCATCCATGCTTTTGTTCCGGCCCTCCGGTCCAGTTTAAGAACCCATTGTGGTCCTCGAGTCAAAAAGTTTGCCCATCCCTGCTACAGACTGAAGGGTCCTGGGTTCAATTCTGGTCAAGGGCGCATGCCCAGGTTACAGGCTCAATCCCCAGTAGGGGACATGCAGGAGGCAGCCTATCAATGATTCTCTCTCATCATTGATGTTTCTATCTCTCCCTCTCCCTTCCTCTCTGAAATCAATAAAAATTTTGTTTAAAAATTTTTTTTTAAAAACCCCAAACAAAAAACAAAACAAGTACAAAAAACACTTTCCATGATCTGGTCTCTTCTTGTCTTAAAAAAAAAAAAAAAATCAACACAGCAACAGCGTTTATTGTACCTGCTACTTTAAACAGTTTAAACATCAGCTGGGTGAAGCATGCTACTTATGTTTATCTTTCACACGTTTAATTTGCAAAGATATATTATTTCATAACAATATGATGCTTTTGCTATGCTTTCTTTCATTTTGTTATGGATTATACTTAAATGATAATAACTTAGAAGAAAAAAATTATGCTGTGTTGGGGGGTGTCTTGTGATACTAAATCAAGACATTAAACAGAGTAGAAACTTACTGAATTATGATGTAAGAACTACTAAAAGTAATTGTCTTTCTGGTAGCTGTGGAAACTTCATTTTTCTTTTGGACATTATTGGACTTCATGATTATTGAAGTAGTACAACTTTAATGCTTATGTGAGTTTTGCCATTTTTTTTTTAACAGGAGCATGCTCTGTCACCTACTGTTTCACTCTAATTATTAATTCCATTCATGTTCTTTTCTGTTTCACTGACAGGAGAATTTCTGGTTATTTAGCTCCACATTCTATATCTATATCTATATCTATATCTTAGAGTAAGAGAGAAACATTGATCGGTTGCTTCCTATACATACCCTGACTCACAACCTGGGTATATGCCCTGACCAAGAATCGAACATACCACCATTTGGTGTACAGGACAACACTCCAACCAACTGAGCTACTCTGGCCAGGGCCATTTCTTGCACTTTTCTTTTTTTTTTTTAATGGTTTCTTTTTTTTCTTAAATATGCATGGACCCTGATGGGAATTGAACAGTGACCTCCTGGTTCACAAGTTGACGCTCAGCCACTGAGCCGGCTGGGCCATTCCTTGTACCTTTCTATGTATCTTTATTCATTACTAGAGGTCCGGTGCACAAAAATTTGTGCACTAGGCAGGTGGGGGGGTTCCTCAGCCTGGCCTGTGCCCTCTCGCAGTCTGGGACCCCTCAGTGGATGACCACCTGCTGGCTTAGGCCCACTCCCCAGGGGGACCAGGGCTAAGCTGGCAGTCAGACATCCCTCTGGCAGCCTGGGAACCCTTGGGGGATGTCCACTTGTCAGCAGAGAGCAGGCCTAAGCTGCAGTCAGACATCCGTAGCACTGCTGAGGAGGCGGGAGAGGCTCCCACCACCATCGCTGTACTGGCAGCCGTCAGCCTGGCTTGTGGCTGAGCAGAGCTCCCCCTGTGGGAGTGCACTGACCACCAGGGGGCAGCTCTTGCATTGAGCGTCTGCCCCCTGGTGGTCAGTGTGTGTCATAGTGACCAGTCATTCCCAGTCGTTCTGCTGTTAGGGTCAATTTGCATATATAATACCCTTTTATTATCTAGGATAGAGGCCTGGTGCATGGGTGGGGGCCAGCTGGTTTGCCCTGAAGAGTGTCCTGGATCAGGATGGGGCCCCCCACTGGGGTGCCTTGCCAGCCTGGATGAGGGGCTGAGGGCCATTTGTAAGCTGGCCACACCCCTTCAGGGTAGGGGGTCCTACTGGGGTGCCTTGCCAGTCTGGGTGAGGAGCTGAGGGCTGTTTGCAGGCTGGCCAAGACCCCCAGCGGGGAACCTCACCCCATGAGGGTGTGGCCATCCTGGGTGAGGGCTGATGGCTGTTTGCAGGCTGGCCAGAGGCTGGCTGGAGGCAGGTATCTGGAATTTATTTATCTTCTATAATTGAAACTTTGTTGCCTTGAGCGGAGGCCACAGCCAGCCAGGGCAGGTGAGAAGCTTGGCTTCCTCCATTGCCGGGGCAACCAAGTCTCCTGCTTGCTCCAGCTCCATGGCTGCTGGCCGCCATCTTGGTTGGGTTTATTTGCATATAGTCACTCTGATTGGCTGGTGGGCATGGCTTGGGGCATAGTGGAGGTGCGGTCAATTTGCATGTTTCTTTTTTATTAGATTAGATTTTACCTGCATGAGTAAGAATGCACTCTCTCCATCTCTCAAAATTTTACCTAGGCATATTTTTCAAGGCTTATATCACACATCATTACTTTGTGAATTTTTCACTGATGCCCAGCAGTTAGATTTGATATTTTCTCCAAAGGCCAGAACACTTTGTACATATTAAGGCAGTTATAATATTTTGCCTTGAATCATAGCTGTCTTCTGTTTTCTCCTTCTAGCCACATGGAAGGTTTCTTGAGAGCAGAGTGGTGTTCCAGTGGTCTTTGTACCCACTATAGTGCCAAATGCTAAAGTGTGCAGTTGTTGATTGATAAACTCTACAAGAACTTTTAATATATCACATGTAGTGACTAGTATTGCATCAGGAAATTTCCTCAGTCTTGTGACAATTAAATAAACAATATATGTAAGTTACAAAGTATTTTTTAAAGCCCTCTGGTTGGCATACTGATTGAAAGTGGATCTGACTTTGAAACAGTGGAGATTTATTGTTAGTAATAGGAGTAGAAAGTCTAACAAAAAAAATGGACTAGTCAAAATCTCTTTCTTTTTAGGGCCTGTTTAATAAGTTAGTAGAACTCACCGAGGAAGCCAGGAAAGCCTATAAGGATATGGTTGCAGCAATGGAGCAAGAGCAGGCGGAGGAAGCATTAAAGAACGTGAAGAAGGTGCCACACCACATGGGGCATTCCCGGAATCCCTCAGCAGCAAGCGCCATTTCCTTCTGCAGTGTTATTTCTGAGCCCATCTCTGAAGTAAATGAAAAGGAATATGGTAAGTTGTTGCATATCATTAAAAATGACTTAAAATTTTTTTTAATTTATCCTTTATTGTTGAAAGTATTACAGATGTCTCCTCCCCCCCCCCCCCCAATTGACCTCCTCTACCCCACACCCCCTCCACCCACCTTCCCTCTGAGATTCCGCAGTCCATGCTTCTGTGTCTCTGGATCTATTTTGTTCATTCCACATATGAGTGAGATCATGTGATACTTACCTTTCTCTGACTAGCTTAACATGACTTAAATTTTGAAATTATTTTTTGATTAAGATAATTGGAAAATGACTTTCCATGCTATCTTTGTTTTTATCTTCGTGATTATTCAAATTTTGGTTTAAAAAAATCACAGTAAACACAGTCATTAAAAACTAGGAGATTGCCCTGCTGGTGTGGTGGAGTGTCAAACTATGAACCAGGAGTTCACAGTTCAGATCCCAGTCAGGGCACCTGCCTGAGTTGTGGGCTCAGTCCCCATTAGGGCGCATGTAGGTGGCAGCTGATCAATGATTCTTTCTGATCACTGATGTTTCTATCTCTCTCCCTCTTCTTTCCTCTCTGAAATCAATAAATATAAATTTAAAAATTTGGAGACAATTTGGGGCTGATGCTTTCCATGAGACCCTGAAATTTAGTCATTTTCCATAGTCTTAAAAAAGAAAAATACTAAAAGGATCTTAAAAGCAAAATGCACCTTACTTGTGACCTATAACTTAGTAAATTCTGGGATGTGTTATTCTATTACTTTATGCTCATTTATTAAAATGTTATATTTACTAAGTAAACAAGAGACCGGAATACTAACTATTCAGTCTAATGTTATAAAACCTAGCCAAATGGCATTTGTTTTGAGTTAAATCTTATTACAGTAAAAAAGATATAGAGACTAAAAAATATTTATGTGTGATGTTTAAAGTCATGTTATTTACTGTACTCTACATCTTAGTAGTTTCCTTGCCTTTGGACTGTAATACTCAGTTCTATCACATTTTGAACACTTACATTTTCTACTTTCTTGATCTAGTTTCTGACTTTTTTCACCTATTCTTTTTTTTTTAAATAGTATAGCCATCTCCTTCAACTTGGCTTTTTGTCATTTCTCTTTTCTCTTTTAATCTGTTTATCTGAAAATTTACCAAATAGGCAGTTGCCACCTAAAATTTAACAAGTAGAAAACTGAGTGGTTTTCTTCCTTTCTTCTCACACTTTTTCCTGGTCTGTCTGTTATTATAGTTAAATGTTTGGAATACTTTTGACAGCATTACAGACTGAAGACAATATATCAAGATTGTGGGCCTTTAAGAAACTTTTGGTCAAGGATGGTTGGTACTGGTATAGAGGTAGATGTATTTCTTTGGCTGGAGTGATATTAATTAAAAATAAAGAAGATAAAATGCCAACAGTTAAAATGAGGTCACCATATAGTGATACGCCAGATCTCAAAGGCAAACTGCAAGATAAATTCATAAAGCTGTGGGTCTGGGCAAACAACAGTAATCTTCATTTGGGTGCATAATTTAAGGTGTTTAATGATGGAAACTTTGGCTTTTTTACTCTCTGCGTGGGGGATTTAGGCACAATTGATTGATTTCTAGGCCTTAGAGATTTATTTTCAGTAAAATGAGGAGGGTTTTATCTGATCATCTATAAAATTCCATTCCAAGTGAAAATTCTGTGAACTAATGGTTGAATCCCAAGAATAGATTTAGAGCCTTACCCCTTTGTACGCCATAGACATCTATAATGCTTTAAAATCGTTTTTTGTGAGAATTTTCAACTGAAAATATTCAAGAGCACCCAAATTGTGAGTAATATATTTATTTTTATAATATTCACTGCAAATTGACTTTTTAAATTAAATTCAAAATATTGTGGCATGTGGGGATGGTTTCTGTTTTGGACACATAGCAGTTAACTGGTTAAAGTTAAGTGAAAGTAATCATAACAACTTTGAGAGCAAAGCATAAAGTATTCTCTCTGTTTCGGAAACATCAGCAACAAACACAAAACCCACTAATGTGGCCTAAGAAGTTAGGGTATTTGATATTTCACAGTGTCATCACTGTCCTCCTTCTGTTCTTTAATTCTCAGTCTGTGGCTTCCTCTTATGCTTATCATCTCTTGTTTAAAAATAGCTGCTGTGGCTCTAGGCATCATAGCTGTAGTCAAAAGCAGGAGGTTCATCAGCGAAGAAAGATTTTCAGAAGACTTCCCCTTTTGTTTTATTTGGCTAGAGCTGATCATGTGATTACTTTTAGCTGCATGAAAGGGAGACTTGGACAAGAGAATATTTGGCAAAGGGGAATGGGATAACTGATGGTATAAAAACTATTTTAACTCATCCCCTGGGAATGGGTTCAAGTACATCTCAAATTTAGTTATGTTAACCAGAATGGCTAATGACTGTTGAGTAGAAAACAGACTCTTCCATGTTATCCTGGTGCAATATTTCTAAAATGTTTTCTTTTGATTTCCATGGTTTAAAGTAAAAACAAATATGGGAAAGGATGCTAATCACTGGGTAGAATAGAAAGACTTCTGTGATAGTCCAGTCTTAGTGTCCTTTGTGCACCCCTTATTTTCCTGATGTTCCTTATGCTTATGTTTTTCTTCCACCTGAGCTGAGTGTCAATTCTATCGTACTTACATGAAACAAATAGTTTCAGACATAAATCCCAACTAAGCTGTAAGTTTTTTTTAGAATGGGGAGTTGGTACATAATGGGCAGTTGATAAATAATAACTCACTTACTGAATTCTCACTATATGCTAGGCATTTTGTCAGCACTTTCCATTCATTACGGTATTTAATCCTCTGAACAACCCTGTGAGATAAGAAATACTGTCCTGGAATTTTTTATTTTTATTTTATTTTTAAGAGAGAGGAAGGAAAAGTATATATAGAGAGAAACAGAAATATCAAGGTGAAAGAAACATCAATCCACTGCCTCCTGCATACACTCTGACCAGGGATTGAACCCAAAACCTGGGTATGTGCCCTGACTAGGTATTGGACCTGCCACCTTTTGGTGTAGGACAATGCTCCAACCAACTGAGCCACACTGCCTAGGGCTGCATTGCAATTTATAGATGAGGAAGCTAAGACGAAGAGAGGTAAATAACTTGTTAAAGTAAGTCTGGTTCTGGAACCTGTACTATTAACCACTGTGATGTATATGTCCTGCCTGTTGAATGAATTCTCAGTAGGACCAAACAGTAAGTGTTCAGCAAGCAGTTATGCGGGAGGACAACCTCAATGTGTAGTCCATCCCTCCTGAGTTTCTTGCTCATCCTCTGCCACCACCTCTTCCTCTGTAGGCTCTTGAATTCATTTGTTTGTTCCTCTACTATAAAAAAAACTATATAAGACAGCTTCCTTGTGTGTGCTGACTGAAGGGATAAATACACACACTTTATCCTCTGACACACCCACTACTGACTTGAAAGTGTTTAAAAAGATAATTTCACAAAGAACCAATAAACAGAAACAGAAAAGCATAGAAGGGGTTAAAAGGCAAAGAAGAGCTTTATTGAATAAGTTCTGCTAAAATAAACAGTTTTTAAGCAGGGTAGAGTTGGGTCAGTACTATTTCCAGGTTTGTTGGGATCTTTGATCCTTCCTTTAACTTGCTTCTTCAAAAGAGGATGCCTGTCTGTTCTGTTCTGGCTTTAGATTGCCTGCATTCAGCACTCCTTCGCTCCCCCACCACCATCCTCCAATCAGATCTCTTCTGACAGCACTTTTACACCTGCTGTGTTTCCCCTGTTGTGTTCATGTGTTTGTATGCTCATCAGTTATTGATCAACCTTCACCTATTACTTTAAAATGGGAGAGAGCCTAGGGAGGCCCTGTGGATATGTGACCTCAATAGCTCTTTGATCATTGTGACAAGGTACCTGATGGCTAATTGCAGAGTTCCTTGTCTCTGCTTCCAGATCTATCTCCCTTTGCTTTTCAAAGGTGGCTTTCAGCTCACCTACTTAGTAGGTGAATGCCCAAGACTAAGTCTTCAGAGAGGTCAGCTCTGCTCCATCTACTGACCTCTTTCCTTTTCCCTATTCCTTGACTCAATGTCATGGGGGAGATAGGACTTTTCCAAGACCCCAAGTGAATTCTTGTAGTACTTTTGAAGCAGAAAAAAATTGTTGGAAGGAAATGTAAATATGCAACTGAAGTTTTAAAAAATGTTATGCCTTGCCTTGGCCGGTTTGGATCACTGGATAGAGCGTTGGCCTGGGGACTGAAGGGTCCCGGGTTCGATTCCGGTCAAGGGCATGTACCTTGGTTGCGAGCACATCCCCAGTGTTGGGTGTGCAGGAGGCAGCTGATGGATGCTTCTCTCTTGTCGATGTTTCTGGCTCTCTATCCCTCTCCCTTCCTCTCTGTGAAAAATCAATGAAATGTATTTTTTTAAAAACAATGTTACGCCTTTTTAAAGTTTGTTTTTGCATAATGTATACATGAAAGTTTTTATTTCATAGGGTTATCCCCCCTCAGCACTTACTATATGCCAACCATAGGGACACACAGAGATGAGCAGGAGTGGGAATGAGAAGGGAGGGAGGGGTAAACAGCAAGCACAAAACAAGTGCTTTGAACTATATATGCAAAAAGTATTGTTGGAGTTCAGGTTATAACTGACTGTCTTTCTTAGGAGAGTCAGGAAAGGCTTCACAAAGGATCTGACATTTTAGATGGTTATCAAGGAGGAGGGAGGAGGACTCTGAAAGGTAAAGGAGAAAACACATCTCATACAGAAAGAACAGTTTATGCAAAGCAAGGAATTGTAAATAGAGAATGACTTCTGGGAGCAGTGAAAAATCAGTGTGATCCTGAGGGTGGAATGCATGGCTGGGGGTTAGAATGAATGGGACCAGAAAGATAGATAAGGGTCACACATGAAGGGCTTGGCTACAGCAAGCTAAGGAGTTTGGATTACCAGGATAATAGAAGGCCCATTAAACATTGATGTGACCAATTCACAAAACCAATTGGGAAGATATTACAGATGTACAGCTAGGTGAAGAAGGCGTAAGCTGAGGCAGTAGTGACCAAGTTGAGTAGTTTTTGAGTTAGAAGTGACATGGTACAGTTAAGAATTCAGTGGAATAAAGGCATGTCATAAGGGAGAAAGATAGGATGAAGGATTACCATAAGATTTTTCTGCTTTGAGACCATGAAAAAGATAATGTTACTAACTGAGAATGAGACTATAAGAAGAGAAGGAGGAGTTGTTTTTCATGAGGTAGGAGTGAGAGTGGAAAGGACCTGTTTTATACTTTGAAGGAGCTACAGAAAAGGATGTTCCAAACCATGTACCCTGATTTCAAGTACTGAAAGTATGGTCTATATTATACAGTTGATAGGTGACAATCAAGTTGAATATATTAATACTAGAGGCCCGGTGCACGAATTCATGCCCTTGTGGGGTTCCTCAGCCTTGCCTGCAAGGATCAGGCTGAAACCAGCTCTCCAACATACCCTGAGGGATCTTGGATTGCAAGAGGACACAGGCCAGGCCGAGGGACCCCACTGGTGCACAATAGGGGCCGGGAAGGGACCACAGGAGGGCTCCCGGGCCTGTCCGGCCCTTCTCACCCAGTCCCGATCAGTCGAATCCCAGCAGCAAGATAACCTACCAGTTGGAGCATCTGCCCCCTGGTGGTCAGTGCATGTCATAGCGACTGGTCAAATGGTGGAACAGTCAAACCGTCGGACACTCAGCATATTAGGCTTTTATTATATAGGATAAACAGTCTTGCTTTATCATTATAGCTTGATTGTTATACCTTTAAAATGTATAGCAGCTATAATGCAGATAGAAGGGGATTTTTATTTTTAAGAAACCCACAAAAATAAGTGGAACTACATCAAACTAAAAATCTGCAGACAGAACAAAGGAAACCAACCACCTTCTGAATGGGAGAAAATACTTGCAAATCATATGTCTAATAAGGGATTAATATTTTTAAAATATCAAGAACTCATACAACTCAATAGTAAAAAAAAAAAAAAACCTACCACAATCCAATGAAAAAATGGGTAGAGGAGCTGAATAGATATTTTTCTAAAGAAGCTATACAAGTGGTCAGCAAGCGCATGAAAAGATGCTCAACATCTCTAATCATCAGGAAAATGCAAATCAAAACCACAGTGAGAGATCACTTCACACTTGTTAGAATGCTGTTCTCAAAAAGACCAAAAAAAAAAAAAAAAAAAAAAAACAAAAAAAAAAAAAAAAGAAGTAAGGGAGGATGTAGAGCAAAGGGAACCCTTATGTACTCTTTGTGGAAATGTAAATTGGTAAAGCGACTATGGAGAACAGTATGGAGGTTCTTCAAAATATTAAAGATAGAACTGTCATAGCCAGCAATTTCACTTCTGGGGTAATTATCCAAAGAAAATGAAAACATTAACTCAAAAAGATACATGCAACCCCATGTTCATTGCAGCGTTACTTACATAGCCAAGATAAGGAAACAACCTAAATGCCCATCATTGGATGAATGACTAAAGGAGATGTGGTATATTTATACAATGGAATATTCAGCCATATATAAGAATGAAAGCTTGCTATTGGCAACAACATGGATGGGCCTTGAGGGCATAATACTAAGTGAAATAAGTCAGATGGAAAAAGATAAATACTCTATGCTCTGACTTATATGTGGAATCTAAAAAAATAAATACAAACACCAAGCTCATAGATACAGAGAACAGATTGGGGATTGCCAGAGAAGTGGGTTGAGGGTTGGCAAAATGTATAAAGGTGGTCCACACACACAGACTTCCAGGTATAAAATAAGTTATGGGGATATAATTTAAAGCATGGTGACTATAGTTAATAATACTGTATTGCATATTTGAAAGTTGCTAAGAGAGATTTTATAAGCCCTCATCACAAGAAAAATTTTTTTTAAGTATTTACGGTGATGGACGTTAACTAGACTTATTGTGATCATTTTACAGTCTATATAAACATCAAATTGTAATGTTGTACACCTGAAACTAATATGTTATATATCAGTTATACTTCAATAATAAAAAGATAAAATAAAAAAATATAAACTGGGAAATAAAAGAAAATAAAGAGGTAGGAGAGCTGTCCTTTTATCTTCTGATTCCTAGTATATTTTTAGCTCCAAGCTGACATCATTAAAAATAATCTAGATTTATCACCACTGTATTAGACATAATAATGCTTTTTATTTGGTTCTCAAAGTCACTTGGTAAGCCAAGCCATTATATTATAAAACAGATTTTCACACATGTTAGAAATACATGGGTGGCTTCTTTGCGTATAAATGGAAACCCTAGTCCCATTATAGGCCAAAAGACAGCTCTTAGGTAACTTGCTAAGGGAGCATGGTAAAACCAGTCAACTTAGAACTATTTCTACTGGACATCTTGGCTCTACCATCTATGACTTGTGGATTCTTGAGCCTAGTACACCTCAAGGCCAAAAAAAAGTTGGGCAATTTATTGATTTTCATGAATACATGAATATTATATATGAGCATCAGTGAGATCCTGTTGGTATAAGATCTTTTGCATTCTCAAGCATTAATATACTTATTTTTACCTCCTTGTTTTTTATCTTAAATGCACATTTTTGAGAATTGTTTTCTCTTTATAACATTTAAACTAGTACTAGAACAATCTAAGTTTTTCATTTTCCAATCAGGTAGTGAGCCAGTAAATTTCTGTAGTTTGTTCTTCCCTCATTTATGGGTTGCATAATTCTGAAACATTCTTTTGATTTTTAAAAAATCTGTTTGATATTTGCAGAAACAAATTGGAGAAACATGGTGGAAACTTCAGATGGACTGGAAACATCAGAAAATGAGAGAGAGGTTTCCTGTAGACACAGCACATCTGAAAAATCCAGTAAACTTCCATTTGACACAGCCCCTGTTGGTAAGCAGCCATCTTTAGTGGCCACAGGCAGTACTACCTCAGCTGCAAACCCTGGGAAGTCAGCAGTGAGTGAGAAAGAGGAAGGGAAGCCGGATGACCTGGAATGGGCCTCGCAGCAGAGTACCGAGACCGGCTCTCTGGATGGTAGTTGCCGGGATATTTTGAATTCCTCCATCACCAGCACCACCAGCACTCTTGTACCTGGCATGCTTGAAGAAGAGGAGGATGAAGAAGAGGAGGAGGAGGAGGATTATACCCATGAACCCATATCGGTAGAAGTACAGCTCAATAGTAGAATTGAGTCTTGGGTCTCGGAGACCCAGAGAACAATGGAAACTCTTCAGCTTGGGAAAACCCTTCATGGTTCTGAGGAAGACAATGCAGAGCAAAGTGGGGAAGAGGAAGCAGAGGTGCCCGAGGTGCTGGAGCCAGGGATGGACAGTGAGGCCTGGACTACTGACCACCAAGCAAGCTCGGAGCAGCAGAAGCCCAGCAACTGCAGCTCTCTGAACAACGAGCACTCCGATTCCAATTATACACCCCCAGACATCTAACTCAGGAAATGTCCGCTTCTCTCTCCAACCGTGTAAGGGTTACAGCCATTATCTTTTATGCTTCATCTCAACATTTTGCACTGTCCAATATTTAATATATGTATTTAATTCCTGACAGAAATATTTTTGTAGCTGTCTTTTACTTGTTTTGTTATGATCTATAGCTTAGCTTTTAATTAGCATCTAAGTGTCTTTCTAAGAACTGTGGGAAATTCAGAATTGTTTCAGCTTATTTTGTTATAGAAAATAATGATTTAAAAAAGAACAAGAACAAGTTTTGAAGAAAATAAATTTAAAATATTTATTGAGAGTCATTTGGAAAGTTAAAGATCAAGATTTTAAGGATAGGAGCAGTT
Source organism: Myotis davidii (assembly GCF_000327345.1). Lineage (NCBI taxonomy): Eukaryota > Metazoa > Chordata > Mammalia > Chiroptera > Vespertilionidae > Myotis > Myotis davidii. The sequence goes on from NW_006285258.1 coordinate 3,717,022, forward strand.
ATCAATGTTTGCTTCAAGACTACCCTTCTTTCACTCTAACCTGTCTGGCCAAAATATTTGGGCTTCTTCAAAAAAGACAGGAGAATTAGAAAACTTAAAAAAACAGAAGCTGAGCATAAGTTAGTTCCCAAAGTGTTTTGTGTTAAGAATTGATGCAACTTTTTTTGGTCCACAAATGCTCGTTTCAGAAGTCACTTATCATAATAACCGGTCGAAGTTGGGATGGGCTAACACAGCCTCCAGTATGTGGGTTGGCACGATTAGAGTTGGCCTCATATAGGAAGATGATAGATGTTGTATTTAATTGTGAAAAGTTACCCATGATAGGACCTTCCAGGTTCTGTCTCAGATTTGCTGCTTACCTCA
>NW_006285258.1:3717501-3724687 GCF_000327345.1 Myotis davidii
TTAGGCAAATTTTGATATTGAATAACTGATTGTATGACTGCAGCTTTTAATTGGTAATGATTCAGAAACAACGTCTTATACTGGTGTATTCTTTTGCATGCTTCTGATTCAGGACTCTAACTTTGAGATAGGGATTTGATGGGTTATCCAAATTTGTCCTGAGTAAGAAACCATTTCATCTTTTTTGAAATATATGTATTTTGCCTCTAGCCTCAAGCACTTGCCATGTAACACTAACCATAGTTACTGATAAGAGGTCAGGGAAAGAAACTTTACATTACTTAGTATTACTTAGTATGTATATCCTGATAATCAAGGCTTGGAAGAGGAAGTTTTGAAGAGCAAGTTCTAATTGTGCTGAAATTATCAGATGATTTAGAGTATGCAGCTATACACAGGTATTAATACTTGATCATTATTATTTATCCCTGCCCTTCCCTAGGAATGTGTATACCTGCTGGGAGAAATACTGAGCTAAATGTTTTATTTGCTAGTCAGTCACCACCTGGTAATGGTGACCTTGACAAGTTTATGTAATGGTGGGAGAATTACAAATTACCTATTTTCTGTCTTCCCTCCAACCCACCCCCAACTGACCAACAGGCGCACAGACACCCCATCTTTACACTTACAAGCTCCCAAAAGCAGGCACAAAACTAAGGAGGGAGGGGTATTTTCCCTGCCCTGGTTTTATAGGGTGGGCTTTGCCTCACAGAGGCAGGAGGAGAGAATTGGGCGATTCTTTACTGAACTCATTGGGACTACTGTGCTAGTTTTGATGTTTTATAACGCTGGCATTTAATTACTGGAGAGATCAGATTCTTGATTGATGATTTAGTATTTATGAATTGTGAAAGTTGAAGAGCGTTGCTATGTAGAAAATGTCGGTCAGTCAACTTTATTAGTGTGCTAAAAGGGGATGTTATTCTATTGTCCTGTCTAAACTTCCCCAGAATAGACTCCTTAAGCACAAAGTATCCAGTACTTAAAGGAACACAACATGTAAGGAATGAAGCCTCTGAAATAAAATCATGGATTTGTATGTGGCAGATCTTACTGTCCCTACACATTTGGAAGTGTTAGGTGGTTTAAAGAAATGATAGAGTTTTTGAACTACTGACAATCTTAAAAAGAACTTAAAAGTTTTTCATACTTTTTAATGGTGTAAATTTCCTTTGTTCGGTGTCAGTGATTCAGTAACTCTTGATCATGGTAAGGGCTTTTCAAAGGTTTCTTATATTTTATATCTCTTCTGAATGAGAATTCTCATTTTAGATTTTTGACATTTGTATCACAAGAGAGGTTGAGGAAACCTTTGGAACACTCATAACTTTTCATTTTGCTGTAGACGTTAGACGTGTTTAATTCCTTGTCTTATAGACGCTCCTGCACGTGCAGCATCTTCTGCCAGCAAACCCCAGGGACCACAGCCTTTTTTATATGACACAGGCCACCTCTAGCGGACAGCCCACATTTATTAAAGGAAATGTTGCTATGTTGAACTTATGCTAAATAAATATTAATAATGTCTTTATAATTTGTTTCCTTTATATAAATTCTGGGATGTGTACATTATATACAGGAGGAGGTGTGAAAATTAAGGAAGTGGGTTTTTTATGGATCTGGGGTGAGTGCCTCTTTGGAGACCTTGAGTAAGGGTTTATCACAAGAAATAAAAAAGTGATTTTTTTTTCTTAGTGTACAGAGGTGGTTTTACTGGCAACAGTTAACATTAGATTTCTACTTCAATATATAAGTATCTGAATTACAATATGAATTGCACTCCCAAAACTAGATTTCTGCTTCAGTAGGTTTGTTTACTGTGAAGATTACTTCTCAAAAGACAAATGTTCATATTAGCTTAAGTTTTGGTTTAAATATATTTGTAAATGATGTAATATATTTCTTTTGACTAAACATGGGAAAAATAATCTGTTATACATTGAAAAGTTTTTAAAGGCTTTGACTGGAGGTCATTTTTGCAGAGATGGTATTTTATATGCTTCCAGTATTTGGAAAAGAATTAGTCAAAAGGAATTTACATAGTTTAAATATTGAGAAATTAATATCCAAATAATGTACTTGTCTGATTTCTTAATAAACTGGGGGAGGTGGGGAGGGTGGTAATTGTAATGTGCAAATGAGTAGTGAACTCTGCATTCATTTTTCTTCTCTTTAACATAAAACTTAAATCTCAACACATCGTTACTTTAATACATGTATAAATAAGTGTTACTGTTTGTAAAGCTGCTGTTTGCTTAAAAAACCTGTCATTTAAGTATTTTCTGTGTGTTGTGCCAACAGGTTAGAACATTAACTTATCCATTTAAAAACTTTATCTTTTTTTAACTTAAAATTTTTTTCTGGGAAATAATTTATTTATAGGCATCTTCTCCCTCCCTCTTCCAACCTTTATACACATCACAGAATCAACCAAACTGTTTGCCTGATCTGAAATCTGAATCCTCATCATAAATTTTAAACTTGGTTGGCACATCACACTTTAAAAGTTTTGTATTGTTTTGTAATTTAATTTCTAAATATATCACATGAATTTATAATTTAATGTCTTAATTGTAATGCTCTAATTAAAAACTAGCAAAATTAGTATGAATCATAACAAAAGGGTTGTTAGTTCTTTTGCTATATGAAGGATAATTGTTATATCACATTTTAGGGGTAATAACAGCTTTTTTGCACTATGTAAATACTAGTGAAGATTCTTCTGTAACTAATAAAATTATTATTGAAATGCAGTCTATCATTTCAGAATAGATACTTAAATTCATGACTTCCTCATGGGTTTGCCAAAGAAAGTTGTAAAACCTGCAGAAAGGTGTCATTTGTAAAAACCTTCACTTGGGATGGCACAGCCTGGGCATCTAGCCAATGACCATCGTGGTGTTAGAAGACTCCTCCTAAGCCTTTCCCAATATTCACTCATTAATCCTCACAACAGCCCATAGTGGAAATACTGTTTCTCATTTTTTAGATGAAACAGTCATGGAGGCGTTAAGTATCTGACCTAAGATCCCACAGGTAAATAGTAGAACTGGGATTCAGACGCAGTCCATGGCAAAGCCCATGCTGTTACTGACTGCTTTGTTGTGTCACAGCATGTGCACACCAAACAGTGCTTCCCCCACTTCATTGAGTATCTCCGGGGGTGTGAACTGTGCCAGGCTGAACTGAGTGCCTCACTCTCCGAGCCTCACCTAATCACTCTCCCCAGTAGCCCCAGACGTCACTGTGTCACAATGAAACGTAGGGAATCAGAAAAGACCAGACTCATCTATCAGAAAATAGAAAGGTCACTAATGTTCATCATGAGAAGAAATTAACTTTTGGTGATCGCAAAAAGCAAGGCAGGACGCCTCAGTTGTATCAGAATATTTCCCCCGTTTTTGACCAATGTTTCTACCACTTAAAAGTTCCTTTTCTGACAGTGATCAGTTTTTCTTCTAACTGACCAGAAGAGGGTGTGCATGGCACCTGAAAATGGTTAAAGGCAGTTCCTATGTAATATTTATTAATCATTTGTTTTAATGGGGAGAATGGGAAGGGAAGTAATCCTGAACTACGGGCTTTGCTGTAAATGGTGCGTAGCTCTGAAGTGTAAGCTGAGAGCTCAGGAACCATACCCATCAGTATGCCATTTTAGAAAGATCACACCATCAAAAGACATTTAGATCATGTGTTAAGTAGTTCAGTTCAATTTGAAATTTATAAATTATTTTAGCAATATCTTAGCTTGAGTTGGTTTCTGATGTCCTTGGATTCTTCTGACATGTATGAAATATGACACCTGGCTTATTACAGAATAGGTATTAACGGCAGCCTGTGGCTGGCAGGGCCCAAAGCGTGCTCTGCTGGAGCTCCCACAGTGCGGGACTTGGAAAAGGGGAATGTTTCCATTCTGGACTAGTCTCAATCCTGTGTTTCTCTCCACTCCGCTCCCCCCATCTTTTTGATGCTGAGTTAATTATTTGGCAGTCCTGTGGCAAGTAAAGAGACATTTATTCTTGCAGAAATGGGATGAGTAACTGCATGACTGTAACCTGGCTACCGGTATCCAAGGTTCTAGTGTGGAAGCAGAGGGTTGGAGCAAGTAAGATACTGAGTTGCATGTAAGAGCTTGATGGTCTATATCCAGTGAATCGGCGAGTCGTGGTTTGGAGCCTCGACTGGTATAGTTTTCTGTGGAGGGAATGAGTGTTTCATCTCAGAAACCCCCGGCTTGGCCATGGCCTTGAGTTACCCAGAAGGACAGGTAAGAACCCTCGCCTTCCTTTGGTGGAATTCTGATTTGAGGCAGTGTGTGTGCACTCTTACCTGCTAGGGGAAGAGGGACGTGAGGTGTGCACACATTCCCCAGGTTGTCTTCGCTTTTCACTTTTCTCTGTTTACCTGAGTTAGAGCACTTTCCGTTGCTTTGCAAACCTTCAGCATGAGAATGGAATAATGAATTAAAATTAAAGCAGTTCCCCGGCCAGTATGACTCACAGTTGAACATCAACCTATGAACCAGGAGATCATGGTTTTTTTGGTTTTTTAAAGTCTATAGTTTATTAATCCTCTCATGAAAAATCTGCACAACCATCACAGATAAAGTCGCCGAAGAATCTTTACTCCTTCTGTAGTTCAATCTCCAGCTCACTTTTTGCCAGCACCAACACTGACCTTTGCAGTCCCCTGACTGTCTTCATTCTGTTCTTGCGCTCCTTTCTCTGTTTTCTTGAGGTCTTCTTCTCATATAGGCCGTCTTGCAAGTCTGTGTTTGGGTTCATTTTCCTTTGCGTAATCCAAGGAATCATCAATCATGCCAAAGCCAGTGGTCTGAATCCAAAGTGGGTTCTGAATCCAAACACAAAGATGACATCAGGTGTGGTCTTATACATTTTGGCTAGTTTTTCCTGGATTTCTGTCTTGGGTACTGTTGCCTTCCCAGGATGAAGGACATCAATGACCATTTGCTTCCGCTGAAGTAGTCTGTTGGTCATGAACTTCCTGGTCCGGATAGTTACCGTGTCATTCATGATGAAGGTTGGTCTTCAAGCAGCCAGGGAGGACAGGAGATCACAGTTTGATTCCTGGTGAGGGCACATGCCTGGGTTGCCAGCTTGATCCCTGGTAGAAGGCATGCAGGAGGCAGTCAATGATTCTGTCTCATTGATGTTTCTCTCTCTCTCTCTGAAATCAATAAAAATATATTTTTAAAAATACGATTAGGCCCTGACCAGTTTGGCTCAGTGGAAAAGCGTCGGCCTACGTACGGACTGAAGGGTCCCAGGTTTGATTCCGGTCAGGGGCATGTACCTTGGTTGCGGGCACATCCCCAGTGGGGGGTGTGCAGAGGGCAGCTGATCGATGTTTCTCTCTCATTGATATTTCGGACTCTCTATCCCTCTCCCTTCCCTCTCTCTCTCCCTTCCTCTCTGTAAAAAAATCAATAAAATATATTTTAAAATAAGATTAGGTGTATACATTTAAAAAATTAAAGTAGTTAATTTTGTTAGATCTGGTTAAGGAGAAATGATGAAAGTTTTTAAATTATTGGTTTCTCAGTCTGGGAGAAATGTTACGAGAGCATCATCCCTGTCATTGTTCTTTTTTCTTGCTTTTCCTTTCCTAAAACCAATGCTGTAAGGCAAATGTTGAGTTTCTAGCAAGTATTGTAACATTTGCAATTAAGAAGGTAAGAAAGATCTATGTTGCTACTATACAAATATTCAAACAGTGATGGCCAAGAAAAAGGTGCAACTATTTCTTTAAGTTTCATTCTTTCCCTCATACTTGAGATACACCATTTAAACTGTCCCATAATCTTTTCGATAAAGGGATCAGCAAACTACAGCCTGTGTGCCAAATGGGCCAGAAACCTGTTTTTATAAATAAAGTTTTGTTGGAACGCAGTCACACCCATTCCTTTACATATTATTTGTGGCTGCTTTTCTGTAACAGAGACAATTGAGTAATTGTGGCAGCAAAGCCTAAAATATTTGCTAAGATGGGCCCTCTACAGGGCCAATCTCTGAAATTGAAACGGTGTCTAATAGCACTGCGTTCTTGTATCATTTTCTCCCAGTTCTTCCTTTTATTTCTAGGGATAATACATCTGTTATGGATTTACATACTACCATCCCCCCCACTCATGTCTTCACCCCCCTGTTGTCTGTGTCCATTGGTTATGCTTATATGCATGCATACAAGTCCTTTGGTTGATCTCCCCCCCTTACCCACTCCCTCCCCTACCTTCCCTCTGAGGTTTGATGGTCTGATTGATGCTTCTCTGTCTCTAGATCTGTTTTTGTTCATCAGTTCATGTTGTTCATTATATTCCATAAATGAGTGAGATCATGTGATATTTATCTTTCTCTGACTGGCTTATTTGCTTAGCAAAATGGTTTCTAGTTCCATCCATGCTGTTGCAAATGGTAAGAATGCCTTCTTTTTTACCACTTGCTCCAGTATTTTAGGAATTAGTTTACATGTGCCATGAGATGAAAAAGGTTGAAAATCGCTGTTCTATTCCATCAGTGACTTCCCAAACTTTACACTAAGTCTGACTTCAGTTCATTGACCAAAAAAGTTAGTGGTAGAACCCTGGCCAGTTTTCTTAGTGGCTCTAGCCCAGGGGTGGGCAAACTTTTTGACTGGAGGGCCACAATGGGTTCTTAAACTGGACCGGAGGGCCGGAACAAAAGCATGGATGGAGTGTTTGTGTGAACTAATATAAGTTCAAAGTAAACATCATTACATAAAAGGGTACGGTCTTTTTTTTTTTTTTTTTTTTTTAGTTTTATTCATTTCAAACAGGCCTGATCCAGCCCGCGGACCGTAGTTTGCCCACGGCTGCTCTAGCCGCATCCACCAAAGGGTCATGGATCTGATTCCCGGTCAAGAGATTGTTTGGGCGGCAACCAGTCTATTTGTTTCTCTCATCCATGGTCCTCTCTTTCTCTTCCACCCACTCACTCCCATTCCTCCACTCTCTAAAAAACAATCAATGGAAAAAATACCTTTGGATGAGGATTAAAAAAAAAAAATTAGTGGTAGAAATGAAACTATAGCCCTTAGCCAGTTTGGCTCAGTGGATAAGAGTGTCGGCCTCCGGACTAAAGGGTCCCAGGTTCGATTCCGGCCAAGGGCATGTGCCTGGTTGCGGGCTCGATCCCCAGTTGGGCTG
>NW_006285258.1:3724705-3730751 GCF_000327345.1 Myotis davidii
GGCCTAACTCTCCCCCAGTAATGCTCACGCCGATGACTTCCCCATCTGCTCTCTAGCCAGAGCAAGGTGCTTTAATCTTCATAGAAAGTTTGAAGATCGTGTTGGCAACCCACTTATCTGGTTTCCTTAGCAACCAGAGCACAGTACAGTGACGGCATCCCTTGCTCAGAATAGAAATTGGGTAAGCCTGATCGTGGTGCCCCAGATTGGCTCAGGGATGCTTTAACTCTTCAGAGACCTTCCTCACCTGGCTCTTTGTGATAGCCAACCGTAAAGGGATAACTTCCTGGAACATAATCACAGCAAAAGCTCTGGACCTGGGTCCACAGCCTAGACCCGTGTTCACAGCTAGCTCACCCTCACCAGTTAGAGTCGCTCTGGACATGTTGAACAAACTCTTAATCCAGGAATTTAAGAAAAATTGTCCATGTTCTTGTAACTATTGCAGCAATGTGGGTATGCTGCCACCAGTTTTCATGAACTCTGAGCAAGAAGCAAGATGACGAAGCTGCCAAGGCATTTAGGAAAAGCATAAAGCAAAAAATAAAACAACTTTTAAAAGAAATCACTGGTAAAGAACTGACTAGGCATCTGTTGTTTTGTCTGCTTACTATGTCCCTTGTTTGGGGAATGGGTCCATGCCTGCCCAGCCCCATCCCCACCAGGGGTATAATTTCTTAATTGCAGCAGAAACCATTTATTGGATCCTGAAACCATTGATTGGTCTGGAATCCTGAAACAGTTCATCCAGACTGGGCCAATGGATCTTTTTCTTGAGATTTCTGGATTTGGACTGAGAGATTGATTGGCTCCGTTGGTTTTCGGTGCCTGGATTTTAAGACAGGAATCTCCAACAGCATGGGTGGCCATGAAAAAGCAAAGTCTGGGCCAACGTGTCGAGCAGGTTTCCTGACCATCAGAAGTTTCAGAGCCTCCAACATCCTAATGCCTTGACTCTCCACCAGGGAAAAGGTTTATTGTATGTCAGGCAGGTTTTTCCTAATGTGTTAGACCAGGGAACACAACGTTCTACAGATTTACTTGGCCACAGAGCACTTTCTCTATGCAAAAGCTATGAGCATCCTGGGAACTAGTTTTCATGTATTGTGCATCATAAGTTGCTTAAGGCCTTGGCTGGGATTCTCAGTTGGTTAGAGTGTTGTCCTGATACACCAAGGTTGCAGGTTCAATCCCCAGGCTGGGCACATACAAGAAGCAGCCAGTGAATGTATAAATAAGTGGGATAACAAATCAATGTTTCTCTCTCCCCCCAGAACTCTCTCTCAAATTAATCAATACATAAAATAAAGGAAAGGAAAGCATGTTGCTTAAACTATGAAGGTCCTGAAGGATGGGATGGGTACACAGGCATGGCTGGACTGCTCTAACTCGGGTTCTCAGCCAGGGTGATTTTCTCTCCAGGGGAACACTTGGCAAGTCTAGAAACATTTTGATTCTCACAACTGGAGAGGGTGCTCCTAGCATCTACTGGGTCGACACCAGAGAAGCTGCTAAGCGTTGTGCAATGCACAGGGTTGTGCCTCCTCCCTCCCCACCACAAAGAATTATTCGGCCCAAAGTGTCAATAGTGCAGAGGTTGGAAAACTGAACTAATTTTGCCCCGAGATGCTGGCTTCGTCCTGGGCTCAGGACCCCACGTAGTTGGCATGTGCTCACACGGTGCAGTCAAACGCTCGTGACCCCTGCTTCTGGCACATGTTTAGAGATTCTCTAATGTTCCAGAGTGGACTTAGCCAGACACGTTCAGATCTTCTGGATAGAGCAGGCCTCCCCCCGCCCCACTTCCTGGGGAAGAGGATGAGGAGCGTTCACCCCCCGCTTCTGATCACATGCCAGTGCCTCCTCCCACGTCTCCCAGCTATTTTCTCCCATCACATGTGGAGGCGTGTGCAGAGCAAAAGGGCATGGAGGCACCTCTGGCAAAGGCTGTGGGTGAATGCTCCAAGGAAAGCATGAGTCGAGCGCCAGCAGAAGCCGGGAGAATGCGCTGGTCTAGCCCCGACCACACAATTGAATCTATCAAGAGTGGTGGGGACTGCGTTGTGTGGGACGCCCTGAAGTGGAACCCAGCCACCTGCTCTGGTGAGCAACATCCCGGATCCGATGCATTAAAGCCTCCTGTGTTACTCCAACCACGTAAGGAACCACGCCCCCCAGGAGCACCCCTGGCCAGGCAATTGGAAATGCCCGAGCAGCCTCTATATTCCTGGAGAGGAGAATGGAGCACAAAGCCCACGCTGCTACAAAGGATTCACTTTCTTGAAGTCATCACATCCTGGCTTGCCCCAGAGTCAGGGGCTCCTCAAATGTGGGACTTCACTAGAAAGCCAAGGTAGTCCCGGTTATTTGTGAAGAGCAGTCACCCCACTGTTCAAAGACTTACTGAGTCATGAAATGAGTGCCCTTTGTTACATTTTCATTGAGTTATCTGTTGCTGATGATATGCCCATGGCTGAGTGAGGTACCCTGGCGGCCAAGAGCAGCCAGGCAGTCCTGACTCATACATGGTTGCGTGCTGAGCATGCGGAACCCTTTGCCTGGGACTCGGAGCATTTTCCCAGACAAACCATTCATTCTAAAGAGCCGATGAGACTTCCAAGCTAAACCCAGAAGCCCTAAGTACAACTCATATTGGAGTTGAAATGACAGAACACCCCCTCACTACTGGAAACAATGCTTTTGCAAATGTAGTATTTCAGCTACATGGGTTGAAACTGGGGTTGGGATTTCCCCTGGTTTCTAAGAGCAAGTGAATATAATGGGATAATAGGTGCACAGTCACAGTTTCCTGGCCCTTCCTACTAACACATGCAAATGGACACATACATGTGCACACACGCACATGTACGTGGTCTGTTTCTTACCCAAACTCCCACCCCAATGAGATAGTGAGAATCACGGTTCCCTGGTGTGATGTCAGGCCAGTGGCATGTTCCCTGCTGGGTGCTCGAATCTCAGGACAGACACTGTCCTACCTGTGGCCTCCAGACACTGACAGCATGGCTGCGGGAGCGCAGCAGACCCCCGAGTGTGTGGACCAGAGGCCCAGGGCTGGCAGCACGTGGGTCAGGGCAGCGAGGGCTGAACCCCAGGCAGAGCCTCCAGGATGTGGGATCTTTGGTTCGGAGAGGGCCAAGAGGTGATTCAGTTCAGTCCCCTCTTTTACAGATGAGGAAACAGGCCCAGGGGAGCAAAGGGACCTGGCCAACGTCCCGTAGGCTTTGGGAGGCATGTTAGGGGACCCCCAGGCTCTGGCTACTCCACCTGTGCCTCAGAAACTAGAAAATCCTTGGGGGTTCTCCCCCACCCCCATTCTACTTTTGAAAGTAGATTCTCTAAGGAAAGCTTTGTTTTCTGGCCAAAAAGCTATGCTTGCTAAATTGGGATCTAGGCCTCCCGAGGCAGAGATGCCAGGCTTTGCTACCCTGTGACATCACAGACGCCACACCTTCCCGCTCCTGCAACCTTCCTCTAACCAACAGCAACAGGGCAGCCCCACCAGCCAGCCCCACCATCGGCACCACGTTTACCTCCACCAGTTGGAGTGAGGCTGCCTGGCTCCTGGCCACCTTCTTACGTCTGCAAATGTTCCTAAACTCCAAGATGCCCTGGCTGGGTAGCTCAGTTGGTAAGAGCACCAACCCAGTATACCACTGTTGTGGGTTGCAACCCCAGTTAGGGCATCAACCAATGAATGCACAAATAAGTGTAATAAATCTCTCTCTCTCTCTCTCTCTCTCTCTCTCTCTCTCTCTCTCTCTCTTCAGGCATTGAGTCTAGGTGACTTACCCAAGTGATTCTCTTTTGCATTCTCCCCATTACTGCTTCAACTCTCTGTCCCTTCTTTCTCACCTTCTTAGCTCAAATCTTTCACCTTCAAGTTAACTTGACTAATTTTGCTGCCCTCTGTTATCCCATTTCTCATCAGCTCTTCTCTGGCCCACTAGATATTGTAAGACAACAGGCCTCTTTCGTTCTCTGATTCTCTTACACTTGCCAATGAGTTACTCAATGTGGGTGGAGCCAAATGTCCAGGTGTAGAAACATCTGGTTTAGTCTCAGCTCTGCCATCTTCTAGCAGTGGGCCTTGATCAAGCCACGGGATTGCTGGAGAGTAAATGAGTTAGTGTACGTGAAAGGGACGCGCCAGTTGTCAAGTGCTAATCACAGGAGTGGTGCTATTGCAGTTCTTGGTGAAGGTGTTGTTTAGTGAGCTGCCTGGGGGAGCCCTCACTGAGCTTCACATTGCCATAGGCCCCCATCTGGGAGCGGGGTGAAAAGCAGCCCTATGGATTCACTCTGCTCCTAAAGAGCATCGCTGACGTTCACAAAAGTGCAATGTTTATTTTCACACAAAGCCTAAAGAAGTAGCTTGTGATCCTGGAGAACAGGTTTGTTTTCATCGGTGAACACCACGATTACAAAAATGATCATGTTTCCTTTGCTGTCTTGGCTGCTTGGAGCTCAGAATTAAATTGACAGTCTACTTAGCAAGTTTATTGGCCCTTCTGTCAAACACTTTATATGCGATCACTGCTGTCACCTGAATTCCCTTCTTGTTTGTTATCTTCACTTGGGTCTTCAAGGTACAGGGGTGGGCAAAAGTAGCTTTACAATTGTTCATATGGGGATAATACAATAAATAAGTAAATAATAATACAAGGGTACACTGTTTCGTGTACTCACAACAGTAAGCCTACTTTTGCCCACCTCTATATTTAGTTCACAAGTTAATGGAGGAATACATTCTTGTTGTAAAGATGAAAAGACCTCAGAACTATACAGAACAAAACTTGAAAGTATTCACATATTATTTATGATGTCGTAAGCTCATATCATTTGGAATGATATTAGGAATAATCACTTTTTTAAAAACAAACAAAAACTTTATTTGAAAGCTTACTACTATGCTAGACACAATCACATATCTATTAATTCTAACAGCCCGTTTTACAGGTAAGGCAAGTGAGTGAGGTTGTTGGTTGTTCAAAGTCAGAGAGAGCAAATGGCAACGCTGGGCATGCAGCTCAGGTGTGGGGTTCAAAGTTTGCATGTTAGCTCCTTTATTTGTTTGTTTTTAGCTGTTCCACCCCTCGCAGCAAAAAGGAGGATGACAAAGCGTATGTACAGCTGGGCTGTGTGGATGTGGTGGGAGAGCCTTGTGACTGCTCTGCATTACAGCTACTCCTCCCTCTGCCCCACGCCACTAGGATTATTTAGGTATCTCAGCCCCGAGCATCTTTCTCTTTAAGTGCCAGCAGACGTCTGATCTCCTGCTAACTCCAGAAGACTCAGCAAAGGTCAGGAGTGAGAAAGGTAGCTTTTAACCTTCTCCCACCATTGACCTTCCCTGCTGGTCCCTGGGCTGCAGCTATCCGGCCAGAATACAGCGTGTCCTCTCTCTTTTCGGAAGAGACAGTAGCAGCACCTGTACTGCTCAGAGCTGGTCAGGGGTCTGGTGGAAAGAAATCGATGGCCTCCCAGTCCTGTCCCACCTGCGCCCCCCTCCCCGCAACAATGGCAAATTCTTATTGCTGCGGAACAAGTTTGCCTGGGCTCCTTCCTGGCCACCCCTTCCAGGAATTGGTACTGGCTTGCCCCTCCTCCTTGGCCCTGGCCAGAGGACACAGCTATGGGTGCACACGCTGCCCGCTGTCCCGGCAAGCCGGCAAGCACAGTTCTATTTTCATCCGAGTTCCCAGCATCTTGGAGAAAGAACTTGGCCATTCCGGTCGACCAGACCCCTGACGAGGGAGGAGAGCCTGAGGGCTCTTCTGTAACCTTCCTTTGACTCGGACTCCGAAGACAAAGGTGAACTTGAGTGCTGCAGGGACACAGCTTCCCTTTATGCTCCCCCAGGCCCCCGGGCTGTCTCCGCTCAGCACTGAGGCCCTTTTGTCCCGGCGGGGCACCCCCAGCCTGACTGCCCGCCCTGTTACAGCGCGGTCCCCGCGCCCTCGCCCCTCCCGCGCGAGCGCTGCGCCCGGAGAAGGGCTTTGGAGTTTCGCGAACGCACACTGGCCCT
>NW_006285258.1:3730880-3732857 GCF_000327345.1 Myotis davidii
CTCCCCGGGAGAGGCGCCTCCCGGGCACTGCGGAGCCGCGGAGCCCCGGAGCCCCGGGCCGCAGCTCTGCCGCGCTCGCTCGGGACTCGCCGGGGAGGCCCAGGAGGAGCCGCCGGTGCGAGTCCGCCCGCCCGGACGCGGTCAGCCCGCTGCGTTGCAGACCTTGGCCGCGGGCATCACTTCCACCGGCCATGCTACTTCTAGGAACTCATCCAGCATACCAGCATGTGGATATTTTTCACTCGAATCTCTTAAAAACATTTCTAAACATGCAGAAAGATGGAAAGATTTTTCAGTGGTAGAGCGGATATTCATATACTCATTATCTAGAATCTGCAGTTCACATTTTGTAGGGATGGAGTTAGTTACAAGAGCTATCCTAGTCCTACTGTGTGTGTGTGTGTGTGTGTGTGTGTGTGTGTGTGTGTGAATCTAAATGCCTCCCACCCCCTTTCTTGAATTATGACACATTTGTCCAATGGTACTACATAGCAATTAACCCCTTCCCCAACAATTTTTTTGTTAAAAACGTTTCTTTTTCAGACTAATTTTTTATTTTGGTTCTATATAGTATTTTTGATGCTGGTTATGAAAACAGTTTGTAACTCGTCTTCCTATAAACCATATTTTTTTTACCATATTTTCTTAGTATACTCGTCGACGACTGAAAAAGAACATTTTGTGAAAACGAGTATACACGTTTCTGCCGGGGAAGGGGTTAAAATAGTATCGTACATTTAGTGACATAGAAAAAATGTGGTGTTTTTATGTTAAATGAAGGGAAAATAGTAGAAACTATGCACAATATTAAGTTATCTTTTGTTTTTTAAAAAAGGGTTTATGCATAGGAAATAAAACACCCTGAGATGATCTATTAAAATGTTAACAGGATTGTCGCTAAATTAGGATATGGTTGAATTTAATTTTCATCTGGCTTATTTTATTTCTTTCAATGAAATACTATGTTAAGTGAAAAGAGAGATTTAAAACGTGTGACCAGCTCAAGAGACCAACAGGGTATCCTGTTGTTTAGCACCATTTATGTTGATGAAAATCCCGGGCCATCCCAATTCCCATATAAACATTCCTGCATCCCCTGCATCCTGCTGGTGTGTGGGGGGAGTTGGAGCACTTTATGTCCCACACAGTTTCCCAAACACGAGCACCAGGTCCCCCTTTTCTCTGCTGTCCCCCTCTCCTGCGGCTAACTGATTCCACTCTCTCATCACTCTTTAAGCCAGGGCTGTTCCTCAGCCACTGAAGGGCCAGAGTCCTGTCATCTATATTCACTTTCCGCACTGAAAGTAAAGTTCTTCTGGGGTGAAAGTCCTCTTCTTAAAGAGAGGGCCAGGGATTAACCCAGAGGCGCCGTCTCCACCCCCCCACCCCCGCCCCCTTTCTCTGTGAGAGGCCTGACCCCAGTAGACTTCAGGGGAGTGCTTTAGCAGGGCTCCTGGGGGACCTTTAGGGCCAGCTGGATAACGTTTTCGTTACCAGTCACGCAGTGGCACATTTAGAGACTGCAGTAATAACAGCTCCCTCTGTGCACATACTTTTAGTTCACAAAGTAAACTGACAAACTCTCACAGTGGTTCCCAGAGCAAAATCAAAAAGCATTCGGAGATAAACAATGGAGTTACCAACTTTTATTTTGCCACATAAAACTATTAAACTACTGTTTATGATTACTGTTACTTTATAGCAAAATAGACATTTTATCACACACACAAAATAGGACAGACAATTTCAAAATATAAGACAGGTGTTTTTGAATTGAGGTAACATTGGTTAATAATGTTTATAAATTCCAGGTATATCTACACTAATAAAAGAGAAACATGGTAATTGGCATACAACCGCTACCCTTCCCATTGGCTAATCCCCCTGTCCCTCACAGAGTAGGGCTAAGATATGCAAATTAACTGGCAGCCAAGATGGCGGCCGGCAGCCAGGCAGCTGATGCGAACAGGGAGGCTT
>NW_006285258.1:3733997-3738136 GCF_000327345.1 Myotis davidii
ATACTCTATTATTGCATGCTCACCACCAACAGTCTAGTTTCCATCCTTCACCATATATTTCATCCCCTTTACCCATTTCACTCTCCCCCCACTCCCTACCCTTTGATAACCACCAATCTGTTGCCTGTATCTATGAATTTGTTTTTGAAAGTACAGTATTTAAATGTTACTGTATAAAAAATTCTTACTATAAGGTCCACTTCTCCCCCTTTGAACTTTTAAAATCATTACTATTTCTATATAAACTGGCAAAAACCTTTTCAAAAACAAGTACTGGTTTGGGAACCAACATTTGGAAACCATTTCTCTATTGTTTTTGATCCTTGTGACCATCCACTTGCACATGCAGAAACAGATTCAGAGACCATCAGCTGATAAGTGGTCGAATTGGGCTTCAAGTTCAAGTCTGTCTTCTCCAGAACCAGCGGTGTCCCCAGTCCAGGTTGTGTCTGTGTAACCAGGCTGCCTTTGTGGTTCTTCTAGGAAATCGCTGACCAGAAAGCAGGCCTGGTTTGCTTTTCAACGTCTTATTTAAACTTGGGGCACCAGAGTAAACCCAGTGGAACAAATCTTATCTTTGAACTAAAAGTCACTGAGCTCATAAGAGGGTATTAGCCTTTCAGAGAAGGTCCTCCCTAATTTCAGTTTATTTTACCAGCAGAGCTGTTGTGACAGGTGACTTTAAAGGGAGGAGCATGTATTAGAATTTTAAACTACCCTCATACATCTACTAATGGATTCCTGAAATTCCTTCAGTTTAATCTTATCCAAAGATGTGTTTGAAAAAAAATCATTAAAATTTTGGAAATAAGGTAAAAAGATAGACAATATGTCCTATCAATTTTATACTGAAGCATTGTTTAACAAGCTCAGTCAAGAATTAATTAGCCAGGGGAATGTAGCATGATTGACTTTACTTTTTACTGTTAATTAAGTTACATGTTAACTGTAGACCTTGTCTGGAATAGAGGCAAATCATTTCCATCCAGTGGAAATGACAACCCCAAGGTTATGGTTTTATTTGTACAACATTAACCAGTTTCTTCTCTAACTTGACAAAATTATTTTGTAACTAGAGGTCTGGTGCACAAAATTCGTACACTCCGGAGGGTCCCTCAGCCCGGCCTGCTCCCTCTTACAGTCCTGGAGCCCTCACAGCCATGAGCGGTGACTGAGGGGGGACGCCCTGAGCACCAGGGGGCAGCTCCTGCGTTGAGCATCTGCCCCCTGGTGGTCAGTGCATATCATAGCAACCGGTTGTTCTGCCCTTTGGTTGATTTGCATGTTACTCTTTTATTATATAGGATGCGTTTCCTGGTAGGCTGTATAAATCCCATTCGAACCAGCCTTATATATTGTTGGTTTGTTCCCTCTTTGATAAACTAAATAAAATCTATTTAAAGGTGGTCACCACCAATGCTACTTAAGATGTTATCAATCATTTGTCTCAGTGTGCATGAAGAATCTGAGAACAGGTTTTGAGAAGTTGAAAAATGCAATATTTTGGATCTGAGGAAGATGAAGGAGAGGATACATGAGATGAAGGGATCAACCAAAATTCTCAAGACAGTGACACAAGAATACCTTCATTTTTTCATATGGTTCCTTTGTCCTTAACATGGCTTGCTAGAAATAGGATATACAAGGAATAATGTTGGAGAAGAGGTTGGAAAGCTAGTCGGGGTTAGCTTTTTTTTTGGTTCTGCATGGTAAAGGATTGGAATTTGATCCTCTGAGAGTCATTAAAAGTTTAAACCCAGGAACTGATATTTTTGAATAATAAAGAAAGAGAATCCAGACAAGAGTGTATTAGAGAGTCTCAGTGAGAGATGACCAGGGTTTGACTCATATGTAAATATATGTGAATGGAAAATTAAGTATAAAGTCAAAAGGTGATTCAAAGATATAAGGAACAGACTTGGTGATGAGATGTGGGACATGAAGAGAGGAAGGAGTCTGAGATGACAGCTGGGTGGATGGGATGATGGTGCTGATGAACTAGATAGAAAGCTGTAATTTTGACCTGTTGAGTTTGAAGATTGTCTCAAAGAAGTTTGAATCTGGAGTTCTGAGATTGGGCTAGCAAGAAAACTTGAGATTTAGCAGTGCATTGGTTATTAACAGAAGTTATGGACATGTGTATGCTTATTGAAGAAAAACGTACACTGGACAACCTCTCCAGTACTTGACTGTCTAGAGAACAACAATAGGGCTCACAGTATGCTACTGCCACGAACAGCCCAAGGAGCAGAGAAAAGTCCACTGCCCAACACTTTGGCAAAGAATATGCATTCCTTACACCCACTTCACTTTGTAGAAATGGAGGTTCAGGAAGACAAAGCAAATTTCTTAATGTATGTTCCAGGGGTGGAAGCTTAGACTGGAAATACCTCCTAGAGTTAACCCTGCAGTCCCATCATGTCTTTATCCCTCCTGACAAGCCCCACAGGAGCCAAGAGAGTATGGGATCATTTGTCTACCCTACTTTGTGCCCTTCCCCAGCCCCACTTCCTGCAGTGACTTCTCTGCTTCATCTGTAGCAGCAACATTATACCAGACTCTGCAGAAGTAGAGAGTAGGGTATAATGGATTCCCCTGTATCCATCATCCAGCTTCAGCCTTTATCAACATGTAGTCAATCTTGCTTCATTTGTGCCCCATCCCCCACTTTTTCTCCCCTGCCAGATTATTTTATTGTTTTTATATTTTTAAATAAGTCTTATTCAGATTATTATAGTTGTTCCTCTTTTTTTCTCCCCATAGCTCCCCTCCGTCTGGTTCCCACCCCAACCCATGCCCTAACCGCCCCCCATTGTCCTCATCCATAGGTGTTTGATTTTTGTCCAGTCTCTTCCCACATCCCCACACCTCCTTCCCCCCAAGAATTGTCAGTCCACTCCCTTTCTATGCCCCTGATTCTATTCTATTCACCAGTTTATTCTGTTCATCAGATTTTTTATTCACTTGATTTTTAGATTCACTTGTTGATAGACATGTATTTGTTGTCACTTTGTTGTTCATAATTTTTATCTTTACCTTTTTCTTCTTCATCCTCTTCTTAAAGAATACCCTTCAGCATTTCATGTAATATGGTTTAGAGGTGATGAACTTCTTTAGCTTTTTCTTATCTGTGAAGCTCTTTATCTGACCCTCAATTCTAAATGATAGCTTTGCTGAGTAGAGTAATCTTGGTTGTAGGTCCTTGCTTTTCATCACTTTCAATTTGTGGGCTGTTCTCACAATCTTGTTGTAATTAACCCTTGATTGCTGTTGGTATCACTGGGAGGAATTGACCTCCAGGCCAATTGGGTCTAATGACCAGTTGTGTCTACACTGGAAGATGTCTTGCACACCCTTATGGGGCAGGACTTGCTTCAGTGGCTCTTTGGTGCTCACTGAATCTGCACCTTGAGTGTGTCTCTTATGGATGTGATGAGTTGTAATCCAGTATGGTCTCACTCTGACCACTGGTACTCTGGCTCTTGGATCTCCAAGGAGGTGCAAAGTCAGCCACTGCCTGAGGCCACCCAGCAGGAGCTACAGACAGATCTGCAGATTCCTCCTCTTTGTTTGGGGTTTGGAGGTGTCCAGATGAGGCACAGCTGTGAAGCAATGCAGGCTGTTGACGAGCCTTAGGCCTTCTTTTGGAAGCTCTGGGGTTCTTTGGTTATGGTTCTATTTGTGCAACATTAACCAGTTTGTTAGGTTTTAGATTACAAAAGGCCAGGCCACCATATGCAAAAGCCTCAACTCACAGCTTGGGTGGGGTTGTAAATTGGGTGGGGCTGGGTCTCAGGAAATCACGGGTTGGTGCAAACAGCAATGGTTGCTCATCGGCCCTGCCCCAAAGAGGTCCCTGCATCTCTGTGTCTCGCGGCCCCATGCAGGAACAATGAACGCCTCAAGCACCTCAAGCCACCCTTGTGTTCTGGCCTGATGCTAGACAGTCCCGTTTCTCCCTGTTTGAGTCTGGGTCCCCAGGGTCTCACCGGGAACTGGAATTCAGAGCAATCAGGAGTTTGTATCTCCCTCCTGACTGAAAAAGACCACAGCGTACCCAGTTGCCAGGCCGTTTTGCATGTCTCTGTACCTCCACTCTTCTGCATCTCTGCACCTCCTCCCAGTCTAAATGTGCTTTT
>NW_006285258.1:3738166-3764686 GCF_000327345.1 Myotis davidii
CCCTCTAGTTGTCAGACTTCCCCCCTGCCAGCCTTCTTGTGGTTCTGGATGATATCTGTTTTGTCTTTTAGTTGTAGTTTGGATATGGTTGTGCGAGGCAGCAAGTTCAGGTGTTTCCTTATGCCACCATCTTGGTTCCTCCCCTGCCAGATTATTTTAAAGTAAATCTCAATAATCACATCATTGCTTCACTCAGTATTGCCATATGTATCTCTAAAAGATAAGGTTTCTTTTAAAAATGCAATTTAGGGAGGTTTTTAAGTTGTTCTAGATTAGAATGTAAGACACAATATCCATTCAACCTTGCTATTTTTTGGTTCTGCTCCTTCTTTGGGTCTTGCTCTACCCGTTTAGTCCTTACAGTAATGCCATATATAAGGTAGCATTATTATCTTTCTTTTTTAATATATTTTTATTGATTTCAGAGAGGAAGGCAGAGGGAGAGAGATAGAAACATCAATGATGAGAGAGAATCCCCCATTGGCTGGTGATCGAGCCTGCTACCTGGACATAAGCCCTGACTGGGAATGGAACCAGTGACCTCCACAGATAGTGTGAAAGGAAGACTCAGAGGCAGCATTTTGAACAGGAAAATTGCTTACTGTCTAAGGAGGTTCTGTAGGGAACCAAACCTTTAGAAAGATTTACCTGCAACATGGAAATACAATGGTGATTTAAAGGAAAACACACACAGAATCACCAAGGTTGTTGAGTTCTCAGCTAGCCTATTCAGGGAGGAAGAAGAGCAGTGATTATCACATCTGCAGGGGCCCCATCACGCCTCTCCACTCCCAGCACCTCCCAGGCTGTGCAGTAGGGAGTCCTTACGTTACAAGAAAGGCTCCAGCTATCATTTATTTGGGGACTAGAATTAGATGGGTCAAACCTTTACCCCCGTTTAATTATTTACTTTGGTTGTTGATACTTACTAATCTCAGGGTGCAAAGATTCTTTTTCCCCAGCTCACAGTACAAAGTGTCTGTATTAGTTTCTAGAGTTGCCAAAAACAAACAAGTAAACAAACAAAAATAAAACCATGAACTCAGCAGCTTAAACAACACAAATTTAATATTTTAACTTCCTATAAGTAAGTTCACCGTCAGGCCACCAAAGTTCACATCTGTCCCACGTGCAAAATACATTCACCTCATCCCAAGGTCCCCAGTGATGTTATAGCATCAACTCAGAGTCCAAAATCGCATCAGCTCAAAAGTCCCAAATCTATCATCTGTGTCAGGCATGGACCAAGTTCTGGGAAGGACCCATTCTGGGGGTATAGTGTCTTTCCATCTGTGGGCCTGTGAATGAAAGGAACAAAATATAATGGTAAGACAAGCATAGGATAACAATTATAGGTATTCCAGAGCAAACAGGAAGAAAATTGAAAGCAAAAAAAAAAAAAGAGGCATTCGTCTCAAGTGATTTCTAAATATAGCTGAGCAAATTCCGCTGGGTTTCATGGTCGTGGAATAATCCCTTTTGACCTGTGCCTCTGTCCCTGGGCAGTGTTCTGCTGGCATGGCATTCTCAAGAACCTTGTGTGTCTCTCGTTTGTGTCATGGGGATTTGCTTCATTAGACAAGAGTCTCATTCACAGACCTTCCCGAGATAATCCCATCCCTATTTTTGGCTTTTGTTGACATGGCTGAGAGAACAGGCCTTAAGCTCTCTGGTGTGATTGAGGGCATTTGTGAGGCACGTGCTTCATCTAAGAGCCTTTTCCAGTGACTTTATTCTCTGACCTTTTGACCTTTCAGGTGGCACACCTTCAGCTCTTCTCGTAGCTCACACATTCCTGACAGTGGATCTTTTCATTTTAGCATCTTTTGAAATCCAGATGGTCTGAGAGTCTTCAAAACTATCAAATCCTGGTTCTTCTTTTTTTGTTTGTTTCTTTAACGGTTCTTTCCTCAATTTATCTCTTTCCTCTCACATTTTACTCCCCCCTGCAGTTGCAAGGAAGCCTGAGAAATTAAGTATTTAGCTTTTCCTGGTAGAGGTGGGCAAAGGAATAGAGGATTGGAAATGAAGTTTGGATTAGCCAACTCATAGTGCTCGGGTTTAAACCTGTCCAGGGCCCTGCCTTTGTCTTTTGCTCTTGCCAGTCCACAATTAGAATTGGAGTCCAGCTCCTGAGTCAGACACCTCCTGATGACTGTGCTCTGACCCGCTGTCCGACACCCACTCACGCCTTCTTGTATGCCATCCCTGAGCCCCTGAACCACTTGCAGGGCCATCTGCAGCACTGGCTGCCTGGGGCTGACCCTGGAAGTGTCCGACCCCTTTCAGAGGCCTACAGACTCCACCCGTCCCATTGCTATGGAGGGGAAAGCTGCGGTTCTGACAGCACCTGTTTTCACATGGGTCATTTGTCAGCTTCGTGTGTGTGTGTGTGTCTGTGTGTGTGTGTGTGTGTGTGTGTGTGTGTGTGAAAAAGAGGAAAATGGACCACACTGATCAAGGCCATGTTTATCCTATGCTAGCTTTACTACACTTAATCTTAGCCAAAAGGCTGAGAAGCGATATCTTATGCTAGCTTTGGAGTCTATCTAGGTAGAAGCTCTTCTGAAAACATTACTCTGGCAGAGATGTTGTTGTCTACCACAATATCCATTGTCCGCTCCTTCCCCAGAAGCAGACTATGACTTTGTGTGCAGCAGCCACGCACTCAGACAAAAGACTTCATTCTCAGGTGGAGCGTTCATTTTCTCTTACAGCAGGTGCAGCCCTGTGACTAAGTTCTAGCTAATGCGATGTACTGGAAACATTCTATTGCGCTTCCAGGATGCCTCGTTAAAGAGAGCAGGCGTGTCCTTGTTTGTCCTTTCATCCACTTTGTTGCCTGGAATGCAGACTGAGTGGCTGGAGTTCCAACCGCCACTATGGACTGTGACAGAAGAGACACACGTTCAGGATGGCCCAGAGTTAATGCCATGCCTGGACCTTCCACTTCCAGGGAAGTAAATAAATATTTTGTTTAAGCCACTGTTCTTTTGATTTTTATGTTATTTGCAACTGAAGGTCACCCTAAGTAACTCATCTATTCTTTTTTATTTTTGTAATATACTTTTATTGATTTCAGAGAGGCCGGGAGAGGGAGAGAGAGAGAGAGAGAGAGAGAGAAACATCAATTATGAGAGAGAATCATTGATTGGCTGCTTCCTTCATGCCCCACACTGGGGATCGAGCCCACAACCCAGGCATATGCCCTAACCAGGAACCCTGGTTCAAAGGTCAATGCTCAACCACTAAGCCACGCTGGCCGGGCTATTATTTATCTTCATGATGTCTAACTCTTTACACAGTGCTTCCAGGGACATAGTCTCATTTTCAACAGCTAGGAAAATATTGGGTTTCCTATGCTGTTTCTAGCTGGTCCTGGTTCCAGGAGAGCCAGTCAGGGCCAATAGCAACCATCATAGAGCTGTTTACCTACCAAGGTTGAAGGGTGGTAAAACTGTAAATGTTTGATTAGGAGGCAAAAGGAAGATGTTGCTTTAATGGCAAATCTGGGGGGAATGGACCTGCTCCATTTTTGTGATACTAGGCACTGACTCTCAGACTCAACTCTTTCACATCTCACATCCCCACCCTTAAAATGGTATTTTGATCTCTGGTAGGAGCTTTATATAAATACTAGAGGCCTGGTGCATGAAATTTGTGCACCGGAGGGGGGGTTCCCCTCAGCCCGGCCTGCACCCTCTCGCAGTTCAGGAGCCCTTGGGGGATGTCCGACTAATGGCTTAGGCCCACTCCTAAGCCGGCAGTTGGACATCCTTAGTGCTGCAGGGGAGACAGGAGAGGTTCCTGCCACCTCCACTGTGCTCACCAGCCATGAGTCAGATATTTACATTATGGTTCTTAACAGTAGCAAAATTACAGTTGTGAAGTAGCAAAGAAAATAAAATTATGGTTGGGTGTCACCACAACATGAGGAACTGTATTAAAGGGTTGTGGCATTAGGAAGGTTGAGAACCACTGCAGGGGTCCTGGATTGCAAGAGAGCGCAGGCCAGGCCGAGAGATCCCACCGGTGCACAATAGGGGCTGGGGAGGGACCATGGGAGGTCTCCAGGGCATGACTGGCCCATCTTGCTCAGTCCCAATCAGCTGGACCCCAGCAGCAAGCTAACCTCACAGTCAGAGCGTCTGCCTCCTGGTGGTCAGTGCGTGTCATAGCGAGCAGTTGAGTGGCCTTAGCATATCATTAGCATATTACACTTTGATTGGTTGAACGACCAACTGGATGACTGGACACTTAGCATATTAGGTTTTTATTATATAAGATTGTATTGTGGATTCCCCCCTGAAATAGAGCTTCCACAGTGTTTTCATTTCTCACTGATGGGCTGTTGGACTCATCTCAGTGAAATTCTTTAGGAGTAGGTCTTGCCCAGTTACAGTTCTTCAGGAGTGGTCTGCTCTGTGATAGAGATGGATTTGGTGTCTGGAGTAGGGGTCCTTGTGCTTTAACACTCTGATCCTATCTGCTCCACTTGGTTCCAAAGTAACAATTGACCTATATTCCCTCAGAGTTATTTCTGTCTTGTTCTGTTTCCACCTCCTTACACTCCCTAGCACACCCTTTCCTTCACCCCAAATCCCACCTTGGGCAACCTTCCAAAGCTAGGCAGGCAATTCTGCCCAGGTCCTCTTCCCCCTCACTCCTTTGAGAAATGCTGGCGGGACCTGGCTAATTCTATGGTGGCCCAGCCTGACCCAACTCTTCCATGAACCTGCCTGTGCCACCCAAGAAGCTCAGCCAGGGCAGGCTGTCCCTTAAAAAGCTGGCATTTTGTCTCATAGCAGGTGCCCTTGGCATGGGGATGTCTCAACGCAAAGGAGGCGTACCGCCGTGGTCTGAGCAGAGCCCTGTGTTCTGGGGCAGAGATGTGGGTTTATTGACACTAATGGCTTTTCTTCTCTATTATTCATGTTTTCACTCCAGGCAAACCCGGGAAGTATTTAGGGTGAATGTTATAGACATAATCTCCAAGGATTCGGAGAGGGAGCAAGCACTAACATTTAGTGGGTGCTGAGTGAGAGGTAGGTTCTTGCTTGGCTGGCTGGTATCACAATGAGCAGGGACATGCTGTTGGAGCGAATCGGCACTTGGTTCTATCCTAGATCCACTTCTAACTGGCCGTGGGGCTTAGATGAGCCAGTAAACCAGGGTGGCTTACTGTACACGCGGAGCCTAGGGTTCTGCAACGTGGAGGTGACAGGCCTGGGATGTAGGCTTGGGCTCCCTGGTGTCCATGAAGCAGCCGAGTGCAGTGGCTACAGCACAGGCCTCGCAGCCAAGCAGAGCTGCTGGAGGGCCCCTGCATCATCGTTCAACCAGCAGGGACCTTGGTCCAGTCACTGAACTTGCTCTGAGACTCTTTTCCACATGTGTAAGATGGCGATGAAAGTAGTCCCAGCCCCCAAAAGTTATTATAATGATTAAATGAGAACGCAGGTGTTAAAGGGAAAAAAACCACAGGCCCCAAATGGCGTCACTCAAGTTAAAAGCCCAAGATACCAAACCTAGATTTAAGACCTGATCTAATTGCAGTTTCAACCTCTCCCAGAAACAATTTTAATCAACCAGTAGGGAATTTTCTGGTCAAGGACCAGTAAGGTAATATGTCACATAGGCCCTCTCCATCCCCCATAGAAAGAAGAGGCTCCCTATATAATAAAGCCCTTCCCCTTCTCTTTCTTCCAAGGAAAAGGTGCCCCTCCCCCAAAGTAATCCTTCCTTTTCTTTCTGGCTAATAGCTCTCTTGCCCCCGACCCAGCTTCCTATAAAGACCCTCCATTTTGTACAACCCCTTGGAGCACCCTTCCAATTGCTAGTTGGGATGCTCCCTGAATTGTTTAATAAAATCAACTAGGTATTCAGATTTACTTGGTTAAATTTTGCCGTTTTCTTTAAATATGTTTTTATAAATTGATATTTAGAGAGAGAAAGAGAGGAAGGGAGAGGGATAGAGAGATAGAAATACTGGGGATCTAGCCCGCAACCTAGGTATGTGCCATGACAGGGAATTGAAGTGGTGACCTCTTGGTTCCTGGGTCTACACTGAACTGCTGAGCCACACCAACTGGGCAAGTGATGTGTGTTTTGTTTGTTTGTTGTTGTTTTAACACTGGTAAACTGCCTTGTGTTCCACAAATAGTAGCTCTTCTTAATATTAGTTTCATCATTATTATTTGAAAAGGATATTTTAATGTCCTGGGAAAAAGGGAACGGTCTGCTTTGCCTACGCACCTACCTGGAATGGAAATCCACTCAACTAATGAGCCTTTTCTTGGGCTGTTGGGGCAGCTTCTCAGCCCTGCCTTTGTGCTGAGAGCAGACCAGCTGGGCTGGCGTGGTCTCTGAGGAGGTTCCCCCACCCCCAGTTGCTGGTCTGGTTTCTTTCACCCTCACAAAAGGCCTGGCAGAGCTGCCTAGCGGAGTCAGTATCTCCAGGGTCCCGTGGGACAGAAGCAGCCCACGGTGGCCATGGCTGCTTGTCCAGTCCCACCTGATGCCCCTCCCCCTCCAACTCTTTCCTAGGACTCACTCCTCCTGAGCCATGTGGCTGGTCTGAGGCCCTGGGGTCTGACTGGTGGGGTGCACACCTGGGCCCCTGGCTCTCCTCCAGTCTGAAAGACCTCAGCGAGGGCCCACACAGCCAGGCGAGCTGCTATTGTTCCGGCCCACACCATTGTGAGGGAGCTGTTTCTTTGGACAGCGTTGGCTTTCTTGGTTTCCAATTTGTGCTAGTTTTTCTTCCCATTGCCCAGAAGGGAGTAGAGTGGAGGGGAAGAGTACCAGCTTCAGGGGCAGGTGGCCTGGCAGGTACTTCTGGGCCAGGCACTGTATGAAGCATGGGGCCAAATGCTTGCAGAAATTAGAATTATCTCAGGAGCCCTCATAACATTGCCATTAGAGGCTCCTCCTAACACAGGAGGGCACGCAGGCGCAGAGTGGTAAACAAACAGGAGTAACTTTCTCAAGCAGCATAGCAAAAGGGGGCTGGGATAGCAAGGAGGGAGTCTGCGGGAGGGGAGGGGAGAAGGGGAAAAGGAAAGAGGCAGATTGCTTCACAATCTTGCCCAGAGCCTGACTTACAACGGATGTAGCCACACCCTTCCCAGGGAGGAGGTAAGCAAGGACTGAATGGAAGGTTTAGGAAGATACAAGGGGGCTTTCCCAAGGAAAAGCACATCCTAACGGGAGATGTGAAGAGGCATTATTTCTGTGGGGGAGCAGGAAGCCAGTGAGCATGCCTTTTTGGGTGGTCACAGCAACCATTTAATTCAGAGCCTGTGTTTGGATCCCAAAGGATCCCAGGCCACTGAAGTCATGCACACCTGAGCCGAACCTGAGCCGAACGCAGCCTTATGCGCAATAAGACCATGAAGGCGGCGTCCCTGATTCCTGTGGTTGCCAGTGAGATTTAATTTTTAATTTTTGAATGAATGAATGAACAGTTTCACACGCAAGAGCTTTGGCCCACCAGCAAATGTCACCTTCAGCAGAGGTTTTCTTGTTTCTTCTGGCCTGTGATTTCCACATCCTCCCAGTGTTTCAGCAGCTTCCTCTTCCCTGTTCCTGAAAGAACCTGCGTTTCCCTCCCCGGGCTTCCTTCCTGGCTTCCTGTGTTGCTAAGCCTCTTGCAGTTGTCATCACGTCTTCAGCAAGCGGTTGATAGGTACAGGAAGTTGCACCAGACGGGAGATGAAACCAGCAATCAATAAAAAAGGACGATGTTTCTAAGAAAAATGCATCACTGGCTTCCCGCAGGAGTTGTGTACCATATGTCCTAATATCCGTGGAACAATGCATCTCGTTTTTAGCTCTTCTGCTTGGCTTTCCTGAACATCTCAGCAAGAAAGAAACCGGACCTTTTAACCTGCTGCTGCCCAGCTTACCGGTGACTGATAGTAAACGGTGGCCTCGCCTTTTAACCCTTTCATCAGAGTTGGCAACAGAGACTCTCTCCCTCCAGCCTGCTTTCTCCTGGCTACTAGCTTTAGTATATTTATGGTGCATGAGTCATCAAGCTGCCGCCTGATTGGATAAAAACCAAGCACCCCTGAGACCATCAGTCAATTACAGCTATTCTCAGCCCCATTCACAGATTTATTAGCTTGCACACACAGAGAAATTCATTCAGCAAAGTTCATTCATAAAAATTTCAACACTCTGCGTACCATCCCGCACATCTCAGCCTTCCGCCGCCGCCGCCGCCGCGCTCCCGAAAGCAGCTCTGAGAGGGACGGATGCTCCGGGCCAGGGCGGGCCGGCGGGAGGGGATGCGAGGAACTCGGAGGGACCACAAGTCCCTGAAATAATGCCGAGCAGCTCCGGCCACTAGTTCTCCTGGCTTGTGGCCCAGACGGAATGCAAGACAAGATCTTCCAAGAGAGGGCAGCCATTAGAATCAAGAAACTCAGGCAGAAAGCCCTTTGGCTCCTATAGACCTTTTCTTTTTCTTTTTTAAATGGACAGTCACTGGAACAAAGGGTTAATAGGCCAGTCATTGCCCCGCCCTGTGGGAGCCGAAGGGAGCAGGTTTGAAAGTTCCTGTGTGCCGCGGGGCGGCTGGGGGTGGGGGTGGGGGTGGGGGCGCTGCATCTTCAGTGTGAGATAAGCCACGTCACCACGCATGCCCTTTGTCCCAGAAGACGTATAACAACAACAGCATGTGTGAGCTACAGGTGACTGAAGAATGTGCCGAAGGTGGCCAGCGTTCTCACGCAGAGTAACACCTTGCTATGGGCTGAGGTGTGTCTCTCCCAAAAACATGTGCTGGAGTCCTAACCTTCAGCACCTCAGAAGGTGACCTTACTTGGAGAGAGGGTCTCCTTTTAAATTTATCTTTATTGTTGAAGGTGTTAAAGATGTCCCCTTTGCCCCATTGACCCCTTCTGGCCCACATCTGCCCCCTCCCCTACCCCAGGCTTCACCACACTACTGTGTCCATGGGTTATGCATATATGCATGTAAGTTCTTTAGTCAATCTCTTTCCACCCAGTCTTTATAGAAGCAATCAGGATAAAATACGAGCCGAAGAGGTGGCCGCCGCGGGCCGCACGGGGCGTGGAGACATGTGCTTTCCGCACCGGTTATCTAGCAGACGAGCGGCGATTGATGCCACAGGGTCCAGTCCCCGCGCTGCCACGGCTATGCGAGAACGCAGCCCGGACGGCTGGGCAGGACTCGCGCTGCATGTAGGACTCCTCGGGCACCCCGGGATGCTGCACAGGGCCAAGTACAGCCGCTTTCGGAACGAGTCCGTCACGTCCTTGGACGAAGGCAGCCCCGGAGGCTCCGTCGGGAACAAGGGCTCCCCGCAGCCTCCCTACCCCGCCCTGGCCCCTCACTTGCCGGCTGAAGATGCCCCCTCGCCGTCCCAGGAGAGCCCCACCCCACTGTGCACCTTGATCCCGCGGATGGCCAGCGTGAAGCTGGCCAACCCAGCCACCTTGCTGAGTCTGAAAAACTTTTGCTTGGGGACCAAAGAGGTGCCCCGGCTGAAGCTCCAGGAAAGCCAGGAGCCGGCTCCCAGCAGCCCGGCTTCACCCGAAAACGGTCTAAATAGGTCCGGGTCTGCACCTCCGCAGCAGCAGGACGTGGTGGGGCGCAGGGCAAGCGCCCTAACTCCCGATGCCTGCCCCCTCCCGGGCCCTGGGGACCCGACCCCCGGGAGCAGGCAGGACAGGCACTTCCTGCAGCACCTGTTGGGGATGGGCATGAACTACTCTGTGAAGGTGAGTCCATTTCCGTCTCCCTCTCTGCACGCCTGCGGGCTCCTGGGGACAGACAGGGGCCTCTTCTCTGCTTTCTGCGAGGGGCCGCACATCACGGGGCTGTGGACTAGGTTTGGACAGGGCATTGTGCACCTGGACCAGGGCAGGAGGGGGGCCCGGTTTGCTCTGCAAATACCTGCCTTGTACTGGAGTCGCACAACTTTGCTTCAAGGGCATGGACTAGTGCTAACTTAGGGTAGTTGCCAGGTGTGGGGCAACTTCTGATCGGGACAGCGAAGATAGCGCCTTCTTGTCCTCACTGGACCTAGCATTCTGGCCAAGAAGAGTCCAGAATTTCAAATCTGATTAGTGATTGAGACCTGGTAGGTTATAATGGCCATTGTACTTCGGGAGAGATTTCTGTGCTAGAGGAATACATGCTGTGTAAGGAACTTGAATTATACTTTAAATTTCAATTTAGCATTTAACAAGCACTTCTCAAAACATGGCCAAGTCTCTAGTCTTGTATGAGGAGCCAGTCTTAGGTCTTTGGTGCGCATTTTTGCATTTATTGCCTGCACTGAGGCAAGTGCGACTTGTCCAGGAGCTGTGTGCAAAGCCAAGGTCCCTGTTGGCTTTGCATCTGCTCTTGCCCAGTCCAGGTCTGGGTGAAAGAAGTAGATTTGGTCCTTGCCCTTCTGGAGCTCACCTTTCAATTGAGGAGATCGATGAGTGCATGTGAAATAAAAAGAGAGAGATACCTAGTAATAGATACCTAGTGTGAGAAGGCTGAGGGAATTCAGCAAGATAGAAGGTTGTGATCTGGGATTTATTCAGGAGGCCCCTTCAGGGGAAGGTGCATCTTAGAAGAGAGAACACATCTGGATTGGCAGAGGGGAGGAGATTCCTAGCAGGGCAAGAATATGAATGAGCACAGCCTAAAGGCAGGTGTGACTGTGGTGGCTGCAGGCCAGCATCACAGAGACTGGGCTTTCCTGAGAGAAGGGGCATGCTGTAATGAGGGGTGGTACATAGCTGGGGCTCAAACAAATACGGGTCAGAAAGAGGCCAGTATAGATCATGGGTAGCTTGGGAAGAAGGGAGCCGTTGACCACAGAAAGCTCTTAGATGTCGAATGAGGAGTTTCTAAACACTGACTAGATCCCTTGTAGGTTTGTAGGTAAACTGTGACTTCACCAAAGTGGTTTCAAAAAGATCAACCTGTGGATTTATTTGTGATGAATTGAAGCCAGGAGAAATTGGAGATTGGAAGGTCAATAAGAAAGAAAGTTCAGGAAAGAAGGATGAAAACATGGATGAAGGTAGCGATGAGAGGAAGGAGATGAGTGTGAGAGAGACTGTGAGGAGCCTCAGCAGCTTTGGGCGATGGGTCAGATCATTTCAGCTCATAATACAAATCACGGAATAGTCAACATTTACTGAGCAGTGGGCAGATTGGCGAGTTTGTGCTTCTTGTTTATGGAAGTTGGGGGAAAGGCTGATGAAAGGGGTTGTGAGGAGTGAAAAATACCTTCAGACTTAAGTCTCAGAATAAGAGTAGTGAAGCCAGTGATAGAAGCCGAGTGAATTGGGGAGACTCATGCTACGTTTGCCCTTGACATGTTACATTTAAAGTGGTGTTATCCATGTGGCACTTATTTGTAGGTAGGCTGTCACATAAGACTAGCACTCAGGTGAGGAGTTTCATGTGAAGGTGTAAATTTCAGAGCTAGCCCCATAACTATATTATAAACAGGCAATTAAGATCTCTAGGAAGACCAATAACGAACATTGAGAGGGTTACAAAGAGAGCAGCAGGCTTGGGGCAGCCTTGGAAGATGGATAATTAAAACCTCTAAGGAAGATGAACTTATGGGACACTCAGCTCTTGCACTCCTCCACAATGACATGACTCATACTGGAAATAGCTTCATGTATCTACTAAAAGTTCATGGGCACAGTCTCATTTGCCAAGGATAAGTGTCTGCGTGGTCCTAACAGGAAAATGACTGCCTCTCCAAACCCATGGTCTTGGCACCTGCCTTCCCATCCCCGAGACATCCCCTACCTTCTGCCCTGCCTTTCCTCCCCTCTGGTACCGCCTTCCACGTCCCCACACCCCGGCACCACCTGTACCATTTTAAATGGCAAGAGTTGCTGTGTGCTCTCCATTGTCCCTGGCGAGTGCCTCCACTGGCATTTTGCATTTTTAATGAGTAGCCCCTCTGTCTTTCCCTGGGATGACAACCGACCCCAGGAAGAGTGCTGACCCATGACCCATCATCCTATTTTGCCATTAGACAGTGATGTGAGGTACCAGTTGACACCTCTCTTAGGAAGTCAAAATACACAGAAGAGCTTACTTTAATAATTTTTATAGAATCCTAACTTTGAAAGATGGCAGGGGCTCAGAAGTGATCAAGTTCAATGCCTCTACAGAGAAACTGAAGCCCAGATAAGTGATTTTTTAAAGGTCACACAGAAGTCAAAAGGACAGATCTAGAACCCCCTTGCGGGCCATTCTGGGCTCTTTTCACCACAGGTTTTCATCGTGGTGGAGATTCTGTTCCTCAGGATTCTTTGAGATGTGAACCAATTAAAAAAAAATTAAATGAAAACCTATTAATGTACAGTGAAAAATACCAAACCAAAATTGTGATCCCTATATAGGAACAGGTACATAGGAAGACTTAAACCAAAGGTTACTCGGTGATGGTGGAAGCAAGGCTTAGAAGTGACAGGGATATTCTTAATGGCGGGTTGCATAGAACAGATTTTATAGGCAAGAGGCGGCCACATATTTCACTTCCTCATCCGCATCATATGACTGGTCCCCTCCCCACCAAAACTTACTTGTTTATTCATTCACTCATGTATTCAACGAATATATATTGTGAACCAATTTATGTGACAGGCCCTTGGGATACATATGTGAATAAAAGAGACCAGGTCTGGGCCTTGGTGGAACTTACATTCTAGGAAGTAGAGATGGGCTCTGGTTGAATATTGAATAAGCAAGTCAATAGAATATGTCATGTGTAGTAGGTGTTAGGAGAGCAATACAGCAGGGGAAGTAAGAAAGGCAGTGGCCTAGGTGGGGCTGGCAGGTATATTTTGCGGGGGCTAAAAATGGCATAGTTCATTTTGTTTCCTTGCACATTTTATTTTTCCAATAGGAACTGTATTTGCCCTCTAAGTTACAGTTGACTTTGGGTTAAATACCCTTTTTAAAAATGACTCTTCTTTTGGTCTCTTGACGTAGAATCAGTTAGACAGCTGAAAATACTTAGAAATCCTAAGCACCTAATTTCTAGTCACTTTCATTTAAGCTCAGGCCTTGCACACCCTGGAGGTCACTCAAGGAAGATGGCTAGCAAGTCATCCTTTGAGAGGTGCTGGGCCAGAAACAGCCAGCCAGGTCTGAGCAAAGTAGTGAGGTGAGTGAAGTCTGCCCCACGATGCCAAATGGTTTATTTTCGCCATAAGATTAAGTCTCATTTTTTTCCTGAGGTCTCCCCACGTCACTTCACCCATCAGCAGACATCCACCTGGAGGCCTCCCAGGTGCCCCCCATGTCTGTGATGAGTGTGGAAAACATACAACGTGATGGGTGTGCTCATCTCTAAAATGAGCGGCTTGGTCTTGATGGCCTTCACGGTGCCCCCCAGCACCAGCGTTGAATGACTGTATGCTCCTTTCTCCAGTGGGAAGTGTTTTAAACTTTCCCATCCCCAACCCCCCAAATTGCCTGTAATTTAGTTCAAAGACCACATAGAGCAAAGACAGAGAAACCCTGCTGCGACAGGTGAACATAGTAGTTCTCACACTGACCCTCGGAGGGAGGCTGCCTTCTCCAAGTGAGGGCACTGAGACCCCAGAAGTCGGTTATCTGCCCTTTACAACGCAAGTAGCAGACAGGATTCAAACCCAGGCTTGTCTCCCTTCGTTGCTCGTCTCCTTCCAGGCGTCCTGGAAGTGTGCGAGTGGAGTAGTGTGTGTGGAGGACCACACTGTGCCGGGGAGCTTTATTACAGGAACGGCCCTTAGAGCTTGCTGGGTCGCATTCATTTGCATGATTTCAGTCTCCTCACTTCAGCCCAGCCCAACCAATTCCTTAGACCGTGTTATTGTCCTAGGGTGGCGGTGACAAATATCACAAACTGGGTGGCTTACAACAACAGATAGTTATTCTCTTGCAATTCCGGAGACTAGAACTCTGAAATCAGCAGTCCTTGGCATTCCTTGACTTGTGAATACATGACTCTAATCTCTGCCTCCTCTTCACGTGGCTTTCTCTCCTGTGTGTCCATGTTCAAATTTCCCTCTTCTTATAAGGACACCAGATCCTGGGGTAGGGCCCATATGAATTCAGCATGACTGCCTCTTAACCTGATTACATCTGCAAAGACTCTACCACCAAATAAGGTCACATTCACAGGTTCTTGGGGTTAAGACTTCAACCTACCTTTTTGGGCGATGTAATTCAGTCATAACAGCCCCCCAGAACATTAACTGCAATGTGTTTGCCCACATAGACGGTCTTGGGTATCGGGCTCATCAGCTTTGTATGCAAATACAAATTTGTATTGAGGTATTTTCTTTACTTCCTTTGTAAATATCACAGCATACTCTTACTGTCTATCCTACTGTGTCTAATGCTGTGTTTTAATGCTGAGCTAATAGGTTAGTGCTGTCTGTTGTCTAGATTAGATGTAGTCCACAGAGCTACAATGTTCTGTCTGCCCAAGTATCTTTTTCACAGGAGTGCACAGATCTAGGTGTGACAAGATCTGGGTTAGAGTAACGGCCCTCACATTAAATAGCTGTGTGACCTTGGGTGAGTCACCTTACCTCTCTGCTTTTCTCAGATTTAAAACAAGAAGTTTGAACCAAATGCTGCCTGAGATCCGGAGATGCCAGGTCTCCTTTCCCACTGATCTTAAGTATCCTTCTCTGAGGATCTCTTTTGGTTAGAAAACAGATTCAGGCCAGTTTCCTGAAGGAAATAACTTTTTACGTCTCTTTGTTAATAGAGAGGAGAAGGAATGCCCTTGGCACCCTCTTACTAACACTGAGCTGGCTTCACCAGTCAAGCAGGTGGTCAATTTCAGAGAAATAGTGAGAGAGGAGTCAGGTTGTGGAATAGCATCTGCGTGTAGGATTATGGGGGGTGTGGGTGGGGGGCGGAGGGCAGGCTGGTCCAGGGCAGGCCAGGGTGAATGATGGTGGCTGGGATCCTGAGAACTTGGCATCACTCACGTGGTCTAATCAGCCAGGCCAGGTTGGGGCTCGGTGTTCAACCTGAGGACTGTAGAAGCAGCCGGAGTGAGTTAACCTTTCTCTGTTTTCTATAGACAACATGCTAAGAGAAAAAGGCCCTGCTACACACACAGGCAGTCTGGTAACTCTAACCTTGAAAGAGGGAGATTTGTAACTCCAGGAAATCCCTGAAGAGACAGTCCCACGGTCCATGCGAAATCAAGGCAGACCTGAGAGGTGTGGGTCAGGCACTCACAGCCCACTGCTAATTTCCCTCTGTTCTAAGTCACTGGTGGTTAAAAAGGAGGTAGAAGGGGTGGGAGGAAATAATTCCAGCTGAAACTGACAATTTGGCCTTGAGAATATTGTGTTGTTTCTCCTCTTTCTTTCTTGGAGTAGATGTAGGACTGGATTCTGCTAGAGCTTAGGAAAACCCTGGCAGATTTGACCTGTTGTTCCTGTTATTCTCTCTCTTTAAAAAAAAACAAAAACATTTTCTTTTTTTTATTTCAGAGAGGAAGGGAGAGGGAGAGAGAGATAGAAACATCAACGATGAGAGAGAATCATTGATCGGCTGCCTCCTGCAGGCCCCACAGTGGGGATTGAGCTCGCATCCCGGGCATGTGCCCTGACTGGGAATCAAACCGTGACCTCCTGGTTCATAGGTTGACACTGAGTCATGGGGACCAGGCCTGTTGTTCTCTTTAAACCCTCACACATGGTTTGATCTGTCCAGTCCTTGACCACCCCTGGCCACTAGAATGTTAACTAAAAGAAGAGTCTTAGAGATGACCAAGTTCAAACCTTATTTTTAGTTGAAGAAACAGAGGATATGAGATGTAAAGTGCCCCATGCACACAGCAACTTAGTGGTGGAGCCCAGACATGAACTGTGTACGATGCTCTATTTTCTACCCTTACCTTGTTCACCTTCCCCCACTCCCTGAACATGCAATGCAGATGTGTCTGCTTGATTAAAATGCTGTGCGTGTGCTTTTTAAAAGACCAGAATGAAAACATTTTTTCTAATAGGAAAACTGTATTTAAAAATCAGTGAGAAGGGAAAAGGAGCAAGGAAGGAGCGGCAAGGAGCCCAAAGTGCATTGCTTTTACCAAGTCCACCTTTTTGTGTATGGGTGGGAACATGTCCTTGTTGGACCAGTACTTGTACAACATTTCATTCATCTTCCACAACCCTTTGGGCTTGTCTCCTCAGTATGGCTTGTCGTCTTGTTTCCATTTTCATACCGCTTTAAAGCCAATATCATGTCACTATGATTATATTGAATCAACCCTGTTCCCAATACAGTTCCCAATGTGACAGCCCCATCTCGAGGACAGTGATAAAATGTTGCGCACAGCTCATGAAGCAAGGTGACTCCTCACCCCTTCGCACCAGCTGCAGGCATGTGAGGTAGCTGGCGTTTCCTCCCCTCTCCTAAAAGATACAAGCTTTGGAGCTCAGGGATCTGGTCATATTTGCATTGACATATTAAGATCATGGAGACCAAAAGATACAGGCCTCGCTGCTGCCCACATAGAGCTGGTACATGCGATGGGAGGGTTTTGCAAGGGGGGTATTTGGAAAAGTCGACAGGTCTCAAAGAGCTGGAATGTTGATTGAGAACATTGGTTGAAGTCAGAATAACAGAAATTTATTGATATCATAGCAATGATGATGAGTTTGTATAAATTTGCAACCATAAACTTAGGTGTACAAGATGACATTAAAAAATGTATGTTTGTGTTAATCCTCACCTGAGCATATTTTTCCATTGATTTTTTTTAGAGAGAGTGGAAGGGAGGGAGAAAGACAGAGAGAAACATCTCTTACATCTCTCCCACTTACACCCCAGCAAGGGCTAGTGATCAAGCCTCCAACCAAGGTATGTCCCCTTGACTGGAATCAAACTCAGGACCCTTTGGTTCATGGGCTGGTGCTCTACCCACTGAGCCAAACCGGGTAGGGCAGCCATGGGCAAACTGAAATGAATAAAACTAAAAAAAAAAAAAGACCGTACCCTTTTATGTAATGATGTTTACTTTGAATTTATATTAGTTCACACAAACACTCCATCCATGCTTTTGTTCCGGCCCTCCGGTCCAGTTTAAGAACCCATTGTGGCCCTTGAGTCAAAAAGTTTGCCCACCCCTGGGCTAGGGCCATTAAAAATATTATGAAATCTAACACCAAGTCATTTCCTGCTTTAATTTTGGTCATTATTCATCTCCAAACCTCTAACTGGTATCACATAGTGAACAGGGGTCTCATTTTATGTCCCCAAATGGGAAAATGGCCTCTGGTCTTCAGTTCATTGTTAAGAATGTTGATAGTTAGATGGGAGGCACCCCTGGATCTAGGCTCCATTTTCACACTAGAATCTCTCCCAATTCTGGGAGCCCTTTGCTGAGAATTTAGCCTGGCTAGCTGCCTCTCCAGCCACTCCCCTTAGGAGGCCTGGCCACTTGCCTGGGATCTGGCCCCAGGGTGCAGGTTGAGGGTTCATCATGGTCAGACACCACCAGTATCAGCTAGCCATCTTCTTCCCACTTCCTGCCCCTGAAGGTAGGGAGGACAGATGGGTTATGCAAGTTAATGGGAAATCCGGAAGCAGCTGGCAAACAAAGGAGGTGACAATGGTAGGAGGACACAACAGGAAGACACAAAGGAAAGGACAGCCCACTCATGGAGACAGAACACAGAATTCTCAGGCCCAGAGTGCCAATAGTACTGCCGAGGCCCCGAGAAACCCTGAGTTCGCGGGACGAAGTGCATAAGCCTGGGATGTGCATTAGGAGGAAACAGTGAATAGAAGAATAGACAATTGATTAGTCTGAAAAATCAACCTAAGCTCCTTCTAATTTTCTCAAATTTTCTTCTTTAAACCCACAGATTCTCTAAATATTATAGTTCACTCTCTTACCCTGACCCAAACAATACTCCTCAGGCTTCCACATGGGGATCTCAAGTGATGGGAATGACCATGGGGCTGATTAGCCATGTGCTACCAGTGCTTACTTGTAGATCAGGAACTGGCAGCAGTTTTGACCTCAGGTGCCCTCTGGGCTAAAGGCCGTTTCCAGGCTAGCTTGGTATCCTAACCATGACATCCTACCATTGTCCAGACCTTCATTTCATAGGAAATGCATTAAGATTTTTAACAACTAACTTATAAGTAACTTTTTAGAAGGGTTTGTTTGGGGATTGGAAACACCCTCTAGTTAGAAGGAAAGAAGTGCCGGGAAGCAAGCAACCTGAGGAAAAAGCCCAAGGGCAGTGAGGACAACCTCAGAAATTGGATTTTCCCCTCAGTGTCGTCAGATCATAATTTCTATGAATCATTCATTAGGAAATGGCGAGATGTATAATTCAAACTTGATTTTTTTTTCACCTCTGCCAACTCTAAGGCCTTGAAAAGCGTTGCCTCCTTCCCCTCTCCTCACATGGTTCCTTTAACCCTGGACTCGGGACACAGACTGATATATTAGACTGCAAAGTTCTGTTTCATGGCAAGCTAAGCTCTCCGAGGTCACAGGGCTCATCAGCGGCAGGGCAAGGACTAAGACTCAGGTCTCCTGACTCCCAGGCCAGGCTCTTCTAGTACCTTTTCTGAATAAGACATAATTCCTGCATGAGGAGGTTCTAATGTGGAAGGTGAGAGGAGAACAAAGATGTCCACACACATGTCTATGATGTTGGTCAGTGTATAATAAATGACGCCAAAATGATGCCAGTAAAGCCTGTGGGAGTTGAGGAAGAAAGTGAACTCCTTCCATTTGAGGTGGTTAGAGAAGGTTTCATGAAGGAGGCGGCATCTTCACTGAGTCTTAACTAAATCATTTGTGTTTTCACAGGCAGAGATGGAGGAAGAGCATTCTGGGCAAAGACACTGACAGGAGGGGAGGCACGGAGGTGGGAAGTGGAGGATGCGTTTAGGAAGGAGTGAGCAATTTGACTTGGTGGGAGAGGGCATGGGGTATCTGTAGGAGGTCTGAGGGAAAATAAGATGAACGGATGCTATTACAAAGTTGTATAATGTCTGAAAAGTTGGGTTTTCCAACAGAAAACTATGGATTTTTTTTTAAATAGGGGAATGATAAACTCAGAGGTTTGTTTTAGAAAGAGTATATGGGCTGCAGTGCTCAGAGAGGACCCCAAAGGAGAGTGACTGGGAAAAGGGAGCTCAGGGGCGAAGCCGTTTGGGAACAAAGGCAGTGGCAATAGCAATGGGGAAAGATGAGCGACCCATCAGAGG
Organism: Myotis davidii; assembly: GCF_000327345.1. Classification (NCBI taxonomy): domain Eukaryota; kingdom Metazoa; phylum Chordata; class Mammalia; order Chiroptera; family Vespertilionidae; genus Myotis; species Myotis davidii. The sequence goes on from NW_006285258.1 coordinate 3,757,409, forward strand.
AGGGAGTGGGGAGCAGGAAGCATTTGGGGGTGAGTTCCGTTTTGCATGTGTTGCATTCAAGGTGACTTCAAAGCATCCAGGTGGGAATCTCCTGGAGGACGTCGAATAGGTAGGGCTGAAGAGAAATCATTTTTTCTGGTGTGATCATCAAGACACCGGGAGTGAACAAGGCTAACGCAAATGAGGGTGTGGAGCAAGAAGAGGAGAGGCTTAGAGTGTGCCGCCTTTAGGTATTTCATGGAGGCAGAGGAATAGAAGGCATCAGGGACAGAACTAGCAGCATGAGGAGCAGGATGGAGAGAAGATGGGGAAGGAGGGGAGAGTTTCGAGGAGAAAGAGGTTGGACAAAACTATGTCAGAACTCAGGGTTTATTCAAGGAAGATGAGAACCAAGAAAGCCATGGGTTTGGCCTTTTATCTTCTTACTGCCACTCTCCACTAAGATATTAAATTTAACTGTTGCAAGCCAGACATCATTGGATACTGGCCCTCCGCTCCCTCCTTTTGAGTTCTCAGTGAATGGCAGTTCCCAGCTGTTCAGGTCAGAAATCCGAATGTCATTCTAGACCAGCGGTCGCCCACCGGTGGTCAGCAGACCACTGGTGGTCTGTGAAGTCTGAAAGGTTGGCGACCACTGTTCTAGACCACTCATTCTGTCTTACCCTCACAGCCTCCAGTTTTCAAGTCCTGCTAATTCCACCTTTAGACATTTATCATACATATTCATTTTTCTTCATCCGCACTGAAATTCCTAAGGTGGGGACTAGAGCAGGCAGCATTTTCAAATTTATTGTTCAGCTTTTGTCTGGAACTACTGTTTTGTCAAACACACTTTGTGAAACTCTCAGTTGAAACTGGGAGATGAGTAATCATAACACATGGTAGAAAATGATGTATGCCTACAGCAAATATTCAAATTGTCAGTGGGTTCCCACAGCCAACCTCCCCTGGCTGGCTGACCTTCTGCGGTCCCTCCCCCCAGCCAAGAGCCCAGGGGTCCAAGGGCTGGCTGCCTCCTTGGGGTCAGCAGCCAACCTCCTGTGCCCCATCCCTCCCCGTGGCTGGCAGGCCCTGATCGGCCCACCGCCAGCCTGTCACAGTGGTGGCATGGCAGCAAGGGAAGGAGGAAGGGGTGAGGCAGGGAATCGCATGGTAGTGGGTGTGCTGATGATGGTGGCATTAGTGTCTGTTCCTTCCGCGCCCGGCCCAGCCCTGATCGGCCTGGCCCTGATTGGCCCTGATCTCCAGTCAGGCCTAGGGACCCCACCCATGCACGAATTTTGTGCAATGGGCCTCTAGTATATTTATAAAAGGGCATTCCACATGGAGGAAATATGGTTTACATACAAGGGAGAGCACTGATTTTAGTTTGGTTAGAGTAGAAGCTGCTTGGGAAAAAATGGTAGATAATAAACTAAGATCTGAGCCAGATTATAGCAGACCTTAGATATCAGGCTAAGAAGTTTATTAGATGTTTAAGAAGAGGCATCAGGGTTTATTTGTGTAGTGAAGGGAGTGAGTGACTGGAGGTGGGGAATCTGTTCAAAGGCTGTTACAGCCATAATCAAGGTGACAAGTATCTATATCAGGGTCTTCATAGAGGAAGTGAAGTTAAGAAACATTGGTAGAGATATTAAGGAAGAAAAATTTGATGAAGAGGGCAAAGAGGAAGGGCAGTTTCCAATCCAACCTGCCTGAGCTTTTGAGTAAAAGGCTTGGGTTGGGGTGGGGAAACATGCCAGTAAAAGACCTGGAGGACCACAGGAGGAGGACAGTGTTGAGAAGATGAGATGTTTGATTTCTGATACATTGAACTTGATGTCGCAGAGAGTCACTGAAGAGAGGGTGGTGTCCAGCGGAGTTAGGAGAGCCTTGGGCCTGTGAGCACTTTGTGCGCCAAGCCAGGCGATTGGGCATCTTTCCTAATCTGACAACTGTCCCAGTAAGGCAGGTAGATGTTAGGTGATTTTCGAGGGTAGAAGAATGGAGCATTACTTAGTACAATATAGTAGAGGCCTCTTCTCTGATGAAGTTGTTCCATATGTTCTTTTGACACTTAAATTAAACGTATATAAATGTGCTTTTGTTTTGTAAAGTCGAGGCCTTTCTCTCAGTTTTGTAAATGCAATGATTAATATCCCCTTTCATTGCTCTTGCACGAATTCTACCCATAGTTTCTTATCAACATTCCTCTTTTTAGTTTTTTTAAAGTGAGATCTTGGAGATATCCTCAAAGCAACCTGAGTGCAGAATCAGTTTTATTCTTAAAATCTTTTTAGAGTTGTCTTATCCACACCTACATTATTTTTTTAAAGCAACTTGCCTTCATAAAGTCTTTCCAAAGGTTTTGACTTAATTTTTATGGAAATCTGCACTCATATTTTATCAGTTTGTTTAATATCTACCTAAATCATATGATTTCATTGGCCATTACAATTGCCATATACTGGTACTGGTGTGGCACCAATACAGTGGGATTCCTGGTACGTCCACAATTCACATGGTGGCAGCAGAAGGTGTGGACGTTCTAGCCGCCTGGTGGCCGAAGCAAATTGGTTAAATGGAAACCCAATCACAGCTTTTTGTAGTATTGGGTGCTAACAGTTCAGCAACTTGGTTCTGTTGACATGTCTCACAATACATTTCTGATTTTTGGCATCACGTTCAAAAGCTTTGTTGCACAGTTGTAATCAATGAGTGTGTTTTACATTCTACATATTTCCCCCCACTAAACTTGACAACAGCATCTAGCCCTTGAAGAGCAGACACTGTTTAATGAATACTCTTGTTCTTAGTCTCCAAACGGTTTCTGTTTGGAGAAAGTGCTATATAGAGTGTCCCCAGGTAAACTGGAAAATACAAAACACAGCTAGGGATACAGCAGGTATCCGACTGCCCTGCAGAATCCTGTCCAAGACCCTGTTTTCAGAAGATGAAACTGAATCAGCAACTAGAGAGGTTTAAATTTAGAAACTCATCTCTGACCCTAAGCCTTTCCCTTTGCAAAGAAAACCCACAGCCAACATCATTCTACCAGCTTCAGACTAAGTGGAGACCCTCTGTTTTTTGTTTCTTTTAACAGCAGCCTGCATTTCCTAGGGTGCCATTTGTATCTTCACAACATTTTGTAAGCATTAAACGAATAGAACAAGTTTGTTACAGGAGTAGATGTAGTTTGTTATCAGCAGCTTTTACTTGTCATTTGGAAAAAATTGCATATCTTTCTCAGATGGGATAACATTAACAATTGGAAATATGCTCCAGCCAAAACTGAGTTTTACACATCGTCTGCCAGAAACCAAGGTACTTTACTCAACAAAATGCATGCTCTCTCCCGCCCACTGACCTGCATGGCTTTGGCGGAGAGAACACAGGCGAGTGCTGCGGCCAAGATGGGACCTGTGGGTGGGATGGAGGAGAATGCTGACCAGAAGCGCGTCTATTTTCATTCTGGTTTTCTGTTGGTTTCTGAAATGATGTTAAAGATACTAATTCTGGCTAGATGAAGAGATGCTTGGAATGAGTGTTTGTTTTGAAAAGAAAATATTTTAAACGTGCTGAACGTTTGAAATAAATACCTAAAACTTTTCAGAGTAGCTTTAACTGCACCCCACCCCCACTCCCCAACATACACATGCTGAGTAGACAGCCCACGGGAGCTAATACCTGTCTGCATAATGCTGGACTCTCAGGACCTAAGTTATCTCACGGATCTCTTCGCAATCCCTTCAAATACAGAGATACGTTTTAAAAACTATGTTAACCTATCAGGAGTAGCTGTGAGCTGTTCCCTTAGAAACAAAGAAACCCTTATTCAGCACCAGATCTTCAATTCTTTATCTCGTATGACAAGCAGTAATAAGTTGCAAAGTTCTGTGAAAAGAAAGACGAAGACTGCAAGCACCGTACCGCTGCACCGAGTTCAGGGACAGGGCTCTGAGGAGGGAATGTTCAGAAAGTATTGCACAGAGAGCAAAGATGATCATTGAGGAGGGAGAGCGCCACGCAGCAAACCCCAATGGGAAACCAAGGAGAGATTCTGGGGACGGAAGGAGGAGGGGGGTGGGAGAAGGAAGAGGAAGGGTGGGTAGGATGTCAGCATTGCTGCGGGAGGCCCCTGGGCTTGGCAAGGAGTGCGTATTGATCCTGGAGGCCTCCAGGAAGCGTAATGTGCACACTCACGGATAATATATTTATTTATGATTTATAGCCTGCTGACTTCCAGAAAGGTTTGATGTGGCTCACCGGCTAGTGAGTTAATGTTTCCTGTACACACTGAGCAACTCTGAAAAAAGTGAAAGGGCAGAAGCTCTATGAGTCATCACCCAACTGTTTAAGTGAGCTGAGAGGGCTGTTTCTCCTGAATGATGTGCCCACAGATGCTGTCAATACCCACTGGTAGGAATCCTGATACAGTCAAGCTCATTGAGCTGACACCGCCAGGACATCATGGGGTTTCTCAGGTAACGGAAGCTTCCCCCTTTAGAAGTCAATCTTCTACAACTTAAATTTTTTACTGACATGGAAACCTCTGTGTAATGAAGATTATAGGCTTCTTTCTCTTCAAAGATGTTTGATAACTGATTGGAAGGGAAATGACAATTTTGTCTCTAGATCAGCAGTTCTCAACCTGTGGGTCGCGAACCCTTTGGGTGTCGAACGGCCCTTTCACAAGGGTCGCCTAAGACCATCCTGCATATCAGATATTTACATTACGATTCATAACACTAGCAACATTACAGTTATGAAGTAGCAACGAAAATAATTTTATGGTTGGGTCCCAACATGAGAAACTGTATTTAAAGGGCCAGAAGGTTGAGAGCCACTGTAAATCTAGATCTCTGTTTTATTTTTGTAACAGTTTTATTGAGATATAATTCACACACCATAAAATTCACCCTTACAGCTCTAACTGGTTTGGCTCAGTGGATAGAGAGTCGGCCTGTGGACTCAAGGGTCCCAGGTTCGATTCTGGTCAAGGGCATGTACCTTGGTTGTGGTCACATACCCAGTAGGGAGTGTGCGGGAGGCAGCTGATCGTTGTTTCTCTCTCATCGATGTTTCGGACTCTATACCCCTCTCCCTCTCTGTAAAAAATCAATAAAATATATTTTAAAAATAAATAAATAAATAAAATTCACCCTTACGGTGTATCATTTAGTGGTTTTAAGTATATTCTCAGAGTAGGGCAACCATAACCCCTATCTAATTTTGGAACATCCTCAGCACTCCAAAAAGTAGCCAAGTACCCAATAGTAGTCACTCTCTAAGACCCACCTCCACCCCTAGAAGCTACTAATCAATTTTCTGTCTCTGTGGATTCAATTATTTGGGACATTTTATATAAAAGTAGTCATATAATATGTTGTCCTTTGGGCCTGGCTTCTTTTACTTAGCATAAATATTTTCAAGACTAATCCATGTGGTAGCATGTGTTATACTTCATTTCTTTTTTTTTTTAAATATACTTTATTGATTTCAGAGAGGAAGGGAACGGGAGAGAGAGATGATGAGAGAGAATCATTGATCGGCTGCCTCCTGCATGCCCCTTACTGGGGATCGAGCCCGAAACCCATGCATGTGTCCTGATAGGGAATTGAATCATGACCTCCTGGCCCATAGGTTGATGCTCAACCACTAGGACCTTCATTTCTTTTTATGGCCGAATAATGGTCCACATTTTGTTGATCCATTCACCAGTTGATAGACATTTGGGTTGTTTCTACTTTGGGGTTTTTATAAATAATGCTGCTCTGAACATTCACGTATAAGATTTTGTGTGGATGCATGCTTTCAACTTTCTTGGGTCTAGGAACTGCCTTTGAGTGAATACAGATTGAATGAGCTTTCACTCTTCAATGGTCATGGTGCTGTGCTGGGAGCAGGGCAGACTTTCGGGAGCTAATGAGTATGATGGGCTAGTTGCCCCTGAACGCTGGGTCCCCAAATAGAAGAGCTTGAAAAATGTATGTCTATATTTGTGTAATTTTTTGGATTCCTTCTGCTCAGTCAGCTATCGCTCCTTGCTTTTGACAGCAAGCCTATCCCAAGGAGAACCCAAAACTTCAATTTGGGCTTCTGAGTCCTGAGAAGACAACCTGTTAAAACCACATCTAGAGGACATGGGCTCTGAATGAAGGGCCAAAGTGCTCTCCTAGGGAAAAACACACGCATTTGCTTTAGTTGGAACATCTGTTTGGGCAGTTACTTCTGAATTCTCAGTCATGGTTAGGACACTTGAAGTTGTCAAGTAGGAGACCTCCAGTTAAGGTGTTATGATATAAAATCTCTCTTTCAGATAAAAGAGATTACTACGTTTAAGATGTTACTTTTGCTGGTATGTAGGAAAATCAATGGAAGAACTGCTGAACTGATTCTAGTCTTAAACCTTTTCCCAAAACTCATTTGGTAGGAAGGGAGCCACAGCGGAGCCCTGACTCCCAGACCATCATCTGCAAAACACAGGTCAAAAGGCCTCTGTATCTCTTCGGAATAGGTTTTTACAAAGACTCAAATAACTGGAGTTTAAACAAGACAGAGGTTTACTTTTTGGCTCACGTAAAAGAAGTCCATAGGTAGGTAGGCCTGAGCTCCATACATAGTGGTCCCACAGTTATCAATAACCCAGGCTCCCCCCATCTTTTTGTTTGGCCATCCTTAACCCATAGCTCCCATCCTCAAGCTCACTCAAGATTGCAACGCGGCCACTGGAGCATCATCCCCCATCATGCCCGTTTTCCAGGCAGCAGGGAATGAGCAAGGACAAAAATGGTGCACTTCAGGGCTGAGTTAGCCCTGTTAAGAGGCTTTCCTGGAATCCAACGACATTCTTTACATCCCATTGGTCTCCTGCCTTCACGGGAAGCTAGGAAATGGTAGTTTTTAAGCTGGGTACGTGGAGATTCTATTAGTAAGGAACAAAAGAAGAAAGGAAATACAGGGAAAGGATAGAGGTAGGCAACCCAGAGTCTCTGCCCGACCTCCTAGGAGCTCATGGTTTAAGATGGATGAGGCAAAGGCAGGTCATCACACAGTGTTACATCCCAGAGCTGTGCAGAGCCTTACAACAGCCCATCCCTGGACCACTTCAAAGCCTGTCAGCTTAGATTGTGGAAAGGATGATTTTTGGTGATGGTTGAATTGTCTATCTCATTTCTTCAGTGGGAGGATCAGAGGACTTTCTGGAGGACATGGAGTTTCAGAAGAATGTTAAAGGAAATGATACTATGGACAGAGACCGTTAAATATGATGGGAATGGCTGGTTCAGAGGCAGCTGA
>NW_006285258.1:3765895-3768589 GCF_000327345.1 Myotis davidii
CCATACTGGGGATTGAGCCTGCCACCCACGCATGTGCCCTAACCGAGAATTGAACTGTGACCCCTTGGTTCATGGGTTGATGCTCAACCACTGAGCCACATTGGCCAGTCTCTCCTTGTACATTTCTGACTTCTGTTTCGTGTCTTTAGTAGCTCTACTCTGCGTGCCCTTTAAGTGCCAAATGGCATCAGACAAGCCACTTGATTCTTCAATCCGTGAAAAGTAGATGGGTTGGAATGGATAATCTCCAGGGCCCTTCCAAGTCATAATAGGAGTCAGAATGCACTGACTTGAGCTACAGTAAACTCTTGTGTTTCATGTAAAAAGAAGTGTAATGAGAGATGAGTAACATTTGGACTGCAATTCTGCAAAGGCATATTGTTGGCCACTTCTTTCAGAGATGTCATAGACGCTGAAAACCAGTACGACATCATTCAGCAGTTTATCACCAGTGGGAGACTGACTAATGTGAGTTGTGGTTTTAGTGTAACACAGAACAACGGACCATTCACGTAAAGCTCCAGGGCTGGGACTTGGAGGGGGGAGCGGTGTGAATGAGGTTCTTTGGCCACCATGACCTCCAGATATGACCACACACTGGGCATAGTTACGGCCTTAGAGAGCAAAAGTTTAGAGGTGAAGTGATTTGCCCAGAGAGCTGGGAAGATTGAAACCACCATCATACCGATGTTCTCACTGGGAACTAGTGTTTGACTAAACATGGCAATGGCTGACAAAATGGCCCTTTCCAATTGGTCTTTTTCAGTGACAATGAAATGGTACCCAGTTTGTAATAGTAATTTAGTTCTATATACTGCTAGCCAAGATTTCAGATTATTCCCAGAGAGTGGGATTTAACTTGACAGGCAGGGGCAGAAGCAAAAGTCTAAGGGTATTTGAATTTCTAAAATGGGATGGGTGCAGACACTGCTGGTGGGGAAGGAGAGAGAAGAGACAGGTTGATGGAGCTGCTCAGTGTGTAGTAGCACTTGCACACGCCCTCCTGTGTGATGCATGCTGGTCCTCCAGTAAGTGTTTGATTCAACCAAAACCTTTAGGTCGTGGAACAACCCAAAATTCTGGGTACTCAAGGCTGAGTCAGATTTGTGTTATTTTGGGATGAAGGGTGTAATTTTATTTAATATTTTTGAGGATCTCAAATCTGAGAAGTAAGGTCATAAAACCCCAAAGATGTAGGATTTTAATTGCATTATGGGTTGGCAGGAGAGACTGACACACACCATCACTATTAGATTAGATTAAGTTTCCAACTTAATTAGACAAGGATACAAAATATAATTGGTAGGTCATCTGCGAAGCCATTCTGCAAAGGTGTTGCCTTGGCTACAGCAGTAACCAAATTAAGGTCATAGTCAACACGGTGGTGGATAGAGTAGGCAGGGCTCTTTGCCATGCTCTTGAGCACACACCCAGGGCACCCCTGTTAGCCTCTGTGGGGATGCACAGGGCTGCTGCCCCTGGCCCCTCTGGATACCAGGTGGGCACCAATGGCAAGCCTGGGAATTGCATTAGCTCTACCTGCGTAGCAATCGTGCTGGTGTCTTGCCTTACCTTTCAGAGCAAAGGACATCCGGCAATACTCTCCTGGGAAGCCGATTAACTTCTATGAGTCACTGCTTTTCCATCTCATTTATGATTCATGACCTGGGCTATATTTTTAGCTTATATTTATTTGGATCTGAGAAGTTGGCTGGGTGGAAGTGTTGTTTGGAAACTTATGGAAAAACGAGGAGAAATTGGCATCATGCTTAAGCTTAGGTGGTCTGAAATGTGGTTATAGTCCTCTGACAGTCTGTGATCATTTACTGAGAGCCTACTGTGTGCCACATACTGTGCCAGATGCTAAGGATGCAAGGTAAATGGCCCCCTGAGAGCTCATTGAATTGTGTGGACAGACAGTTAACTAGATAACTAATGTACTGTAGCTCCTGCCTGTAACCCCAGTTGTATCTCTGGACTCCAGTCATATTGAAGTTTTGGAGCACCCCTTATTCTTGCCTCACCTCTTGCACATGCTGTTCTCCTTGCCCAGTCTTTCCTTAGTTGCCCTTCATGACTCAAAGCAGGATCCCTCCTTCTGAAATATCTTCACTGATTCCCAGAGGCTGGGTTGGAGACCCTCCTATCTACTCCCATAGTACCTTGCGTCCCTGCGTTTGTCACACTCCTGTCAAGAGTGCTCTTGATTGAGCTCCCTCCACGGTAGAGGCTCATCCATCAGGTCCCCAAACGAGGAGCCAGGTGAAACCGATCTGGATGAGAGCATTGTCATCCCAGGGTAGTCACTGCCATTTGCTGAGCCTCTTCCACGTGCCAGGCACTGTGCTCAGCACCACACCACGCCTCATCTCCTCTGACCCTCGTAATAACCCTGTGAAGCAGGCATGTCTCGGTGCCTGTTTTATAGATGAGGAAATGGAGGCCTTAGAGGTGAAGTGATCTGCCCAGGGTTCTTTCCCAGCTGGTGCATGCAGAGCTGAGATTCACACCCAGGCCCGCCTCTCCGAGCTCATGCTCCTTCACTATGGCACGGCCCTGCTTCCCTGTCATGTTACTGCACCAGTCAGGGTAGACTGGGTCCTGCTGTGTTGATAAGCAACCCCAGCATCCCAGTGGCTTAGACAAAAACGGTTTATTTCTTGCTTACGCCATGCATCCACAGCAAGTTGGCTG
>NW_006285258.1:3768829-3770580 GCF_000327345.1 Myotis davidii
TCGGGGTGACACCTGAGCAGGGCCAGCCTCCCACGTCTCACTTTCACCGTGGGGAGCAAGTCCCACCAGGTTAGAGACTTTCTCCAAAAAACACAGAAGACAGCCCTCTTGGTCTCCTAGGACTGTGCCTGCACAGGGATAAAAATCCCTTCTGGGTAGGCTGGGACACAGTGTCAACGCTTGTTACTCCCCAAAAAGGACTTTGCTTAAAGCTGTTGGTTGTGGCTTTTGAAACTCAACATTAAAATTGAATTTAAGATACAAGGTCCCTAAGGAATTTCTGCAAAAAGAGTAGGCTGGGACACAGTGTCAATGCTTGTTACTCCCCAAAAAGGGCTTTGCTTAAAGCTGTTGGTGTCGCTTTTGAAACTCAACATTAAAATTGAATGTAAGATACAAGGTCCCTAAGGAATTTCTGCAAAAAGTGCACTTGGTCAAGGAGAATTCACCCTTGTACCATACAACCCTGGTCTCAGAAAACAAAGGGTGACCGATGGAGTGCAGAACAGAGTGCGGCACTGACTGTCTCAGGTGGTGGGTGCAGCAGCTGTACCTAAGTTCCTCTTAGTTTTATAGAACCTAACAGGCTACCTAGAGTGGATGCCTAGAGCGGATGCCTGCCTTTACCACTCTTCTTTTTCCATTTCTTCATAGGGAAAATACATATATACATACAGACACACACACACACACACACACACACACACACACACAAATACACGAGAAAGATGCAAATTGACTGTACCTTCACGACACCCACCAGCCAATCAGGAGTGAGTATGCAATGCAACCCAACAAAGATGAAAGGTTAATTTGCATATGCAGGTGCAGAACAGCCAGGGGTGGGACGCTTGCGTCATCGCCATGGTGACAATGCAGGCAAAGGTTAATTTGCATATGCAGGTGCAGAACAGCCAGGGGTGGGACGCTTGCGTCATCGCCATGGTGACAATGCAGGCAGAGTGAGTAAGCAAATTAACCCAACAAAGATGGAATGTTAATTTGCATATGCAGGTGCAGAGTAGCCAGGGGCGGGACACTTGTGTCATCGCCATGGTGACAATGCAGGCATTCTGCACTGCCCCAGCTGCTCCGGGCCTCTGAGCAGTGTGGGAAGGTGGAAAGGCAGCTCCAGCCAGAGCGAAGTCAGTGCGGCAGCCAGGGAAAGGAAGGCCCATTCTTGCACAAATTTTCATGCAACGGGCCTCTAGTATACATGTATACTAGAGGCCCATTGCACAAAGAGATTCATGCAATAGGCCTTGCCTTCCCCTGGCTGCCAGCATCGGTTTTCCTCCAGCACCCGGGACCCAGGCCTTTGCTTGGGCCGGAGCCCTCAGTCTTTGCTCCACCACTTCATGCCTACATTTGCAAATTAACTGCCATTCCTGTTGAGTTAATTTGCATACTCTCCTGATTGGCTGGTTAGTGTAGCAGAGGGATGGTCAATTTACATGTTGCCTATTATTAGGTAAGATAGATTCTATCCCTTAGGGACCATTCAGGGGACTCAAACCACATCAGTAATTTGAAAAGATAAAACCTTAAAAAGAATTATTACTAGTTGATGGGATTATCTACTAGCAGAGGTAAAGAAAACTTTAAACAATATGGGAATAACAGATGTAGGAAGCAGTTACTATCTCTAGGACTGAGAGAGAGTACTCAAGTGCATTAATTTTCTATTGCTGAGTAACAAATTAGCATAAATTTCATAGTTTAAAACAAAATGTATTTAGCTGTTATTTAAT
>NW_006285258.1:3770663-3784103 GCF_000327345.1 Myotis davidii
GGGGGGGGAGAGATGGTTTGGGTGGGTAGAGGAGAGATACAATGCATTATCTTTAATCCAGAAGTTTTTAGTTTCTTGAATTCATTTTCATTTTAAATATCTCCACCAACTCTACCATGGTGGAGCATGGGGCACTGCAGGGGGTAAGCCTCAGGGGAAACTCCTCCTGCCTTACCCAGGTCCCGTGAGGGAGTTGCTGTCAGCACATCGCGTCCATAGGATGAAACACACTTGTGTCTGTTAAGCCAGTGTTCAACATCACTGCGTGCTAGTTTGTATATTTCAAAGAAGCAGGGCTTGGTGTCTCCCCTCGGTGGTAAACTTCTCCAAGTCAGGTACATGACATGGAATAGCACAGCCGTAAGCATTGAAACATCCGGGTTCTTCTCCATTAACCAGGCCTGTGGCCTTTGAGCAGACCGCTGTATCTCTGGGAGTCAGTTTTCCCATCTGTAAAAAGGGTATTATACGCCTGTTCAGGTTCTGTCACAGTTTCACTGTGATAACACTCGTGAGAACAGTATAAATCTCTGTTTGGGCAAAAGCTCATGACCACAGAGGCTGACCTTTCTGCTGTGCCCAGCAACAGAAAGAGCCGCCCGTGTCTCCCAGCACAAGGGTGTAGAGTTGTTCCTCAGAGAAGTCACAGCTTTCCAAATGCTGTCAGGGTGGTTTTGCCACTGGAATGACCTCCATCTGAGTGACTATGTCTGTCCAGTGGTTCTCAACCTTCCTAATGCTGCAACCCTTTAGTGCAGTTCCTCATGTTGTGGTGACCCCTAACCATAAAATTATTATTATTTTTAAAATATATTTTATTGATTTTTCTATAGAGAGGAAGGGAGAGGGATAGAGAGTTAGAAACATCGATGAGAGAGAAATATCGACCAGCTGCCTCCTGCACTCCCCTCACTGGGGATGTGCCCACAACCAAGGTACATGCCCTTGACTGGAATCTAACCCGGGACCCTTCAGTCTGCAGGCCGACGCTCTAGCCACTGAGCCAAACCGGTCAGGGCCATAAAATTATTTTTGTTGCTACTTCATAACTGTAATTTTGCTACTGTTATGAATTGTAATGTAAATATCTGATATGCAGGATGTATTTTCAGGGGTCATGACCCACAGGTTGAGAACCGCTGTGTAGGCAGAAATGAAATCTCTCTCGGTTCAAACAATCCCCCGTGTGTAAGGGCTTTTCAATGGGAGTAGGACTGTTGGTATGAGACACCACATAGCCGCCTCATGGGATGCAGATGGTTGTCATACTTTTCTCGCCCACAGACAGCCAGTTTGTTTTTTTCAGATTAATTCAGTGGGTTTTTTGGACACTCGTAGACAGCCTGTATCCTAGTATATTCGAGTGTCTCCCAGGTGTCAACCAGACCAAGATCTGTACTGCTTAGCTGGGCTTCTGATACTCGATACTCACCATGTGTGGGATCCTGGGGTGCCCACTGTCAAAGAGAAACTTTTCTTCTGAATCAACTTAAAACTTCCCTCATTTAATTCTAAAGTTCCCCAGGAGATATGCTGACATGTTACCAGTTCTGCTGGCCTTGGAGGGACTAGGAATGGGCTGTGGCCCAAGGGGTCCGCTTAGCAGGGACAGCACATCCAGGTGAGGGTTTGGGCCAGCGGGGCAGGCGAGCTCCCTTCCCAGCCCCGCCTTGGCTTGCTCAGGCACCTGGGGGGTCGGGGGGAGGAGAGCTGCTTGTGGAAGAACCAGCAGAGCACACGACTTACATTTAGAAGGTTCCACCTTTGTGAGCATGAAGGACTCAGAGGGCTGAAATTCCCTGGGTGCCAAGACCTCAAATGTGAGTGAATGAACAAATCCAGATTTCCAGGCTTTTGAACCTGGAGTAGAAGAAGCTTTCAGCAGAGTAGATGTATGTTTGGATTTAAAAAAAAACATGTTCAGTCTGGCCAGTGTTGCTCAGTGGTGAGCATAAACCTATGAACCAGGAGATTGCGGTTTGATTCCCAGTCAGGGTGCATGCCCGGGGTTGCAGGCTCGATCCTCCATGTGGGGCATGCAGGAGGCAGCCAATCAATGATTCTCTCCCGTCATTGATGTTTCTCTCTCCCTCTCCCTTCCTCTCTGAAATCAATAAAAATATATTATAAATAAATAAATAAAATGTTCAATTTGATCAACCAAAGCTTATTTTGAGGGGCTACTGAGTGCCACGCAGTATTCCAGGTGTTGGGGATAGTGCAGTGCAGCTGTCTGCTACTAACCTCTCAGTGCGGGAGACAGCAAACCCAAATGCACAGCACAATCAACACCAGGCCCTCTGAAGAAACACACCAGGGGACAGAGAACAGCGAGGAGAGGGAAGTGTCAGCAGCCCTGGGCTCTTGGATGGCCAGTTTCAAAGGTGCTGTCCCATCACTCCACGAAAAATCAGCATTTGGCAAGACACTCACCTGTGCCTCTTCCACGGAGGCCTGCCTCCTGTTCGTCTCACTGAACGCCCCCTAAACTTGCTCTCCCACAGAGCTCCCGTTCCAGAAGTGGGTCCCCACCCCCACTGCCCGCCTGCCCGGGGGCTTTCATGAGGTCGGTGCGGCACTAAAGGGGAAGGACTTTCCACTCCCTCCCCGCACTGGGCACTTTCTGACCCAAACCTGGCATGAGGAGGGCTTTGACCAGCTTCACGTCAGAGTTATTTTAACTGGCAAGGTATCCCTTTAAGAAGGATCACATTACAGATGGTCCAGTTGGGATGCAGGTTATTTCGAGACTTCCTGAACATCATTTCTTGGCTACTTCATTCAAATAAATCATTGATTGCCCTGGAAGAGGTGCCGGGGGTAATGATGACTAAGACTCATGCCCTGCCCTTGAGCAGCCCACAGTCCAGCAGTGGGCAGAGGCATTTGAACAGATCAATGGCAGCACCACTGGGCGAGTGCAACTCTGGCAAGTGCAAGATGCTCTGGGAGCCCACAGGGAGAGCAATGAACTCTGCCTCAAGGATGCTGAAGAAGATTTCCAACATCTGTCATGATTCCTGATGCCTCACCCATTTATTCCTCATCCATCCATTCACACATATTTCCTGAGCAGTTTATATCAGGGCCACACCCTGCCTGCAGGTATTATTTGTGTGGCCTGTTATTGTTGTTGCTGTCGTTGTCTGAAAATAGTTGCCTTCCACTATTCCGAATAATGCTGCTATGAACATTGGTGTGCAAGTGTTTTGGGTGGACATATGTTTTCAGTTTTCATGGGTATATATCTAGACGTGGAATTGCTGGGTCATATGACAATTGCAAGCTATACTTTTGAGGACCTGCTAACCTATTTTCCTACTGACGCCACCATTTTACATTCCCCTCAGCAACATAGGAGAGTTCTAGTTTATCCACATCTTTACTAACACTTGCTATTTTCAGCTTGTGGGTTTGTTTTTTAAATTATAGTTAGCCCAGAGGGTGTGGATTAATATCTCATTGTGGTTTTGATGTTCAATTCCCTGGTGATGGACAATATTGAGCAGTTTTTATGTGCTTATTGGCCATATGAATATGTTCTTGGGAGAACTGTCTATTCAGGTCATTTGTTCATTTAAAAATTGGGTTATTTTTTAACCTAAAATGCTCTAGAGGTTCAGAGGAAAGGCCAGGTGGCTAGAGGTCGGCAGCGGTGGGTGCCCTGGAGTCGAGGGCATCCTGTGCCTCTTCCACGAGCCAAAGAACAGAAGCAGCAGGTCCCTGGGGTGGGCGATGTGGGGCGGCTGGTGAGCTCAGGCAGTGTCGGTAGAGTCTGGAGGCAGAAACTCCTGGAGTCAGTTGAAGCCTGAGTGGAAAGTAGCAAAGTGGAGACAATGTCTCATGATTATGAAGAGAACATTCTCTCCCTTCTCCTCCCCCGCCCCCCCCGCCTTTTTTTAAATGAGAAGGACTAGAAGTTTTAAAGGGGGCAGAAAAGTCTTGCAGTGTCTCCGGGCCTCACTGTCGGCCTCTATCATTCTGAACATTTATTGCAAGAAGGGCAGACCCTTGTCGTATCGTCCTTGATGATATACTGTTCTCAGCGTTCTGATGGCTTTAAAGTGCCCTTCCTCCTGTCTTATCAAGCACAGGGCCTATTTCTTAAACCTTCTCTTGAACAATATTCCTCCATTCTCCCAGGGCAGGGGCTGTGCCACTGGAAAATAAAGGGACTTAACCCCACTAGTAACTCATCAACTCTGGTTCCTAGAGATTAATTTAATTTTTAGGCTGTATTTAATTGTTTCACTCCAAATAATACTACCTACTTATTTTTAATAATATAAACAATACAAAAATATTAAATAAAAAGTGAAAGGCTGCCTCTCTCCCAGGCCCAGAGGTAACCACTGTGAGCAGTGCCGATGTGTCCTGCAGACACCCTTTCTGAGGCCATGAGAACATATTGTTCGAAAGAGAGGGTGAGAGGTTCCCATAAACTAGCTCTCATTCCTCTTCTCCGAAAACCCCAATAATTCCTTTTCTGGCATGCAGAGCCCAAGATACACACGGCCATGAATAGGCTGTTCATCTCTCACTGGGAGCTGGGGGTGGAGGCTCAGACAGTACAACAATATTATGACTGCCCGGGGCGCGAGGAGAGTGAGCTGGGAGTTAGGAGGGCATTTGCCAGGTGCTGAATGGGGAGGTTGTCTGGGCTGTGCTGAGACCCGCCCCTTTCTCATCACCCAGTGTGTCTCTAATAAAGGTCTTCAGTGTCCTCCCCTCATCCCCTGGTCAGGAGTTAGGGAGTGTCTTGTCTCCTGTGCCGCCTCCTGTTGTCCCCAGGGGAGCCTGGTTCACGCCTGTTCTTACCAGGTGGCCCCAGGCTCGTCCCCTCCTTATCCACCTGGGTGCGAGGGGCGGCTGGAGGAGCCCTCTCGTTTGGATGGTTCTGTTATACAGACTTACACACAGAGCCCAGAAGTGGGCTTGGGCTCTAGAAGAAACCCTGATTTCATCTCACTGAACAAATGAAATGGAGCCAGGCACTGTCCCTTCCTAGGCCTTAATTTCCTCATCTACTCGATGGAATGCACAACAATGACTAACCGCACAGAAAGAAAAGTATCCCTTTCACAGCTGTCCTATCCTATGGGGCTGGGCTTCCTAGGAACAGAGACTATGTCCGGCGCACATATTCCTCTAATAAATGAATGAGAGGTATTGTCATCCCTAGTTTATATCTAGATCAACAAGCTGAACTTCTTCCTCAGGCATTGACATTCAGCCACAATCCACTTATGCAGCCAGCAGGTACCTAAACAAAGGCGGGAGGTGATTTTTATGTGCGCTCGCTCCCTGCCTCCTCACAGCCATGGTTTCTGAGTGAAATGGACTGTGTGAGCCAATGGGGAGGCCAACCCCATTCTGTTTTGGGGGGTAATTGTGGCAACAATCAGGCATTGATTTCCCCCCTTCGTACTGCTCAGAGTGGCTTCCTCACAGTTCTTAGGGTGGAGAGGATGTACTCATTGTCTTGGTCACCACAGGCCTCCCTCCCTCCCTTCCTTCCTTCCTTCCTTCCTTCCTTCCTTCCTTCCTTCCTTCTCCTCACAAGGATATTTTTCCCGTTGATTTTTTAGAGAGAGTGGAAGGGAGGAAGAAGGGAGAGAGAGAGAGAGAGAGAGAGAGAAACAGAGAGAGAGAGAGAGAGAGAGAGAGACATCGATGCCAGAGATACATCGATTGGTTGCCTCCCACACACGCTCTACTGGCTTTGGGGATCAAACCTGAAACCCAAGTATGTGCCCTAGACTGGGAATGGAACCCACGACCCTTTGGTGCATGGGCCGATGCTCTAACCACCGGCCAGGGCACCTCAGGCCTTGCTGGGAGGCCTACGGGGTACCTTCCCTTCAGCACCTCATGACTCACGTTTCTTCAGAGACTTCAGTTTATCTTAGTGAGGCTGCAGAAGGTGTCACCTGTGCTGTTGCCAACAGACAAGTGTGTGAAGCAAAATGGGTTTCGGTGGAGGGATGAGGGGGGAATCAGACCATACCATGGTCTGCCTTAGAAGGAAGGAGATGAGGTGGTCAACACCCTGAAATGTGACTAAGAACCAAACCCTGGAAGGTCCACTCTCTCCCGGCCCTCCACCCCCACTCTGCACTAACCACCCCCCCCTGGGAATTGCCCCATTTAGACACCGTCCCACACATGGGAGCTCATTATCATTGTGGGCTTCTCCCCACAACACCTGAGGGTAGAGCACTGTTCTCTCCCATCCATGTCACTGCAAAACCCTCTCAGTTTAGGTGGATGCCAATCTCTGAGGTGGAGGGATAACAAAACACACATAGAGGAAGGAACAAAGACATCTAGAAACCCTCCAAAGGCTAGCCTCCAGGCCTACAGTTCCAGAGTCCTCAGTTCTCCTGTGCTCCTCCCTAATTCTGGGCCAAACCTTCACCTCCCTCCCTCTGCTCACTTGAAAGATACTGCTGGAGTTGAACAATAAAAGCCGGATTCATTCTTTCATCAGCATCTACCTGTCCCAGGTGATGGGGACACAGTGGTGGTCGTGGTCCTTACCCTTATGGTGCTTACAGCCAAGGGAAGGGAGACAGGGAACAAGCAAATTAACAGGTAAACCTGACAGTCAGTCAGTGGCATGAAGGGGACAAATAGGGGCTGTGATGAAGGGGGAGGGGAGGGGCTTCTGGGGCAGTGACATCTGCACTAAAACCTGAGGGATGAGGAGGAGTCAGCCCTGCAGAGCAACAGGGGAAGAGCTGGCAGTGCGGGCAAGGAGCCGCAATGCAGAGGCCCTGTGACTGCAAAGAGTGGGTGCTACCATTCGAGGACAAGAGAGAAGGCCTGTGTGGCAGCAAAGAGCATGGGGGGCAGGAGGGCGGGGGGAGGGGAACGACACAGGTGGAGTGGAAGGGCAAGCAGGGCCAGAAACCCCAGGGTCTAGGTTTATAGGATTGAGGTTGTTTTGAGAATTCATGCCAGGGGTTTTAAGCAGTGCGGGGGCCTGTTCCGCTCCTCACTTTGGAAAATCACGCGGGCAGTGTGTGAAGCATGTAGGAGCTTGGTCACGGTTTCAGAAACTGTACGCTGACAGGTGGTGTCACCTCATCTCGAATAGATTCACACGGAAGGGGGAAATGACCTGTGCACTGGCCAGGGCCTGGAGGCGTAGCCCAGATCCGTCTCCCAACCTGCGTGGGGAGGCCATTCTTTCCAGCGTGAGGCGCGCAGGAAATAAGGAAGCGGGAGGAAAGTTCTGGAATAGAAAGAGACACCGGAAGGCAGGAAAAGTGGGAGCAGCCAGTGAGCTTAGGGAAACCGTCGTTTCAGTTCATCTTGGCAGGGAGCTTAGAAACCTTGAAATCTCATTTCACGACAATTCTGAGATGGGCTTTCTACCACACCCCCTGACCTAGCGATCCTTCCCTGCCTCGTCTTATGGTTCATTGACCTGGAATTTCTAGACACCACTCACTTCCCTGCGGTGCTCAAGCCTTGGGAAGTGTAGTGTGATGGGGACAGAATAAGACATTCAGAAAAGATGTGTGTGTCAGTTCTAGAGGCCCCAGCGAAGTGTGGTGGCCAGGAACCTGGCCGAGAATCGCCCGGCGATTGTCCAGGCTGGCACGCCCTCCCCAGCCCTAGGCTCTCTCTCGGCACCCCCGGGAGACCGACCAGCTCTTAGGATGCTAAATCTACAGAATTTGTTCAGAAATGATACGCGAAGTGTTGGAGAGGCACCCCTGGCCCCCGCCACCTTTCCACGGGGTTTTCCAAGCAGAGGGAGGCTGGACGGTTTCCAAAGGAAAGCTAACAGGAAGCATATAATTTTCAAGGAGCCGACAGATCACTTGCAGTCAGACCACGTGGCTCTCCTAACATTTCTGAGCTCATTCTCTGAGAACCACTCGTCCTCAGCACCTAAGGCTCTGCTAAGAGGACTCACTCCCCCGGCCTCACCTGGCAAAGCAACCCAGCTGGCTACGGAGTCTGCACCCCAGGCTTCATTCCTCTCCACGCTCCCCGAGCCCAGCTTTCATCCGCCAGCTTGTCATTTCCTGGATGCCCCACCAGGGCCTTCCAGCCAATGGGTCCCCAACCAGCTCATCTTCCTGGCCTCGGCTTTCCTGTTTCTGTGGATGGAATCACTGCTCCCTCTGCTTCCCCGCTGGAAATGTCTGAGTCATCCTTGACTCATCCTTCTCATTCTCCAGATCAAACCAGCTCCCGAATCACATAGTACCTATTTCCGTGATGCCACTTGACTCTGTCCCCTCCTTCCGACGGCCCCCATCCCATTTCGGTGTGGGCTGTCATTGCTTCCCTCCAGGCAGGCACATCCTCCCTTGTTCCCACACTAGTTCCCACCCCCACACTGCTGCTGGCATAGGCTGCTCACACTGATCGCCTCGCTCTCTCACAGCAGCCTGACGTGGCTCCCTCTGCTACCACATTAAATGTAAACCAGCCTTGAGCTTCCTAAGTCACCATTCCTTTTCTAATCCTGCGTGTTCAAGTTAAATTTACTTATTCTCAGTGTAGGACATAATGTTTTGTCGTTTCTCACACCTTCTTATATGATTTTGAAAAAATAAGGTCTTCTGTGATGAAACCCTATATTATCTGAATTTATAGGCTTGCTTTACCTCCTTAGAACAGTGGTTCTCAATCTGTGGGTCGCGACCCTTTTGGCGGTCGAACGACCCTTTCACAGGGGTCGCCTAAGACCATCCTGCATATCAGATATTTACATTACGATTCATAACAGTAGCAGCATTACAATTATGAAGTAGCAACGAAAATAATTTTATGGTTGGGTCACAACACGAGGAAATGTATTTAAAGGGCCAGAAGGTTGAGAACCACTGCCTTAGAAGATTCAGTGTTTCTGTATTACTAGTCTCACATTTGCTTATACTTCCTCTACTGTGTGAGCACATGCGTGTGCCACACACTGCTCTCAGGACACCTGTATGCAATAATGTACTCTCACAACAACTCTGATGTGTCCCCATTTCGCTGGTGACAAAACCGAGATGCAGAGATGTTGAGTAACTTGCTGAGGCCCCAGACCTAACACGTGGCAGCGCCTGGTTCTAAATCACATGGTCTGGCCCCAGAGCTCAAGCTGTTAACCAGTGAATTCATATTTGTCTCTGTTACCTGCATTCCTGATCTTATAGTTTGACTTTAGCTGATGTTTTATAGCTGAACTGAAGTTTAAGGCGTGTGTCCATTCTTGGTCAGAAATATCCATGGCAGGCCGAGTGTGTACATGTAATCTGATAGCAGGAGCTGATTTAAGGTGTTTCCCAGGAAATCACTCTAAAGTTAAGAGACATCTTTGTGCTATTTTTTTTTCCTACCTGTTCTTCTTTTTTTTCCCTTTTCTTATTCCAGTACATGGGCTGTATTGAAGTGCTGCAGTCGATGAGGTCACTGGATTTTGGAATGAGAACTCAAGTTACAAGGTAAGAGAACTAGATTGGAAGAGACTTTGAGGACCATGTTTTCTTTTCCACTTTGTTATTTTTTTAATAAGAGAACGTGTGTTTAGAAAGTCACAGAGGTAGAGAAATCAGCCAGCTGGGCTACGTGGGTTCAGGAAATAAGTTACAGAGAGGCAAAAGAAGAGGACAATTTTTGTTTTTTTTGTTGTTGTTTTGAAGAGAACTGTTTTTAAAGTCACAACAGTCTCTCCCCACAGAAATGTCATGCAAGCCTTTAAAGTCCCCATGGGCTGTTATTCAGACACCTGGAAGCTGGAACACAGTGACCGGGGATAAGTCCCCTTTCTCATCATGTAAAATGTTTCCCAGTCCTGTGGCAGAGCACCTGCACTGTGTATGAGAACTGGGGAGATGATGCGGTCGTAGAAATAGCTGGTTTCCCAGGTACCAACAGTTTTTAAAATTCTGCCTAGAAATAGGGCCTTACAGAGACCTGTGGAGGAAGTAGCTGAAAAGAAGACGAGAACTGTTTCATCTTCCCAATTTGAAACTGTATTCATTAAACCTAACTCCCCAGTCCCCATTCCCCACCCAGCCCCAGCCCTGGCAGCCATCATTCTATTTCATGTCTATGAATTTGACTACTCTAGGCACCTCATATACGTGGAATCATACAGTGTTGGTCTTTTTTCGCAGGTGACGCTCTATCCACTGAGCCAAACCAGTCAGGGCGGTCTTTTTTTTTGGATAGCATAACGTCCTCAATGTTTATCACTAGGCCAAACACTGTAACTATTTTGAAGGCTGCTGCTGTGTGTTGCTAGATTGTTCTACAGAAGAACTGCACTAGATGGTGCTCCTCCCTCCCAGCCATGTGTCTGTCTTTTGTTAGGGTCTGTTTTTTAAATCGTTGTAAGCTTGTAAGTGCATATTTTCCCATTGTTTCATAACTGGTACAACCCTATTTTTTTTCTATGCCATGACGTTTCAGCGTGTGCCTAATGTACAAACCCAAGGAAGTGGCTGCCATGGTTTCTGGATAGTATTCCTTGCAGATGTCTGTACGTGATTTGGGCATGGCCGACTATGCTCTGGGCAGATTCACAGAGGCTCGAGGGCGGTGGGTTGTTGTTAGATTTGGTGATGGGGAAGGCCTCTCTGAGGAGAAGATATTTGAGCTAATCTCTGAATAAAGTGAGGGATTCAGCATGGGAGTGTCTGGGGGAAGAGCTCAGGCAGAGGGAAGGTGGTGTGTACACCATTGGTCCATAGCGTCAACCCTGACAAGGCCCCAAACCTGGGCAGTTGGCCTGTCCGGTAAGAGTGTGAAGAAAGTGCATCTTCTTCCAAAAGTGGATACCAGACAGTGACCAGTGGGCTCCAACTCAGGGGAGGGAGAGGCTGGATGGGAGATTCAGGGTTCAAGATGCCCTATGGTGCAAGTGGTCTGCCTTGAAGTCAGGAGACTCTCCAGCCACGTTGTCTGTGGTTTGGCTTAAAGGCCATGAAGCCGATTTCCATGTACCAGGGCTGAAGCATATGTTCTAGGCTGCCCTCCCCAGCTCTCGAACCCATTCTCTGGGGCTTGTAGAGTTTGAGGTGCTGTATCTTGTAGCTACCTGCGCTCAGCAGCAGTCCTGAGACTCCCTGATCCAGGTGGGAGAAGGAGAAAAGCCACCAAGGAAAGTGAGGTAGAAGACAAAGGAAAAGAGATAAAATAGATATGTCCCACTTGAAGGAATTAACCAAACTTGAAATTTACTGAGCAGAACAGTTACCATGCAGAGTGCACCCCTGGATTCCTTTACATAATGAATTCCTTGCTGGTATTTTGAAGGAAATTCAATGTAGGAAAGAAAGTGTTTTTACTTTTTGCCCCAGGAGCTCACATATTGCTGAAAGTGGGAGTGATCTTTGAAACTCTACGGTAGGTCCTATAGGACATTCTACAAGAGGATGTAAGCGTAGCTGTAGGTATTAGTGCACAGCCATAGAGCTCCCTGTATGTTACCTGGGTGGGAACATTCTATTTGGGACCGGGATCATTTCCTTGGTCCCCCTTGCCCCTTGATATTAGATTGGTGCATTCTATGAAGTGTGTACCTCAAAGCCACATGCATGTTGCTGGGCATAGTATTCTCATGTGACCAGCATAAGAAAATGGCTCACTTTCCTCCAAACCTCTAATTCCACCCTACTTCCCAAATATTTACTCTTCTTCTGTCTCTTTTAATTTTTCCTTCTTTATCTCATTCTCCTTTCCTCTCTCAACTTCTGTGTATTTTGACATTCACCTACTACTCGAGTTGCTTTATTACCAGTTTTCCTAGATGTTATCATTAAAACATTACTCTGGAATCAGGCTTCAAATGGTTTTAAATTTAACTTTCACGTATTCACAAAGTTTCACTTTGCTCATATCTTATTCAATGCAGGAAAATAATTTTCAGTGCACCAGTTAGAATTCCAAGAGAAAAGATCTTTGCTTCTTGTGGCCGATGTCCCACCCTGATAAGTGGTCTTACCGTGTCTGTCCTAGTTCACACCTTATTCCAGATAACAGGGCGACAGCAACAAGAAATTCCTGGTAATCAAGGGGGAGCTAGGATTAAGACACAGGGATTAGGTCAGCATTTGAAACAGAGGAGGAGGATGGGGCACAGTTCTTGTCTTTCTGAGGGACCTGCCTGCCTCTTGTTTGGGGGCTGAGTCCACAGGGTCTGGAACACAGAAAGGACTCAAATAGAGCCGCAGAGAAAAAGAAGAGGACGGGAGGCACCCACTTCATAGCCCCACGGAACTCTGTCCCTCAGTCCAGACTTAGTCCCCGAGGGAGCCCTGTAATGGCTGTTACTGTTGTTCCTCTGCAAATTCTCACCCACAGATCTTGACTGATTAAGGACCAGATCTCAATCGTTAGTAACTGAGTATTCATGCAAAAGGGCAAAGGAAGAGGTTTTCCACCACAGAAACGAGAAACACAATTATTAGGAAAACAAAGGCTCGCAGCCACAGTTGTCTTCAAATGTCTGGAAAACAATACCCAGGAAGTAAAGGAAAGAGGGGCTGAAAATCATGGTAAGGATGATATAGTCATTTGTTCTCTCCCGTAAAAATGTTCTCATCATGAGTTTAAAAACAAAACACCTTATTTAATCTGAAACACACACACACACACACACACACACACACACACACACACACACTCAGGTCACTAAACCCTAAAGCCCAACTTCCATCCCTTGCATAAGCACCCATATCATGCACAGAAGAAATCGTCCCTCCCCCACTAAGATGCCTCCTTCCTTGTGTTTGGGTGCCTGAGGCAGGCAGGAGGAAGAAGCCCATCAAGGGCAATCACCTAAGTGGAGCTGGTGGGACAGGGCCTGGCTTCCAGGCCCGAAGAACAGAACTTCATAAGAAACTGTCATTGGTCACATTTAGTTCATCACCACAGAACATAATACAGGGGTGGGCAAAAGTAGGTTTACAGTTGTATGGAAAATAATACAATGACTAATAAATAATAATACAAGAATAAGCTATATTCTGTGTACTCAAAATTGTAAACCTACTTGTGCCCCACCTCATATATCCCAAGGGGCAAGGCATACTGTTGGTGGGAGGGACCTCCAGATCACTGGCTTACTATTCTGGCACCCTCCTGCTTTTTTTTACCTTATATTTGTAACTCCTATATGGTAAAAAAAAAAAAAAAAAGAAAGAAAGAAAGAAAGGTAGGAAGGAAGAAGAAAGGAAGGAAGGAAGAAGAAAGGAAGGAAGGAAGAAGAAAGGAAGGAAGGAAGAAGAAAGGAAGGAAGGAAGAAGAAAGGAAGGAAGGAAGAAGAAAGGAAGGAAGGAAGAAAGAAAGAAAATCAGCCATACAAAGTAAAGGCACCTAGCACAGGATCTGCCCATGCCACACTCCAGGGCAGCTGGGAAGCCGAGGCAGGCACTGGGCTCGCCTCATTCTGTGACTGCTATTCCCAGGCGGGGAAGGGGGGGTCTG
>NW_006285258.1:3784148-3787868 GCF_000327345.1 Myotis davidii
GCAGCTAGAAAATGAGTGGTGAATGTTCCTTTTGGGGTCCTGGTCTAAGACTCATTTACTCTAGTGGATCCTAAGGGGCTGCATGTTGTGGATTATTTATCTGCCCCATCCCATCCCATGGGGAAGAAAACCCTGACCCGCGTTTTTCTGAACTGCTGCTGCAGACAGTTGGCAAGCTGTTCGGGTGATCTGGTACCAGGTAAAGCAACAAGGATGCAGAGATCATAATTCAGAGGACACTGTAACTGGACTAATTTCCTGTTTGGAACGTTATTGCTCCCGAGCAGTGATTAGCTTACTAGCTTGAAGGTTTGATTCTTTGGCTTCAGAGCTAAGTTAATATATCTTTGAGTACAGGTTGGCATTTATCTAAATTTCCTGAGAATTGCAGGAATGAGATTGGTGTGTGTGTGTGTGTGTGTGTGTGTGTGTGTGTGTGTGTGTAAGAAATGTGGACATTAGGAGGGAAAGTATTCTATAGAGGTCAAATATTTTCATGTTGGGGAGCTAAGTTAATATATCTTTGAGTACAGGTTGGCATTTATCTAAATTTCCTGAGAATTGCAGGAATGAGATTGGTGCAGCTCTGTGTGGATAAGTGTGTGCATCTCCACCTAAGACTTGGAGTAACTGTATGGCACCAGGTGTGTGTGTTGAGCTTTGAGGAAGCCGTGGAGATAGCAGTAGGATTGCAGCCCACATGACATGCCAAAGGAAGACCATGAGAAGAGGCAAGTCCATCCGCTTGCCAGGCAAGGGAACGCTCCCAATGAGGAAATTACTGAGAAGAGTGGAAAGGAGGTTTAAGGTTCACAATGGTTATGCTAAGGATGGAAACACGAGCTCTCTGGCTGAGACGGATGTACATGATTGGATAAAAAAAGTTTCATTATTCATTGGTCAGGAAAGAATGTTAAGGTGCCAGTAAGGATCTGGTGTTCCAAGGTCAAGGTTTATGACCTTTACCAGTTAGTAAGAATAGCTACAATAAAACCTAAGAGTGAAGCCTGGCTGGCGTGGCTCAGTGGTTGAGTGTTGACCTATGAACCAGGAGGTCATGGTTCGATTCCCAGTCAGGGCACATGCCTCGGTTGCAAGCTCAATCCCCATTAGGGGGCATGTAGGAGGCAGCCAATCAATGATTCTCTCTCAGCATTGATGTTTTCATCTCTCTCTCCCTCTTCCTTCCTCTCTGACATCAATAAAAATATATTTTAAAACAATAACAGTCAAATGCTTCTAGACACATTTGATGTAGTGGAAGTACTTCCTTTCACACATTTGGATGTCAGGAAGCCCTTGCAGGAGGTTTTGATGTGTGTGTGTGTGTGTGTGTGACCACCACTTCTTCTAGCTTCAAGTTCTGCTGCTCCTCAGTTCCTCACAATCTATTTTGGACTGAGATCTCACTTCTCAGATATCTGAGATGAAATTGCCAATTAAATTCCTTTTAGAAGACTTCAAAAGTCTAGTTAATAAAAAAAATGTTTCCAAGCAATTGGGAAGAGTTTTGAGAGCATGTCAGAGTCAGGTGAAGAGAGAGAGGGCATGAAAGTCAACAGTAATACGTTTTTACTCAGTCATTTAGCACATCTTTCACATACAGGTGCACAGTTACTATTTGAATGAACAGGTGTAAGGTCCAGCAGTATAGTTCCTAAAGCAACACACAGAATGTGCAAATCATATATACTATAAAGGATTAGTATCCAGAACATATAAAGAACTCTTACAACTCAATAACAAAAACAAAAACCCTATTAAAAACTGGGAAAATGCCTTGGTCAGGTAGCACAGATGGTTAGAGTGTCATCCCAGTATACGAATATTTTGGGTTCAATTCCTGTTCAGGTCACATGTAAGAATCAACCAATGAATGTATAGATAGGAAGGACAACACATCGATGCCTCTCTCTCTTTCTCCAATCAATAAATTTTAAAAAACTGGGCAAAGGAATTGTATGGACATTTCTCTAAAGAAGATATACAAATGGGCAATAAGCACAAGAAAAGATGCTTAACAATACTAATCATTAGGGAAATGCAAATCAAAACCACAATGAGATAGTACTCCACACTCATTAGAATAGATATCATTTTAAAAAAAAACACCATAAAATAACAGAAGTTTGTGAGGATGTGGAGAAGTTGGGACCTCTTGTGCATTACTGGTGGCAATGTTAAATGGAGTAGCCACTGTGGAAAACAGTATGGGATTTCCTTTAAAAAATTAAAATAAAATTACCATTTGATCCAACAGTTCCACTTCTGGGTATATATCTTAAAAAAATTGAAAGCAGGGACTCAAACAGATATTTGTATACCTATGTTCATAGAAATGTTATTCACAATAGCCAAAAGATGGAAACAGCCCAAGTATTGATTGACAAATGAATGGATAAACAAAATATGGTACACACACACACACACACACACACACACACACACACACACGCGCGCGCGCGCGCGCCAATATTAATCAGCCTTAAAAAAGAAGGAAATTCTGCCCTGGCCAGTTTGGCCCAGTGACTAGAGCATCAGCCCATGGGCCAACGGGTTGGGGGTTTGATTCCTGGTCAAGGGCACAGGTTTGATCCCCTGGTTTGGGTTGGGGGAGGGGTGTACGAGGGGGCGCAACTGATCGATGTGTCTCTCTCACGTTGATGTGTGTGTTTTTTTCTCTTCCCTCCCACTCTTCCACTCTCTCTAAAAAATCAATGGAAAAAGGGTATCCTCTAGTGAGGCTTAACAATAACAACAACAAATAAATAAAAGAAGGAAATTCTGCCAGTTGTAACAACATGAATGAAACTGTAGGGCATTATGCTAAGTGAAGTAAGCCAGACAATGCATGGCATCACGTATATGTGGAATCTAAAAGAAGTTTGACAAAAAAGAAATAAAGTTGAACTTATAGCAACAGAAAGTAGAATGGTGGTTGCCAGGGGCTGAGGGTTGAGGGTTGGAGGATATGGGGAGATGTTGGTAAAAGGGTACCAACTCTCAGTTATATGATGATTAAGGTCTGAGGATCTAATGTAGACCATGGTGACTATGGTTGATAATACTGTATTGTATAATTGAAAGTTGCTAAGATACTACATCTGAAGTGTTTTCACAGCAAAAAAAAAAAAAGGTAAATATGTTAGGTGATGGTGGTGTTAAGTAATCTGATTGTGGGAATCCTTTTGCAATGTATTCGTATATCAAGTCATCACATTGCACACGTTAAATATATTGCAACTTTATTTGCAATATATTTAAAGAGGAAAGAGGCTTGTGAAATGGAGGTAGTAGATAGAGTACAAAATGGACTTCTACTTCAAAGGGAAATGAAGACATTAGATCATTTTCTTTGGACACCTTAAAAGAGAGAGAGAGAGGAAGAAAGAGGGGGGAGAAGGGGTTGGGACTATTTAATTAATCACTAAAATCTAAGGTTTGCAAAATTGTTAATTCATCACTTAAAATCTAAGGTTTGCAAAATTGTTAATGTTTTATGCTATTGTAGCTAGTGCATTAATTTAAGAACATAATTCAAAGGAGCTGTATTTTTATGGAGTGAAGAAACTTAGAGACTACATGGATAGGTATTGTATGTGTATATGCTCCTTTTCTAGGACTTAGAGCATTGTTTTAATACTTTGGATATTTATAGAGGTTTGTAAAATGGTTGTTATTATTGTTCCATGGAAGGCTTTTTGCAGTGTCTATATTTTA
>NW_006285258.1:3788994-3798835 GCF_000327345.1 Myotis davidii
ATTCCACTATGCCCACCAATCAGAGTGACTATGCAAATTAACCCAACAAAGATGGCGGTTAATTTGCATATGCAGGCACGGAGCGAAGACTGGAGGCTCCAGCCAGAGTGAAAACTGAAGAGACTTGGCTTCTCTGCTGCAGCCAGACCAAAGGCCTGGGTCCCGGGTGCCGGAGGAAAACCGGTGCTGGCAGCCAGAGGAAGGAAGGCCTATTGCGTGAATCTTCGTGCAATGAGCTTCTAGTTTGTATATATTACTGAACAAAGGAATAAAAATACATTCACTGAAGATACTCATTTTGGTTCAGAGAGCATTGGGGTCCAATGAGTTGGTTCAGATAAAAAGTAGAATTTCTCAAAGAATTGGCTAAACTTCAACTCTTTCTAGTTTCAGGGAGTCAAACATGATTTTCAACTACTAACAGACAGTCTATAGAGAAGCTTATTATTAATTAATAGCTACTATCATCAGCATTGTCCTCATCACAAAAGTTAACATTTATAAAATAGATTCTACTATGAACCCTATTGTGCCCATGTGAATACTTAGACTTACAAAAATTATAGAACTCACCGTGGTTGTCACCTAGCAAGTGGTGGAACCAGAAATCATATCTGCTTGGCTCTTGTGTACCATGTCTCAATTAGAATGAGAGAATATTAAGGAAATGTTTAATCCATCTGGATTCAAGATGCCAGATTCCTGGTTTGTGAGTTCCCTCTGAGAGATCTTCATTCAGATGCTCATAAATCTGTAGGTGAGGATAGTTTCACTGTCCTTTGCTCAGCTCTCCTGAGGAACAAAACAGATTGTGTCAGACAATGGTTCTCAAATATTAGCATGCAGGAGGATCAGTCACCTGGAGGACAGTTGGTGCATCTCTTCACCTGCATGCAGATCTTTCCGTTCTCATTGGTATTCTCCTTAGGAAACCTGAGAAGTGCCTAGTGGAGTAAGTGCTCAGCTCTGACCCCTCTACTTAGACATGAGTTGTAGCTTGTGAGAGCTGCACCCACTCTAGGAAAATGCGTATATTCACACATGCTTGAACAGGAAGAAGGTGGATCTTTTAAAACACAGATGTGTGTGTCTAACAAGTTCCCAGGTGTTGCTGATGCTGCTGGTCCATGGGCCACACTTTGGGAACCACAGATGTAAGGGAGGCCTACCTAGTGGTTTCAAAATGAGGTTTCCTGTTAGACCACAAATCATATGGGAACCCCTAGTTTTAAAAAAGTGGTTCCCCAGAAAATCCCCCAAAGCATGAGGTTTTTATTGTTTTGGTTTTGAAAAGTTGAGGGCAAAGCCTAGGGAAAGCCAGAGCAGAGAGTTTTAATTCTGATACATATATATATATGCTGTATGGACATATGTGTGTATGTATGGATATATGTATGTAGAGCCAGAGAATCCAATATTACATTTCTTCTGAGGAAGAGTGGAGTTAGAGGGAAGGCACTCAAAATTCCTTACAGGCTAATTCAGCCTGGGAGAGTCCTTTCTTAGACAAAAAGGGAGCTTTTGGTCAAAGGAAATGTAGGACAGTTGGTGCATCTCTTCACCTGCATGCAGATCTTTCCGTTCTCATTGGTATTCTCCTCAGGAAACCTGAGAAGTGCCTAGTGGAGTAAGTGCTCAGCTCTGACCCCTCTACTTAGACATGAGTTGTAGCTTGTGAGAGCTGCACCCACTCTAGGAAAATGCGTATATTCACACATGCTTGAACAGGAAGAAGGTGGATCTTTTTGATCCAGATCATCTGAACTACTTATGAGAATTTCTCTGAAAATGATTTTTTCACAGTCAACTGTGACAACACAGACTCTTAAAAGGAACGTTTTGATCATTAAACTTCCTGCTTAAGTTGAACTATAAAAAGGAGAAAGACATCCTCTACTGAAGTGTTTATGCCAATGTAAAGTAGCATAATTCTGGCAGCAGCTCCTTAGCAGGAATTAGGCTGGATCTAGAAACAGACTCTGAGATGGAGAGTGAAAGGCAGAAGATCTGCTGGGAGGGCTCTCAAGATGCTGAGGGAGTGAGAATGCAATCCTGGGCAGCGGGGAGGTTGACCAGTGGTGCCATGTCAACAGAGGCCTCAGCAGATGTCATGGGCAAACAGACCAGGCCTTCAAACCTGTATTGACTTGTCACAGGTGGCCTGCTGCCTCTGGGGAGGGGCATATCTATAGTCAGGGTAACTGCTTTAAAGAGAGGACAATTTCTGGGAACTCAGCTGTGAGCTTTTAATCCTGACCATTCCAACAACTGGAGCAAAACAAACATCTCTGTTCTGCAGGGGGATATGGGTTACACAGGGGGACAAGGATCATACTTTGTTTCATGCCACAGAGCTGTCTAAAAGCCTACTAGGTGCTCTGGGTCATCCAAAGAAGATCAGAGAGGCATTCTACCTTTCTAGAAATGTGTATGATCCATTACTATTTGCATGATAGACATAATCAGACCTTTACAGCATATTGTCTATAGCATTCCTGTTATAACACACGAGAGGACTCTGCTGGGTCCTAGGCATTGTAAAAAGTAGGCTAAACCCAGTTCTGAAAGCAGATGGAAATGATTAAGGATTAAGCAATGATAATGGCTAGCATTTCCTGAGGCCTTGTTTAAAGCTCTATTATTATTCCCACTTTGTAGACTAAGGAACGGAGACAGAGAGCTTCACAGACTTGCTCAAGGTCACAGAGCTCGTAAGAAGCAGCTAGGTTTTCAACTCTGACTGTCTGGTTGCAGAGCCCACTTAACCAGCTTTTCTTCACTCTGTTATCCTAGAGGAGTTGCAGAGAAATTACAGCCCTCAACTTTTTAAAAAAATGTATTTTATTGATTTTTTAGAGAGGAAGTGGGGAGAGAGAGAGAGAGAGAGAGTTAGACACATCAATGAGAGCGAAACATTGATCATATGCCTCCTGCACACCTCCCACTGGGGATGTGCCCGAATCCAAGGTACATGCCCTTGACCGGAATCGAACCTGGGACCTTTCAGTCCGCAGGCCGACGCTCTATCCACTGAGCCCAACCGGTTTCGGCACAGCCCTCAACTTTTTAAAAAATATATATTTTATTGATTTTTTAGAGAGGAAGTGGGGAGAGAGAGAGAGAGAGAGTTAGACACATCAATGAGAGAGAAACATCGATCATATGCCTCCTGCACACCTCCCACTGGGGATGTGCCCGCAACCAAGGTACATGCCCCTGACCGGAATCAAACCTGTGACCTTTCAGTCCGCAGGCCGACGCTCTATCCACTGAGCCAAACCAGTTAGGGCACAGCCCTCAACTTTTTTTCCTTTTCTCATTTACTATAATTTTTCACTTTTGCTTATTTCTGTGTCCCCCAAGCACTTTGTACTGGATTATGCACGTAATGAAGCTTAGTTGATATTTTAAAAAAGAGTTTTAGTTCCCCTCTCCCTCCACTGAGTGTTGGTGGGAGGGACAAAAGATGAAAGATAATAATTTGCAGTTTGTAAAAGGAATTTTAGTAGGAAACTCATTTCTTATAAAATCCAGCTTCTTGTACCAAGGAACTGAACAAGACCAGGTCCAAAAGGCATCGAAATAATCTTTGTCTGTAAAGATTAAAGGTGGAATTCTAGTCGTTTTTTTCTGCTGCACACAAGCTAATGGCAGACCTGACCCCACAGCCGCTCACATCACTTTCTAGTCTGCTCCAGAGGGGGGTCAGCAAGCCACAGCCTGCCCGCCAACCCAGGATGCTACACTGGAGTTTGAGTCTGCCACCTTTTGAGCCAGGAATGGCTTTTGACATTTTTTTAATTGGGGGGTGGGGGATCAAAAGAAGAATATTTTGTGAATGTGGACATTATATGAGTTCAGATTTCAGTATCCATACGTGTTACCAGCACAGGAGCATGCCCATTCGCTTCTGTAATATCTGTGGCTGCTTTTCGAGGTACAAGTGCAGAGATCAGTAGTTGAACAGAGACCGTATGGCCCACAAAACCTAACATTTTCACTACCTCGCCCTTTACAACAAACGCCTGCCAAGTGCTGCTTTGAGTGGTTCTCAGTCTTAGCTCTGTTGGAAACACTTGGGGGAGCATTGGGAACTCCCAAGCCCCAGCCTGTACCAGCTAAATCAGCATGTCTAGAGGTGAGACCCAGTCTTCAGGATTTGTTAAAGCTCCTCCATGTTTCCCCGATGTCCAGCCAGGGTTCAGAACCACTGCCTCGAGCATGAGTGCCTTTTGAGGGGCAGGTGGACTCGGCCTCTCACCATCCAGGCTGCCAGATGGAGGGCAAATGCAGATCACTCATCACCACCTGTGTGTGCCAGGGTGATGTGAGCAAAGAGGTTCCGGACCTCCAGACGCCCTCTGGTGAAAGCTCTTCCCAAGGAGGGGATGGCAGGGATGAAGGGAACCAAGCGGGGAGGAAAGGATGGGTTATACCAGATACCTATTGCAGCATATTGAGTGACTACGTTGAAGACAGATTTTCGTCCAAATGGAGCATCATCAGATGTACAGGTGGTGTAGCCTTCCTCCCCTCCCTTCGCCACGAGAAACAGGTGACCTGATTCCTTAGCATCCACTAAGGCAGTGGTTCTCAACCTTGGCTGCGCATTAGAATCACCTGGGAATCTTTTTAAAATCCTGATTTCTGGGCCTCATCCTCCGGAAATTCTGTTTCTTTGTTACTAATGTTGTGGCCCCACCCCATAACAAAGAAACAGAATTTCCGGAGGATGAGGCCCAGAAATTAGGATTTGCAAAAGATTCCCAGGTGACGGTAATGTTCAGCCAAGGTTGAGAACCACTGCTCTAATACAACCATCTGGTCAACGCTGCAGAGCACAGAGCCAGGCCTCCTGGGCAGTGAGTCCAAGTAGAAGTTTTAATCAGCTGTGTGATCCATGAACTGATCTGCTTCCCACCCCAGACGTACAGAATCAGAATCGGTAGGAACAGCCCCAGGAATCTGCATTTTAACCAGCATCCCAGTTGCTTCTTAAAAACTTTCAAGTTTGATCATCACTTATCTAAATGGTTAGTTTAGAAAGTGATGGTCAAATTTTAAAGTGAGTGCTTAGCAGATGTGCAGGCATGGTTGTCCTACCTTGTTTCCCACAGTGGACTCGACTGGCTAGGCCAGCTGTGATTCCTTCCAGACAGAACGCTTTAGCACACCCACAATGAAAAGAGATGGAATTACCAAATCAAACCTATAATATGCACATAGGCCAACCGGCCTTTTAAAAAGTTGTTTTTTTAAAAAAAAAACAAAAACAACAGTAGTGGAAGTCATACACTCATCCCACCAACTGCTGTCTTCCTCAGTATGATGGGGCCTCCATGGCAAACTTAAATATCTAAATAGTGCCAATCTTCCTTTTTAGAAGACAGGCTTAACTTTTGTAAGTCGATAAGCGTCATTTGTCGTGAAACGTGGTGACTACAGTGGGTGATTCCGTTGGATCTGTTTTCCTTAACGAGCTTTGGCTCTGAAGTGACCACGCTGAACGAGCAGTAAGTACACTCTCCAACTCCAAAAGATGTGCCTTCTTAAGATTTTGAACATTTTGTCTAAAACAGAGTTGTTTTAGAAGATTCCAGCTTACCCTAAAATAAAGGAGAACAGTCTTTGGGATTTACAAATTCCAGTGTCTTTTGTATGAAATCAACCCCATTTCTCCAGTGTGATTTCCACGGGGCTTCAGTATTGTGAAGGTGTATAAGACATCAGTTTGTGTGGACAGGTGTTTGAATTTTGAAATACGTGTGATTCTATTACAGCAAATCGTTGTGGGGAATGGAGAAACTTTTATTTCTGTTCATTAGGGGGGACTTGTAGGGAGGTGCCGTACTGGGGGCAGGGTGGTCTTTTACTTCACTGGAAGTGCAATGGATGGGTCAACATTTGCATCAGAGCCAAAGGGCAGAAGGGAGAGCAGACAGATCCACCTGTGTTTGGCGGAGGCTGGAGCTGGGTAGGATTGCAAATGTACTTTAGCTTCAGGCTTTCACTCTGAGTCAGGGCGAATGGAGTGGTGCCAAAAGTCAGCGTGAGAGCCAGGGCTGAGGGCAGAGCTTAGAGGCTTTACTCGGCCACCCTGGGACCCAAGTGCCTGTTTCTGAAATGAAAGGCTAGATTTTATGGGCTGCGTCTACCCTCCCAGAGTGCCTGGGCGATGCCCCGTGGTGATAGCACAAAGGGAGTTTGAAGCTTTCCCTTCTCAGCGGGCCTCTGGCATTGACTGCATCCATTGTGTGCTTATCTCCGCGGAGGCAGGCTCCTGTTCTAAAGTGTCCTGTCTGCTGGCTCGCACAAGTTCTTGGATGTCTTTGATTTCACCAAACTGAACAAAATTGAACACACAGATCACTGAGCCTTGATGTTCTAAAGGCAGAAATTAAAAAAAAAAAAGCACTCGTTTCCCTAGAACAATTGGAACCACATGATACCCCACTGACGTGGAGTCTGAATTGCAGGTCCCTTCCTTCATGGATATGACACATTCAGGTGACAACTTGTCCCTTCTCCACCGATCACTGGTTTCTGTAAGGATTCATGTTGGAGATGATAAGTAAGGGAAAGTCCCTTGGGAAAGGGGTGGCTTTGTTTGCCTGAGTCTTTTTGAATATTGTTTTGGAAAGGCTCTTTTCTGGGATTAAAATGTATTCTCATTTCTGTTAGCCTGGACGAAACTGAAACCACTCCATCCCTCCGTGTGTGTGTGTGTGTGTGTGTGTGTGTGTGTGTGTGTGTGCGCGCGCGCTGCCTGTGTGCTGGGAGCTGGAGGGAGCTGCCTTAAACGGTTCCAGGGGGCCATTTGCTTGGTTTCATGTTACACATTTTCTGGCTTTCCTATTTACTGGAGAACTGCATTTTGACATGCACTGGAAACGATCTGTTCCCACAGCCCCTCCCCCATGAAATGCCCCACTTGGTCCTGGATTGTGCTATTGCCTTCCAAACTTAAACATAAAGGGGGGTGGGGTGGGGGTTGGGGGCGAGGCTAGGCAACAATGCTTCTCGGGCAGCTTAACTGTTTAAGGGTTAAAGACACAGAAAAGTTATAACTTGAGGACTGTAGCCACCAAGGGTTGGTAAAGAAAGGTGCCTTTGTGTGCATGATTAGTTTGGACTCCGTTAAGACAAAATATCTTTTTTTGGTCTTATGGTGTAGGCAGGGTTTTATAGGCTTAAAAGCAAATCTTCAACTGCATTCTCATTCTCTTACATCAGCCCACTTCTCCCCTTCCTTCTCATGTGGCAAAAACAATAAACAAAGTGGCCACTGTTGGTACTATGGGGCGTTTCCCCTCTTCCCTTCTAGTGCAGGCTCCCAGGGTGGAAATCTTCAGCCATTTCAACTCAAAAAATTCTGCTTCTCTCACAGCAGGTCAGCCCCAAAGAGGGTTACGCAGAAATGCAGGCTGCCTGGGCAGCTGGGGTGGCTGCGGCACCCAGCCCTGTGACCGGCCCCTGCTTGGGGTTCTCTGTTTTCTTTTTCCTCAGCATTTGTCAAGTCAGCGCTTTAGGTCAAAGGGTGTAGCTGAAACTTCAGAAAAGCGTTGGAGGTACTATTTGTTCTTGAAAATATTACAGTTAATCTCTCGGTCCCAGTCAGAGGGGAAGAAAAGATCTTTGTAAAGAAAGGCAACAAAATGCAGGCATCTATCTGTCTTCCCTGGTGGGAGTTTCAAGAGACTTGTTAACACCGATATCAGTGAAGAAAGCAGAATCTGAGAGGTTATTTTAAAGCAGGGACCTGTGGTTCCCAAGAGGCCCACAGATGGTTTTCTGGGGGTGCTGGTGAGGGGGGCCCTCTCAAATTAAATAGGAAAGTTTGTGCAAACAGGCACAAACTTCATTGGAGAGAGAGTGTGACTCTCTTTAAAGTCTCAAATTAATAAGTACTTTTGTTGATTTTTTTTTTTGTGGTAAGATACACATACCATAAAAGTTACCATCATAACACGTTTTTACGTGTATATTCAGTGCTATTAAATACATTCCTAGTGTTTTGCAGCCGTCATTACCATCTAACCCCATCATTCTTTTCACCTTGTAAAGCTGAAAGTCTATACCCATTAAACAATGACCCCTCATCCTCCCCTCCCCGTCAGACTCCTGGCTGCCCCCATTCTACCTTCTGCTTTATGATTTTGACCAAATGCCTCACATAGGAGGAATCATGTAGTATTTGTCTTTTTGTTACCACCTTATTTCACTTAGCACAGTGTCCTCAAGGTTCATCCATGTTGTAGCATGTTGCAGAATTTCCTCCCTTTTTAAGGCTGAATCATATTCCATTGTGTGTGTGTGTGTATGTATGTATGTATGTATATATATATATATATGCACATATATATATACATATATATATAAATAAAATCACATTTTGCTTTTCCATTTATCTGCGGATCGGCGCTTGGGTTGCTTCTATGTTTAGCTATTGTGAATAATACTGCTATGAACACAGTGTACAATATAACTACTTCTTAAAAGCAAGTTCATAGGCACAAGTGTCCTCTTTTTTCTTCTGAGCAAAGTTGTATGTCAAGAGATTTTCAGAATCTGTGAAACTTCCTGTGCCTCAACCGACTTTAAAGTTCTGAGTGAGGGTGCCAGTGCACACACATGTGTGCTTGCCCCTTGGGCATATGGACCAGCTCTGAATAACATAAGACGGTAACAACCAATGTATGGAAAGCAGAGGGCTGGGAAAGGGTAGGAGCATCCATGTGAGCCATTTCCAGAGTTGACCCCTGCCCCTGTGCCCTGTTTCCTTGGCAGTTTACCTTGTTATAGGAGACAGGAGAAAAACCAAGCAACGCGTAGAGAAATGGAGTTACACAGCTTTATTACACTGGCAGATACAGAGGAGGTTGCCTCTCAAATTTTGAGCAAACCAATATGGTGGAAGCCGCTCTTTTATCCCCGTTTGGTGTCTTTGTCCCCCAAATATGGATTATACTTCCGGATCTTTGTCAGGCTTTGCAAAAAGCCCCAGGTGTTGGGGGTCTTGAGACCATACCTAAGGGCCTGGCCTGGCACCAGCGCTGATAACCCCCCTCCGGGGGCTGTCTCATGGTTTATGGCCTCTGTAAGATGAGAGCATTTAGGCAACAGGTCTTGCAAGACCAGTTTCTGGGAAAGGGGCAGTGACTTAATTATAGGTTATTGAGAATGTACATTAGGGCCCTACCCGGTTTGGCTCAGTGGATAGAGCGTTGGCCTGCGGACTGAAGGGTCCCAGGTTCGATTCCGGTCAAGGGCATGTACCTGGGTTGCGGGCACATCCCTAGCAGGGAGTGTGAAGGAGGCAGCTGATTGATGTTTCTCTCTCATCGATGTTTCTAACTCTCTATCCCTCTCCCTTCCTCTCTGTAAAAAAATCAATAAAATATATTTTTTAAAAAAAGAATGTACATTAGGTTACTGGCACAATTTCAGATTGCTAGTCATCGCCCCCCCCCCCCAAGAAATGTCTTATTTTCCCCATCAACATCAGCCACATTGGCATAAGGATTGGTTAAAAAGAAGCCCTGTGGCCCTGGCTGGGTAGCTCAGTTGGTTAGAGCACTGTCCTGTTACACCAAGGTTGTGGGTTTTATCCCCAATCAGGGCACATACAAGAATCAACCAATGAATGCATAAACAAGTGGAATCACAAATCCATGTTTTCTCTCCCCTCCCCCTCTCTTTCTCAGATCAATAATTTGTTTAAAATAAAGGAGCCCTCTATATGTTGGGAAGTGAGCAAGGGAAGGACACCAATATATTTGCTCCTGTAGACCCAGGAGCCTAGGACTCTGTCCTTTCCATGCCGCTCCCCCCCCCCCCCCCC
>NW_006285258.1:3798891-3813204 GCF_000327345.1 Myotis davidii
CAGAGCTGGATTTGCATGTTGTCTCTCCCAGTATCAGCTGCATTTTTTGGAGTCAGGTATTTAAACTCTTTGACTTTTAGTTTACTCATTTGTAAAAGTGGTAAAGCACCTACCTGAAAACGACATTGCTAAGACTGAAGGAGATGCTTCCAGCCGGGCCTGGCTCCTTCCTTAAAACCCTGGCTTCCTGCTGCGGCATTCTGAAGTAGGCATTTCCAATGTGAAAGGGGGCTGAACCTGGTCAAGATTCCTTTTTCTTCATGAACGTTTGGGAAATGGAAACAGGCAAGTCTACCAAATAAACTGAAAAGATAGATCTGGATGTAGTGAGCTACCCGGCCACGGCCATGAGGGCTTCTTTTTGACCAATCCTTATGCCAATGTGGCTGAGGTAAACTGCCAAAGAAATAGGGAGGAGTTAAAGGCTAAGGTGGGACTTGAGCAGCGAGGGAAATAAAGAGCTGTTACTATCATAGCATGAAGGTTGTCCCACCTCTCTGTGTAATTTTGCTAACCACTGTCACCCCAATAAATTCAATAAAACGGAAAAAAAGCTAAA
Source organism: Myotis davidii (assembly GCF_000327345.1). NCBI lineage: Eukaryota > Metazoa > Chordata > Mammalia > Chiroptera > Vespertilionidae > Myotis > Myotis davidii. The sequence continues at coordinate 3,799,451 of NW_006285258.1, forward strand.
ATCCAGGTTTAAAAAAAATAAAGCATTTTCTTTCATTCAAAGTCACAACTTTACACTTTGTTAGAGGGTATTGGAAAAGGAATTTTTGGACTGGAACCTGGATTCTTTGTCCGTTGGAGTCAAAGAATGAATCCACAGACAGAGGGTAGTATAGCAAAGGTGGAAATGTATTAAAGAACAAGTACGGACTCCATGTGGGGAGGGGAAAGGGTCCCACTGAGTTCCTTTTCTGTAGGCTTATAAAGGCTGCAGATCCTGGTGCCTTGATATCCCCTCTGATGGGTCACTATTTCCTTAGACTGGTTACTATAGTAACTCCTGGGCTCAGAGGTTGAGCCTCACATGGGACAGGTGAGGTTCTCCCCCTCCTTCCTTACTGTTTTCCTATTCCATTTGGGCTTTCTTCTTCTCCATCTGAATGAAGGGCTTCCTTCCCTTTATTTTGTAAATATAGACCTTTTGCTGTTCCCAGCTCCCTCATTCTATGGAAATGTGCCTTTTGCTGCTCTGCAGCCCTGTGTTTCTTCCATGGTTCTCTTAATTTCTAAAATTTCCTAAAACCTGTCTTTTTCACCCCCCCAAAATTCCTGTTTCAGTGTTGACAGTTGGTATGAGAATAAAAAAACAAAACAAAACAAAAAAAACCCCACAACCCAATGTCTGGGAAAGCACTTTGTAAAACTACAGGGTCCTATCTATGTAAAGAGTAACAACTTCGAATAATTACTATTATTATACGCAGCAGCAGCAGCAGTGCTCATCTTTGTTTTTACTTTTATTTCAAACCATTTACAAAGAGCTTTTTAGACCCAAGCACTCCAGGAGACCAGTAGGCTCTCACGGAGTAAAGGATCTGATAATGCCTTTCTTATAATACATCGTTATTAAATACCAACACCCTAGTGGGGTGCCTGCCCTAGTTATTTTGTCAACACCAGAGCCCAGTTTGGATCAATTATGTGTGTCTCAGCAATTATTGATTAATCATTAAGATGACTCAAACATCAATCAGCCAAACAAAAGAGCCCAACCCTCTATGTTATCCTTCTATTTGACTCCAGAGACAAAGTTTGAAATCCTAGGAAAACAATAAATACGAAATCCTGAGAAAAATACGCTAAGCCCAAAGGCCATTCTATCTTTTGGTGGCAGGTATTTATGCAAAAATCAGACAAGATAACACCTTGGAGAAGAAGGACTTTGTGAAACTACAAGGTCCTGTATAAAAGGTAACGACTTCGAATAATTACTTATCCAGAAAAAAATAAAATCGGAATCCAGAAAAAAAAAAAAAATCACTTATCCAGAGACACAAAAGAATCGGAACTAAAACCTACATTATAAATCCAAAGTAATATCTAGAATCTTTGGAAATTCTTTTATTCTTCTTCTGTCTAAAGTGTCTACTAGAATTGTTCTGCGTCTCTTGCTTTCTGTCTGTTCTCTCTCTACCTCTATCTCGGTCTCTCCTCTCTCTAACTGCTCCTCCTTTTGAAACATCTCAGAGAAAATATTTTCATGAAATAGAATAATAGATATAAAAACTGTATTGTGCGTGTTAATATAGTTTACTAATTTGAACAGTGATCTCCGGGGAGTCCGGGGAAGAGCTTAGAGATTTCCATTTGCTTTGTGAAAAGTTTACTATAAGCATTGAAAGCCACATGGCGAGGGCTCAGATTACGCGAGTGAAAGCTTGGGCGGTTGTGAATGCGGAGGCCGGAGACAGAAGCTCTTAGCTCTAACTGCATTTCTGGGGAGGAGGGCGCCAGTGCGTTCACCACTTCCATTAAGGAGCAGCTACTTGTTTTAGTGGAGCCTTTCTCTCAGGAAGGGCAGTATATAGAAAGGGCAGAAAAATAAGCAAAGGAGGAAATTTGTTATTGATTTTCCTTTCTTCTGTGAAATTATGTGAGAGCTCAATGGCTCGTGGCAGTAGCTTGGTCAATAGGCTCCATCTGAGACCAGGTTGAAGTTCAGTCTCTCCCTTTCCTTTCAAACTTCCTCTAGTGTCAGGTTCTTTTGTGTTTAATTGTCTTTGGTGCTGAGCTACTGGGAAGCTTTTTATTCATAGCACCTCAGAGAGGGTTATGCTAAAGGTAAACTGTGAAATAGTCTCAGACAATAAAGTTCTGCCCCTCCTTGTTGGTTAAAAATCAACAACACTAAAAACCTAACCTGGCCTTAGCCCAGGGGTGGGCAAACTTTTTGACTCTAGGGCCACAATGGGTTCTTTTTTTTTTTTTAGTTTTATTCATTTCAAACGGCCCGCGGGCCATAGTTTGCCCACGGCTGCCTGAGCGGGTTAGGCTTAGTGGATAGAGCATTGGCCTACGGACCAAAGGGTCCCAGGTTGGATTCCAGTCAAGGGCATGTACCTTGGTTGCTGACTCTTACCGGGCCTGGGTCCTGGGCGAGGCTCATGCAGGAGCAACCAATCGATGTGTTTCTCTCACATTGATGTTTCTCTGTCTTCCCTCTTCCACCCTCCCTAAAAATCAATGGGAAAAATATCCTTGGCAAGGATTAACAGCAACAACAACAAAACACACACACACAAACAAACAAACCTGAAAAGCCTAGAAAAAAAAATGAGACAAAGGTGAAGGGTAGGACTGCTTATTATAAAGCAGTGTTTCAGGATTAGGGAGTTGCTGGAAGTACCAAGCGTGTTTTCTCCGATGGGAGTGGGGAAGGTTGCTTATGTCAGATTCGCCACGGTGTGTGTAGTATAATACTTGCTAACATTAATTGAGCATTTACTGCGCACTAGAGAGTACGCTAAGTCTTCATGTGGTTTCTGTTCCATAGGGAAGCAATAAGCCGTCTGTGCGAAGCTGTCCCTGGGGCAAATGGAGCCACTAAAAAGCGAAAGGTAAATAAACATTGGTGTGGTTTTCTTCTTTTATGTTTCCCCAGCTATGAGAACGATGATATCAAAATAGTTGTTAGGTCATTCCACCATATGACTTAAGGTCCCGAATGGCCTTTATTCGTTGGCACGATAGTAGAGATACAACTCAAAGTCGCTCTGGCCCCTCGGACTTGTTTTAAATGGTGGCGCCTGGAAGGACAGAGCAGAGAAAGCTCCTGGGGTTCAAGTGAGAACGTCTGGGTTCCAGGCCTGGGTCCTTACCTTCTTTTGAACGCGGTATCTCCTGTGTTTGAGGCTCTTTCTTATTCCTGTAAAGTGAAGTTGTTGAACCAGATGGCCAGTTTGGTACCTTCCAATTTAATATGTTCTAATATCTGTATTTTTAACATTTTAGACGTTTTAAACTCCTTGGCCGATTTTCAAATGCAAACACGGGTGCTGGCAGAGATGAGATAATAACACATGGGGAGAAGGAACTTTTCATGCTGAAAGAGCACAAGTTTTGGTGTTAGATAGACTTGGGTTTAAATCCTGCCTCTGCCTCCTACTTTTAAAGAACACAAGTTCAGTCGAGTAAATTTGAAGATCTAATTGGCTTTATTAAACCGGCCAACATCCCGTCGAATAAATAAAGAGGTGCTCCGAGAAACTGTGCAGTATAGAAGGCCTTTCTAGGCAGAAACTGTGCCAGACAAGGAAGTGATTAGCAAAAGAAAAAAAAAAAAGGATTGTCTGAGGCAAGCTTACCTTCCCTTAGGGAAAGGTGGGGCCCTTACCAGGCAAATTGCTTCAGTTTCCTTTCAGATGCAGAAGGCCCATGTGAGAGGTTACCTCACGGGTACTGACCGGAACATTCCAGATTGACTGATTAAGATTACATTCCTGGAAAAAGTTGAAACAGCAATTAGGTCAGGTATTAAGAGTAGGTTCAGCCCTGGCTGGTTTAGCTCAGTGGATGGAGCGTCGGCCTGCGGGACTAAGGGGTCCCAGGTTCGATTTCACTTAAGGGCACATGCCCAAGTTGGGGGCTCAGTCATCGGTGGGGGGTGTGCAGAAGGCAGTTGATCAATGTTTCTCTCTCTTCCTCTCTGAAATCAATAAAAATATTTTTTTAAAAAAAGAGTAGGTTGAGTGACATGGGCTTTAGTGCAAGTGACTCCATTTGGAGCCTGCGGTTTTCTCTTTAACACTACCAACTGTGTGACCTTGGACAAGTCACTTCACCTTTTGGATCCTTGGTTTCCTCATCTGTAAAACGGGAGGAAATTGCACTTACTTTACAGAGTTGTATAAGAATTAAGTGAAATGGTGTCTACAGAGTGCTTAACACGGCGTCTGACACCTATTAGACTTTCAACAATAATGGTAATTAGTATTATTGTTATTAAGCTATTAACTCTAGGATGTTTAGTTGCTTTGAAAAGTCCAAAGGGGACATAAAGGCTCTGAAGATAACTGTGTAAATCTTAGAAATGGGAACTGTTTCAAAAGGAGGAATGTTTAGGTATCCTCCAGGCTGAGCCTCTCATTTTGCCAGTTACTAAACTGTGGCTCAGAGAAGAGATTTGTCTTGAGTCACTAGGATCATGAAGACCAGAGCCAGCGATAGAAGCCAGGTCTTCAGGTTCCCATCTTAGAGCTCCATTTCCATACCACCCTGCCTCATTTGTCATCATTCTTCATCATTTTGCGTAGAACTGAACCCGGTGTAACCCAGCATGACTCAGATGAGCCACATGGTCTGGAAAACTCTGATGCATGGCTGTGAATTCTATTAGAACAGCATCCTCCTACTTTTCAGAACCTCTGTGACTAGGACACTGCAACTGGATGATCCCAACAAACAGGCCCATTCATTTAAGGTTTTCTCATTTCAGGAGTAGGGAGTCCATGCCCCCAAACAAAACAAACCAGGCTATTATTGTTCCAGAAAGTACACCTTTAACAAAAAAGGAAAAATTTGAGTTAAATTTCCTTTGACAGCTAGCATTTACTGAATACTTAATACATGCCAGGGACTCATCTAAGCACTTTATATTTTTTATATACTCTTTCACCCACAACTTAAAAAAATTGTGGTAAAATATACATAATATCAAGTTTACCTATTAACCATTTTAAGTGCACCGTTTAGTGATATTAAGTACATTCATGTTGTGCAATCATTACCACCATCCATCTCCACAACTCTTTTCATCTTCTAAAAACCAAAACTCCACTACCCATTAAACAGTAACTTCCCATTCCTCTCTCCATTCTAGTGTGTGTGTGTGTGTGTGTGTGTGTGTGTGTGTGTAACTCTCAAGTCCTTTTGAACATCACAAATATTTAAAGATGGAATCTTAAGACCTGGCTTCCACAGCTTTATGGGAATAAAGATAATAGGCAATGGGAATCACATTGCATCCACCGCCATACTTCCTATCGCCATGATTTGGACTACTCTAAGTACTTCATTTAAGTGGAATCATATAGTATTTGTCTTTTTCACTTAGCATAATATACTCAGAGTTCATCCAAGTTGCAGCATGTGTCAGAATTCCTTACCTTTTTAAGGCTGAATACTATCCCATTGTCTATATATAATGCATTTTGCTTGTCCATGTATCTGTCAGTGGACACTTCGGTTGCTTCCACATTTTAGCTATGAAAATGGAAGTCCAAATATCTGGTCAAGTCTCTGCTTTCAATTTTGTGGGGATATATATCAAGAACTGGGATTGCTAGATCATACAGTAATTCTATTTTTAATTTTTTGAGGAACGGACATATTGTTTTCTATAGTGGTTGTACCATTTTACATTCCTACTAATGGTTTTATTTTCTCCATGTCCTTGTCAACGCTTAAAAATATTGTGGTAAAATATATTATGTTGTGTGTGTGTGTGTGTGTGTGTGTGTGTTGTGTTTTGTTTCTGACTAGTTGTAGATCTATCCAGATTTTCTATTTGTCCATGATTAGTCTTGGTAGGTCTAATGTTTCTAGAAATTTATCTATCTTGTCTAGGTAATCCAATTTGTTGGAATTCAATTGTTTATAGTATTCTTATAATCCTTTTATTTCTGTTGAATCAGTAGTAATGTCCCCACTTTCATTTCTGATCTTAATAACATGAGTCTTATCGTTTTCTTAGTGTATCTAACTAAAGGTTTGTCAATTTTGATCTTCTTGAAGAACCAACTTTTGTTTTTGTTGATTTTCTCTTTTGTTTTTCTAATCTCTATATCACTTATTTATGCTCTCATCTTCATTTTTATCCTCCCTTCTGCTAGTTTTGGGTTTAGTTTTTTGGTTTTTTTCCAAGTTTTTAAGCTGTAAAGCTAGGTTGTTGATTTGAGGCCTTTTTTAATGTGTTTATAGCTATAAATGCTGCTTCCCATAAGTTTTGCTACATTGTGTTTTTCATATTCTTAATCATCACAAAAAAACACTTAGACAGCAACTTTTTATATTTTTAATACTTGTGATGTTCAAAAGGACTTGGGAGTTCAGTTAATCCAAACTCTCTCAGGAATTCCTTTTATATAAACCAGGCCTCTACTCCAAATACTTGGGGAGAAGGGAATGTGTGAGAAAAGTTCTGAGGGCTCAGATTTAACTGCTGCATTCCATTTTTAAAATCCTCACTTGTGGATATGTTATTATTGATTTAAATATATATTATTGATTTCAGAGAGGAAGGAGAGGGAGAGAGAGAAAGAAACATCAATGATGAGAGAGAATCATTCATTGGCTGCCTCCTGCTTGTTCCCCGCTCAAGATTGAGCCTGCAACCCGGCATGTGGCCTACCCAGGATAAAACCGTGACCTTCTGGTTCATAGGTTGATGCCCAACCACTGAGCCACACCAGCTTGGTTTATTGATTTTAGAGAGAGAAGAAGGGAGAGGAAGAGAGAGAGAAACATGGATGAGAGAAACATCAATCTGTTGCTTCCCATAGGCACCCTAACCCGGGATCAAACCTGCAACCTGGGCATGTGCCCTGACTGGGAACCGAACCTCCTACTTTTCGGTGTGCAGGACGACACTCAACCAACTGAGCCACAACAGCCAGGGTGCATTCCAATTTTTAAAAAAGTTTTTATTTAAAAGATCATTTCATCTCATTTGATTTATGTAGAGTGAAATAAAGAGGAAGGGTATGTCTGGGCTTTGAGCCATTTTTAACATAAAAAGAAACAAACATTCATTCTGTAACAGAATTCATAACTTCGAGTGTTTTGTTCTTTTTAAAGCCTCCAGTTAAGTTCCTATCAACAGTTCTTGGCAAAAGTAATCTTCAGTTTTCGGGAATGAATATAAAACTGACCATCTCAACATGCAGCCTTACACTAAAAATATGTTTTTATTGATTTTTATAGAGAGAAAGAAAGGGAGAGAGAGAAACATTGATGAGAAAAAAAATCATCGGCTGCCTCCTGCACACCCCCTCCTGGGGATAGAGCTCGAAACCGGGCATGTGCCCTGACTGGGAATTGAACTGGTGACCTCTTGGTGCATGAGACAGCACCCAAACCACTGAGCCACACCTGCTGGGCAACACCTAGTTTTGAATCAGTCATTTATTACTCTCCACCAACCCTTCCTGAAGAAGAAGCAGTTTCACCCTGGCCGGAATGGTGAACATTGTTCCATGCACCAAAAGGTTGCTGGTGAAATTCCCTGACAAAACACATACTTGGGTTGTGGGTTTGATCCCCAATTGGGGAGCATTCAGAAGGGCAACCAGCTGACTGCAGGTGAGGATTGAAAAACAGAACAAGCAATTTCATTATCAGAATTAAGCACAGAGGAGGGGTGATGTTAGGGTTAATGTTCTAGTTAAGTGAAATTTAAGCAGAAAACATTTTCTTACAAACCTTGAGGTTGAAAGCTTTCTAAAACATTATTGTGTAAACATAATTTTTTCAACTTTGATGACTTATGATACTGAGTTTTTATTGTTAACCTTATTTCTTTTTTTTTTTCTTCTAAAATATATTTTATTGATTTTTTTTTTTTTTTTTACAGAGAGGAAGGGAGAGAGATAGAGAGTTAGAAACATCGATGAGAGAGAAACATCGATCAGCTGCCTCTTGCACATCTCCTACTGGGGATGTGCCCGCAACCCAGGTACATGCCCTTGACCAGAATCGAACCTGGGACCCTTCAGTCCGCAGGCCGATGCTCTATCCACTGAGCCAAACCGGTTTCGGCGTTAACCTTATTTCTTAAAGAACAGCATTGCTTGTGTCCTAGTCAGTTTGGCTCAGTGGATAGAGCATCCACCTGCGGACTGAAGGGTCTCAGATTTGAATCCGGTCAAGGGCACATGCCCAGGCTGCTGGCTAGATCCCCAGTACGGGGTGTGCAGGAGGCAGCCAATCAATGATTCTCTCTCATCATTGATGTTTCTATCTTTCTCTCCCTCTCCCTTCCTCTCTGATATCAATAAAAATATATATTAAAAAAAAAGAACAGCATTGCTGAAGCAAATGTAAAGGACAGAGGCATTGAGCTAAATGTGTACTTTAAAACAGGACACTTTTTACTTGCTTTATATTTTTTAAACTAAATTCCTTGTATCAGGTTATTTTTGTGTGTTAAAGTCTAGTTTTTTTGAGGTCACATATAGGTTGAAATCCTGGCTTTGCTATGAATGAGCAAGTTACCCTACCACTCAATTGTACTCATCAGTGAAAGAGGTGTAGAGTACCTTCTCACAGAGTTTCTGAGGGGATGGATTTAGCAATAGTATGGCTCATGGGGTTATTTAGGGGACTAGGTAAAATCATGGATATCAATCACTTAGCACAGTGCCAGTCACATGGTATCTATTATTATTTACTCAAACATTCTTCTTTGAGACCTTTACATATACTCAGTGCTTAATAGGGGAAGCATATTATATAAAATTATAGAATTGTCAGTAACATATAAGTACAGTTATATACATTTTGATTTCCTTTATTTATTTATTTTTTTGCCAAAAAACTCACTTGTGTTTTTGAGGGCTGTTTTATTTTTTAAATTCAAAAGCAGAATTAAATACATTGATCACACAGTAGTATAAACCATCATAGAGGAAAATGCAGACTATGAAGCAGTTCAAAACAGATTCCTGCGTCATTGGGTCTCATTGGTTATCCAAGAGAGGTTGACACCACTTTTAGAATGATGGGAGAACCTTTGGGGCTGCACTTGGGAGATGCAACATATCTGGGTGGAAGTTAAAACATTCTTTGTCCTTCAGATGCTTTGATCTTCAAGACATTTGTAGATTTAAAATTTACTTTTAGTTTTCAAAGCAGGGATGCTCCATGCTTTTAGTTATGAGATTTCATGGAGTACAGGAGCCCTCGAATTATCTCAGAGTTTTGTAAGGAAGGAAGAGTGGGCAGAGCTGAGCCGATCTGGCGACAGCCTTATGTGCAGAGTCCAAAGAGCGTTTTTAAAACGACTTGTTCCACAGGGTGACGGAGGAATGGGGAATTGAGGAAGCATAGGGTTGTGTTGTGTGTGGCAGGGGTTCTAGTTTATTCTCAGCCTTTCCTTATCCTCCACTGCCTTTTTTCCCCCAGGCCACTGCAATTAGCGATGATATTGCCACACACCCATCATCTTTCTGGCAGAACCGAAGTAGGGACAATGGGCGTGGGCAGCTTCCACTCTCAGTGGTTATGGCAATGAGGTACCTTTGGGAGTGAACCATGTCTTTTCTGCGGTGGTGCCATGGACTGGGGTTGTGTTCAGCTCAGTGCTGGAATGGTGACAAAAGTTAGGATCGCACTGATACACCACCGTTCAAATAATTTTGAACTATTCTGCAGGCCTGGGGGAAATGGCTCGGGGGCAGTGTACAAAAAGATATGCCTCATTCCAGATGCTTAACCTCGAGAAGCTTTATACATTCCATCAAAAGGGCAACTTAAATGTTCCAGGCATGAAGGCAGCAAAGAAGCAACCTTATGGATATAGCGTGAGAAAAAGATTTTGTAATTACATTCTCCTTTTAAAAAGCTACCCTTTGAAGTTCTAACATAAATACAAAGATATACTAATGCCTCCCCCTCCCTTAACTTCTAAGATATACTTTGTACTGAAAACATAAACAGGTTTAAGCTTACAGATACAGTCATAGATGACAGAGTTTTTATGGGTCAGATGGTTCACATTTATTTTCAGCCACTGAAACTTTAAAAATATAACTAGCCATTCACTTCCAGAAAATGTGTCATAGAACTTCAGAGGCAGGAAATAAAACTATATTAAACACGTAATGCTTGCAGTTTTTAAAACTTACCATATTTTGGGATGACAAAATATATTTTGGAAAAGCAAGTCATAGGGTTTAAAAATGATTTTTGTATATTCCTTGTTTTAAAAATTCTAACAACAGACCTCATTGACATACTTTAATATACAGTATTTTAGGGCCTTAAGCAAAAATGTCAGTCTCTTAAGTAGTTTCCATTCTTAGTGTTTCTTTATTCATTTTTACATCTCCTACCACCAACTAGCTCTAACAGCTACTGAAATTGAGAAGAGTAATAAAGAGGTAAGGAGGGTTAAAACAAACAAACAGGAAATAGAGACATTCTTTAGTCTCAAATATTTACAGAGTCCAGGCAGGTAATGCAGTGTTTAGGCACAAGGAAAACTAGTGTTGTGCCAGGCCGGTGCGGCTCAATGGTTGAGCATCGACCTATGAAACAGGAGGTCAGGGTTCCATTCCAGGTCAGGGCACATGCCCAGGTTGCAGGCTCCATCCCCAATAGGGAGTGTGCAGGAGGCAGCAAATCAATGATGCTCTCTCATCATTAATGTTTCTATCTCTCCCTCTCCCTTCCTCTCTGAAATCAATAAAAATATTTTTTTAAAAAATTTTTTTAGTGGTGCAAGCACAATAAACAGTGAGTGCCACTTGGAGTCCGTTAGAGAGACAACACTGGGGGACATGGCAAACAGAATACCTTCCCCATGTAAAGGTGAGACAGGTGCTTTCTCCATGTCACTGTCTCCTAATTTTGAAGAAGAAAAAAAGATGGAAACCTGGGAGTTTTACTGCTCTCTTGAGTATGAAGTATTGGTCTTTAATTAAGAAATTAAAATTATAAGTATGAGCCAAACAAAACAGATCTGTCCCTAGGGCAGCCAATGTGGGATATCTGATTTAAGCAAGCATTTGTAATCTTTATGAACAGATGCAGAAAATGCTCCCCAAATCTCACACTACATACTCATAAGCTTAAATTCCCTCTCTCCCCACACAAAACCAGCACCAGAATTTTTCCAGAATCCTTTCTTTAGTACCCATTAAATGAAGAGATGTATTGTTTTTCCTAATCTCTATTACCATGTATCTCTTTAGTTTCCATTAAATGAAGACTATATATATATATATATATATATATATATATATATATATATATATATATATATATCCCTATTTTCAATTCAGGACTGAGGCAGAAATATTAAGTAATCTGTCTACTTAGAAAGCTAGTAAGTAGTGGAGCCTAAATTTGAATCAGGTGGATGGGGTCCAGTCTGTGATAAGGTTTATAATAGAAACACAAGTGATTTTACACTCCTAACAGGGGTGTTAAAAATGGTAACATTTTATACCTTCAGTAAAGTAACAAGTATTAATTTCAGTGGTCTCTCAGTTCACTGCCTATGTTTAAGACCAACAGACAACCATTAGGAGTCAGTTGCAAAATGCAGGTCTTTCTCCCCAAAACAAGCCTTCAAACCCAACAGGGATTGGTTTTCCCTCCCCCTCCTCTTGCTCCCCAGTCAGTCCCAGAGAAATAGAATCACATCTCTGGGTTCCTGAACCTGTTTTTTTTCTGTCTACTTCCTATTGCGTATTGGCATCCTCCCCCTCCCTCCCTCCCCCCTCCCAGTACTGTTAATTCACATCACACAGGCAATTGATTACTTACCCACAGACTCACCTAACTGCAGCTATGAGCTGTCTGAAAATGCAGTGAAAGTGAGGCACGCAGGAGGCAGGATTAAGAAGTTGAAGTTTTTCCCCCATCTCTCTCTTCCTGCCCACCAAGCTAGTGTTATTATGATCATCCTTGTCAGCCCCATGTTTTACACAAAACCACCCCCCTCTCTAAGGCCCCGAGCTGTCATGTTGTATTAGATATGTCTTTTATTGCCATAATAAGAGCAGGAACACCTAGTATCTCTTTATTGGTCATAAGACCTGCCGATACACTGTTTCACTGGCCACAGCCTTCTGACAGAATTATCATAGAACTTTAGAACCATAATAAAATAACCACAGTAACATGCTCACCTATAGGGCAGGTTTTCCCAGGTTGGCACATTCTCTTATAGGAATTTACTAAATTTAGTTTCCCCAAATTAATTTGCAAATCACATATTTGAAGCTGGAACACTTTCCCTTGTAGTGGTTAAATTTAAATCATAAGGTGGCTGCAATAATGCAATGAAATAGAATACAGTAAAAATAGTATATAAAGTGTGTATGCATACTAATGATTAGTCAAACAAAATACACAGAACAAGAAATTTTATTATCTCAAATGCTGGTGCATAACCAATGACAAGCTTAATTAGAGGAGGAGACAGAGGGAAACTTCAGAAATTTCTGGATAGGTTTGAAACCTTTAAAGGTTGATGGCATAACTGTCCATAAAGTCTTTTTTAAATGCAGGGCCTTTCTTTTATACTTGACAATTTCCACTTTCATGATGAAGTCCCACCAGTCTTTTCCCTGTAAAGTTAAAGGTAAAACAAAATTCCTCTAGGATCTGAAGGTATTAGAAATAGTTTTCTTTATACTTTCACATACATTTTAATGTCTGAATTTGAAAATTTACTGAGGATTTCTTCATTTTTTACTTTTAAAAATAATGGTCAAGATAATGAATTTTCTTGAATTACAGATCACAATAGCTTTATAAATGATCAAGATACAAGTACAAATAAAATTTCAGATGCCCTTGGAAACATGTTAAGATGTAATACACATGATACATATTTCTTCTGGGGTTTGCTTATACTTCTGGGATACTAAGAATATTCACCTTATTATTAATACACAAAAAATTTAGCCTTTGCTGCCTACAGCTTGAACAGATCACAAAGTGGAATCTTCAAAGTTTTCTCAATAGGCTTTCTGTCCAATAAACTCAAAAGACATCTGGTGTCCACGTTGGATACATTCCTTTTCCTCACGTAATCAGCATCAGTGGGCTCTTGCCCTGGGTGGCAGCGGGTCTTGGTCACGACGCATGCTTGCAGAAGCATTCCTCGCAGTGGATGTGGAAGTAATTTTTCCCAATGCAAAGAAGATCATCTGGATCAATCGCGAAGTCAAAGCCATCGGTGTTTCAGGATAAACCGGTTTCAACAGTCCTCAGATCCTTTTTCCTTTAACAGCTTTTTTTTTCTTTTTTCACAACTGTGCAGTCACTGCCCTATTCTATTCTGAAAAACAAAACCAAAAAAAATTCTTTTTTTGAAGATGAAGTTTTTCGTTGGCACGGAACCATTTGGAATAAACCCAAGAGACAGTGGAATGCTGGGTGTCTCCTCACGTGGCTTCCTCCTCTTTCACCGCATTTGACTCTAATCTTTGTCAATAATCTCATCACAGCCGAGCTCTTCGGTCAGACGATTGACAACCATCAGGGAAAAAAGCTCTTCGATAAAAGCCAACTGGTCAAACGGGGTCTTCTCGTAATGCATCTGAAAACCGCCGTCCCCGCCCGCCTCTCCGGCGCTGGACGTTCTCAGAAATATCTTGTTGGCTTCGTCCAGGGCCACGGAGGCGCCCCGGTAGGCGGCCCCGCGCCGCTGCGCCTCCTCGGGGTAGTCGTAGTCGTCCTCCCAGTCATCGAACTCGTCGGCCTCGA
>NW_006285258.1:3813465-3815010 GCF_000327345.1 Myotis davidii
ACGGCGCTTGCAAGAGCGTTACTTTGTCTCCGTGTCACCTAACAGGGTTTCTGCTTATGATGCTACAAACTGGGGAAGACGCGCCTCTGTAGCAACGCATCCTCCTCCTCCTCCTCCTCCTCCTTCCCGCTTCCTTCCCTGCTCCTCGGGCTCCTCCTCCTGCTCCACCCCGGGCCATCGCGCCTGCTCCGGGGTTCCAGCTACCTTTTGTCTGCGCAAACGACTGCTGAGTCCACGCCTGCAAACCGCACAGTGTTCTCCACCACAAAGCAACATGCTGACAATGGGTCCTTTTTTCTTTTCTTTCGATGTTCCTCATTAGGAAAAGTTAAATTCACGAATAAGCACATTTTCCGTGCTCTTTTAAAGAAGTTCTAGTGAGGATATCCTCGGTCCCATTTCTTTTTGCAAGAGGTAACTTCCCATTATTATCAATCTGATGTGTATGCTTTAAATTCTTTTTCTTTGCATTTACATGGATCGTAGGTCCTCGTGGGAAAAATCTTACTTTTTTAAATGTCTCACATAACTGTCTTCAATTTACAAACCCAAACCCTCAGCAATGTCTTAAAGATTTAGCCTAATAGCATTTCCTTTGTATAACTATACTACGGTTGACCTAGCTATGCAAAAATAATTTCCAATCTTTTGATGTTATAAACTGGCTAAATGAACATCCACATATGCCAGTTTCTCTAGAATAAATGCAGTATTTGAAAGTGGAAAGGTGGAATCATAGGGTATGCATACTTTACTTTTAATAAATACTGTCAAATTGCTTTCTAAAGTTGCTATACAAATTTAAGTTCTGGCCAGCAGTGTTTGAGAATATCCACACCCTTGCCACACGTGATTTTGCTGAACTTGGACAGTTTTATCAATTTAATATCTCTTGTTTTATTTTGAATAGTCTTGATTTCTTAGACATCGATTATTTTTTCGATATGTTTATTGAACATTTTATTACTTCTGAAAATTAACTGGTCTTACTTTGGGTTTATTTCTTTTTCTTATTGGTACATAAGAACTCCTTATAAATCCTGACTATATGAATACTTTCGTTTTACATGTTGTAAATATATTCTCTCTTCCTGTTGTTTGTCCTGTTTCAGGGGTCTCTTCTAATACAAAGTTTTAAAATGAGTTTTTATGTAATCTAATTTGAGGGGATTTTTGGTTTGTCTTCTGTCTATTAAGATGGGGTTTTCCTATCTCAAAGATCACAAGCATAATATTTTATCTGCCTTCTGGTGTAGTTGTAGATTTTTTAATGAATCAGACATTTATTTATATAGATAGTAGGAGGACAGGGCTTATTTATATATTTTTTCCATATAAGCCAGCCAACTCCACTAATTTAATCACTTATCCTTTGTCTGTTAGATGCCACATTTATCATAGACTAAAAGTCCATGAATATGTGTCTGTTTTTAGACTTTGTATTCTAATGAAATCCGTAATTTTATAATATGCCTTGCTTATTAGGAAAATCTAGTCTCTTTGTTCTTTTTTAAAATCACATTTCCATTGATTTCAGAGAGGAAG
>NW_006285258.1:3815100-3816385 GCF_000327345.1 Myotis davidii
TTGGGGATCGAGCCCACAACTTTGGTATGTGGCATTGTGCCCTGTGCCTTGATTGGAAAAACCATGACCTCCTGGTTCATTGGTCGATGCTCAAACTCGGAGCCACACCAGCCAGGCTAGTCTCTTTGTTCTTTAAAAATTTTTCTTTAGCTTTCTTTGCATATTCTTCCATGTGAATTTTAGAAGCAGCATGAAAAGTTTCCTGAATGACATTGGTGGAATTTTTAGTGGAATTGCATGGAAATTACAGATTAATTTGGGGGAGAATTGGCATCTTTACAATATTATCTTCTAATCCATAAAGGTGATATGTGTCTTTTTTACTTTTTACTTATTCAGGTAGTATTTATACCTACCAATGAAGTTTAAAAAAAAAAACACACACACACAAAAAAACTTTACACAGTTCTTTTTAGATTTATCTGTAGTTACTTTTGTAAATGTACCTCCTCTACCCCCAAATACAGTGTCGAATTGGCTATTGCTGATATAAAGGAATGACATTGATCTTTGTATGTTGATTTTGTTTTTAGTAATCATTTTAACTGAAATGTGAATATCTATAATAATAAAAGTGTAATATGCTAATTAGACCGGACAGCCAAATAACTGTCCAGAAGACCTTCCGGACAAAGCTGGGGCTGTGAGGTCTGAGCCCCTTGCATAATTTTGTGCATCGGGCCTCTAGTAGAAAGCATAAATATAGAAAAGTTGCACACATAATAATGATTTTCACAAAATGAACACACTTGTGTAACTATTACCCAGATAAAGAAACACAATATAATTCCAGAAAACCATTTTCTCTCTCTTCCTTTGTGCCAGAAGTAACCAATATCATGACTTCAAACAGGATAAAATAATTTTGGCCATTTTGAACTTTATATAAATGAAATAATTCAGCTTATATTTCTTTGTGTCTGGCTTCTTTTGCCCAAGAAACATGTTGTTGCTGTGTAGTAGTTCATTGCTTGAATATCACTATAGTCATCATTGTGACTAGTTCCAGTTGTGGGCTATTACGAAAAGGGCAGTGCTTATGTTTTTAGCACACATTTTTGGTGCACACATTTACACAATCCTGTTGTATATACATTTAGGAGTAGAATTGCTTGAGTATATAAGCAATTTATATAAGCTACTTGAGTATATTCTGTTAAACACTTTTGAGGACAGGACTCGTTAGTAGGTGCACAGTTGATATTTTAATGAACCCTCAAAACAGTATGACAAATACATTTCTGCAAATAGGTCATTTCACCCTGGAGATTATGAACAAGTGATC
>NW_006285258.1:3816703-3817098 GCF_000327345.1 Myotis davidii
GTTTTGTAGGCTTTAGGTATACAATTCTATTATACATCACTACATTGTACTGTGTGTTCACTACCCCAAGTCAAGTCTCCCTCCACCACCATTTATACCCCCTTTACCCTCTCTTACCTTCCCCCATCCCCTTTCCCCCTGGTAATCACCATACTGTTGTCTATGCAATGTTTGTTTTGTTTTTTGCCTTAATCTCTTCACCTTTTTCACTCAGTCTTTCCACCCCCACCCTCTGACAGCTGTCCGTCTTATTTTTTTCTATTTTCCAATTGTCAGCTGATTTTCTCCAGAGGAAGAGCTTCATTTTTCCAGTAGGATTTTCCCACATGCCAGCAAAAGATAGCTCACCGAAGCTTTGGGCTGACATGGTCCCTAATGGCAGAGAGAGGTGTCCC
>NW_006285258.1:3817135-3828676 GCF_000327345.1 Myotis davidii
ACAAATACAGTTCTGCAAATAGGTCATTTCACCCTGGAGATTATGAACAAGTGATCCTAGAATCTCAAGTAAAGAGACAATCTTCTTAGTTAAATAATGCAGTTCACTTGAATAATGTTACTTCATATTGGAAATCTTAGTGTTAATTTCTTAGGATACTTTTGGTGGTGAATGACTGAAAATCCAATTCAAACCAATTTATATAAAAATAAATTAGAAAAATGATAAAGGGGGACAGGAATTGTATTGGTTGAAATGATGAAACAAATGTTACAACCAAAGTATGTATGTATGTATGAATGTATGTATTTGTTTATTTTTATTGAATTTATTGGGGTGACATTGGTTAATAAAATTATATAGGTTTCAGTTGTACAATTCTATCATACATCATCAGTATATTGTATTGTGGGTATACAGTTCTATTATACATCACTGTACATTGTACTGTGTGTTCACTACCCCAAGTCAAGTCTCCCTCCACCACCATTTATACCCCCTTTACCCTCTCTTACCTTCCCCCATCCCCTTTCCCCCTGGTAATCACCATACTGTTGTCTATGCGGTGTTTGTTTTGTTTTTTGCCTTAATCTCTTCACCTTTTTCACTCAGCCTTCCCACCCCCACCCTCTGACAGCTGTCCGTCTTATTTTTTTCTATTTTCCAATTGTCAGCTGATTTTCTCCAGAGGAAGAGCTTCATTTTTCCAGTAGGATTTTCCCACATGCCAGCAAAAGATAGCTCACCGAAGCTTTGGGCTGACATGGTCCCTAATGGCAGAGAGAGATGTATCCTTTCCTATTGTCCATATCAGTTTCTCCCCCAAAGACTTAGATTGGCTCTGCTACATCCAGATGTTTCCCGATTGGCTAGGCCTGGGTCATGTGTCCACCTGCAAGGAGAGAGGCAATGAGATAGGCATGTCGAAACCACCTGAAATCTCATGGTCTGAGTGAGATTATTATAAAATGTGGGTGGAGTGGTTTCCATGGGGATGCTGTCCAGGCAAAAACCAAGCAAGTGCATGTCCATTACTGTTAGGTTGTATGTAACTAGGAGTAATAAATTTATAGCATCATACATGTTTAATTTGTTTATGTTTTCCAGATTATTGCCAATCATCATATGCAGTCTATTTCATTTGCCTCTGGAGGGGATCCTGTAAGTATGGATTCATTAAAGTCCTTTTTTGTAAGAGTTATAAGAACTTCCATGTGAAGCATGTTAGCCACTACATGTCCTCTCCAAATATCTTATTAGAATTTGTGAATAGCTACATGTAACAGGTAATTAAAAAGTTGGGTTTGACAAAATATATCCTACCACTGATTTTTAAAATAGTTGGATTAGTAGGCGAGCGAATAGCCAGGGAGTTAATCATCTGAGAAGCTTCTTGCAGGTAACATCAAAGTCATGAAACACAAACGTGTCATACATGTGTTGCCCCTCCTCCCTCAGAATTCTTCTCCACATAGAGTTCCAGGCAAATGCTACTCATCAGTTAGGTTTGGCATATGAGGGGGAGCCTATCTGCCATCCATGGCAAATAAGTGCAATCTAAAACGAGCAGCCAGGTTCGCAGAAGCTTATGGAGGTGACACTCGGTGGGGAGAGAGAACTGCCGTTTCTCGCTACCAGGAGGCCACATGGTGCTCATTTCCCGTGAAGGGCTCAGGGCTGAGCCAGCAGTGCTCTCTGCAAGCCTACGGTGCAGCGGGGCGAGTCATGCCCTGATTTGGTGCTGCGCCATTTCTGGACTACGGCAGAAGGAGAAGGGCATTAAAGCTAAGAAGCCTGTGGCTGAACAGAAAACAAATCTGTTCGACTGAGAGAGTACAAGGAGGACTTTGCTCCTCTTGGCATCGTGACGTTTTTCTACCTGCACACATGTAGAAGGCTCGAGGAGGGCAGAGTCTGACTTTCATGATGACTGACCATCAGGCATGTCAGGAAAGCATGGGGACCATATGAAGACCTGTTCCTTAACCGACAATACGCTATCTTCTCTGCATTTATTATTGAAGAGCATAGCCTCAGGAAAGCATGGGGACCATGTGAAGACTTGGTCCTTAACCAAGAATACGTTATCTTCTTCTCTGCATTTATTATTGAAGAGCATAGCCTTCAGAAATGAGGCAATACATCCACTTGAACAGATGATTTTTTTCCTCTCCACCACATTTACCTTCTCTCTTCAATTGAGGAATGAAATTTAGGGTCATAAATGATAGGACACATAACCCAGAAACCCAAGAGAGGTATCGAATGGTAGTAAACACTGAATCTGGTAGCTGTTGTCACTGCAGAGTTTTGATTGATTTTAATGTTGAGGTCAAATATTTAAAGGAAAAATAAGTCTCTCCTGAAAGGAAATGAAGTTTTGAAGGTTCTGTGTAGAATCATTGCTTCCTGTACTGGCTTCTCATGTATTTAAGCAAGTTCCTTCTCTTGGGTGTTGGCATAACATTTTATGTATAAAAATACATAGTTAAATGCTATTAAATCGGCCCATTCTTTAAAACATCTCAATAACTACTTGTTTCCCCATTGGCTACCAGTGCCTCCAAGTGTTCAACCATGTCAAATGTAGACAGCTTGCCTTCAGAGCATCCTTGAAGCATATGGAAGAAAAGCAACCCTTACAGGATTTTAAATCACTGCTTCTTTTCTTTTACTGAAGAAGTACTTAATTTCCCCATTAGGCTTCACTACTTCCTCACCTTTTAGCTTTAGGTGTAGTTATTTTCAAATGAATATTTTAGTTCCATGGTGCCACCATTTAAAAATAAACCAGATGATAAGAGTTCCACCTTTTCCCCGGGAGATTTCACAAAGGGCTCACAGCAGATTCACTAGCAAGCAGGGGACATGCAGGGTGCCTGCCACCTACCAGCTGCAGTGTGACCCCCGATCCTGAATCTGAAGCCCCATCTATCCAACTTTATCATCTGGCCTCCCAGCGACACGAAGGGACACGTTTGGTACTGAATCCAGCCTGGAAACGCCAGCCCCGTCTCTTCTCTCTCACACCCATTCTAGTTTGATCATCCATGAGAGAACTCCAATACGTTCCTTAAGATACTTAAAGTAATGAGTTCTATAGGTGCCGTGTGAAAAACAAGCGTTGCTGTCTGCCTTAAGTTTCCCCTTTTGAAAGGGTTCCTGTCACTTTTAGGATTTCCCATAAGCATTTACCGTAAGCATGCCCTGCGGGTGCTGATCGTAGTTCTCCAGGATCCGCATTACTTTTAGACCGTCCATGTGCCTTTAGTTCTGCAGCTCTTTCAGCCCACCAAGGGGCGTGGCCCTACCAAAAACAGACAGCAAAGAACTTGTAGCCCCTGGGACAGCATTTACCTACTGAATGGCGTGGGCCTTCTGTGCTCCCTACAGCGGGGGCCGCAGCCTGCTGGTTGGAAATTAAAACTGGAGCCTTCAGAAACACCGGCAGGAGCAGTGAAGTCTACCCTCCCAGTGAAGTTTACCCTCAGTCAGGGGAGTAGAGGAGTAGAGGCTCTGGAGTCAAGTAGACTTGACCCATTTATCCTCTCTAAGCTGCAGGGCCCTCACCCGTAAAATGGGGAGGATCACCCTTGCCCAGAAGGGTGAGAACTGACTGAAATGACGCATGTAAGCTGACGGTGCTTGGCACAGAGTGATGCGAGAGAGCTATCACCGATATTGCTAACACATCCATATTTGTTTAGGACACTCACTGAGATAATGTACCACTTCACAGCTGACTGGGCACAAGGGGTAGAAGCCAAGTCGCCATGGCCTAATGTAGTGCCCTTCTTTCTACCTTATTTTTTCCATAGTTTAACAAATACTGGGTGTTCTTTCTTCCTCCCTGACCTTTGCTCACCCTCACCTTTACTCTCTTCTCAAAAAACGGCTTGTCTTCCTTCTGTCAGCCCTGGAGACATTTCTCCGGGACGCTTCTGTAGCTCCATATACTTTCTCCATTTCAAAAATGCGTTAACGAGTATGACCAGGTTAAATACATTATCTCATCGTGCCCCCGCTATTTGCTTTTCACATGCTTTAAGTTCTCCCGGATAGTCACAGTTACTGAATCTTAGGACTCAGAGACTGTTGGACACTCCGTTGAAGATGAGGAAATGGGTCTGCAGAGGTTCCCACGACCTCTGCCCCCTCATCCAATATGCCAGACACCATTGTTGGCACCACAGGGCCTCTTTAACTTTCAAAAGAGCAGCTGAGCCCCCAGCAACTGTGGCCTTCCTTCTACATTATATTAAAACAAAGCCTGGAGACATGAACTTCCATATTTACAAGACAGTTCAAACCTTTTATCTGTTTGCATTAGAGAACTTTACCTAGAAGTGTGTTGTTTTTTAAAACGACTCAAGAAACGTTATGCAGATCCTGAGATCCGCTTCCTGTATGATTCACTGCGGGTTATTAAATGATTGTCTTTGGTGGAATCACAGACACGGGCTTTTATTTCCTGCCAGTTGATTGCATCTTCCCTCCAGAGAGTCGTGCTTCTAATCTTCAAATGACAGTGTGTATTTTTTCCCCGAGAACAGAGATAACAAAAAGCATCTTTAATTATTCAAATGTTATCATTCATCAGCTTACTGTTTTCAATAAAAAGTAGAATTACCAAGTGGCTTTTTGTTTGTTAGTTTTTACAGAGCCAGCAACACACACATCGCGCTCTCTCTCTCTCTCTCTCCCTCTCTCTCTAACTCCTTAGGTTTTAATGGGTTCTCCTTTTTAATAAAGGACTTTTCCTTCCTCTATCTCGATCAAATAAATGCTTGTATTTCTGCTTTATTGTTCCTTAAGTTAATGTGCACTGCACGCAAGCAAGCCAACAACCACAAAATGGAAGGTGTTTCTTCAATAGAATTATTTTCTGATGCTCATGGTGTCTGTTTGGACAACTGGGACATCATGATGCCACCCACATCCAAGTTTATGACACCTTTGTGATTGGGTCACCCCTGGTATTGACTCAACACAGGATAGAGTCACAGCCCCTGATCATTTTTTAAGAATATATGCCCTAGCATATTACCTACCTGTATTCTCTTTTATTCTTAGTGACATGGTCTGCCTCTAAATTTTTAATCTTCAGATTCTCTCCACAAAGGGCAGAGAAAGTGGACCCCACAATGTCTAAATCATATAAGTGTATATTTATGTTCCCTCCTGAGATGCTTTCCTTTTTTCTTCAACAAAGAAACCTTAATATTTAAGTCCTTGACTTAGTATCATGTCCTAAATGTACTCTTATCGTTCAACAGTACAATCCATTTGTTTTAAATGCAATCATTTTCCCTTTTTTATAGGATACTACCGACTATGTTGCCTACGTAGCTAAAGATCCAGTTAATCAACGAGGTATGGAAAGCAACTTCTAGATTTTCTTAAGAGCTGCTGTATACCAACTTTAAAGAGCGATAAACCTCTATTTTCAATATACAGAGTGATGAGGATCACTAGAGTGCTGTACTGGGTTCTGGAAATACTATGTAAATTTGAGTTGGAAATAAATAGTAGAGCAAAGTAGAAAAATATATATATATATAGGTCATTTGAGAGACCCATAAACCAAAAGTCTTACCTATTTTTTTTTAATCAAAAAAAAGCTGTTTTAACTGTGATAGAAAGAGCTGGACATCTTCAGTGGGCAAATGAATTACCGAGAATTAGCCCCAGTGTGGCTGTGTGCATGTGTGTGTGATGAACCTATGCACTTGCTGTTCAAGAGCCTGGCATGTCACTTTGAGTGCCTGGCTTCTCCTCTTTTGGATCTTAGTTTAAATGTCTCTCCTTCAGAGGGACTTTGGTTGAGTGCCTCCTCTCCCCAGTCAGCCTATCCCACTCTGCCGCACTTTATTTCTCTATTTATTAACACTTCTCCCACATTTTTATTTCTTTATTTTCTCACTTATTGATGTGTTTTATGTCTGTGTCTCCTACTAAAGGCTCCATGAGGGCAAGAATTATTTTTTCCCCTAAGCATTCATCGCAATGCTTAGCACATAGGTGGTACCCAATAACTATTTTGTTGAATGGCTGAGTGAATGGAAGAATGAGTTGATTGGATGTCTTGTCTCAGAATTTAGCAAGGGATCCAAGAAACTCATATCCTAGCAGCACCTTGGGTCAAGGGCCTGATGTTCCTTAGGTCATTGGACTTCTCCAGACAGAATGGTTAGTACTGCTTCTCATCCCTAACTCTGGATCATTCAGACTCCGCGTAGGGATGGGTGTGATGAGGACGCTTCTCTTCCTTAACCAGAACCCATTAGTTGGGCAGCATCCTCTGTCATCCCAGCACTAAGTTTGTCCCAAGATGTTTATTAAATACATATTGAGTGGAATTTGGAAATTCAAAGAGCTGTGAGACTCAGAGTGGACATCTATATGGCATGCTGGGGAGCAAGTGAAAGGAGACAGTAGAATGTAGATTGTAAGCGAAGAAACATGTCTAAAAGGCATCGAGAGGGCACAAAGAAGAGAGCTAATAAGCAGGACTTAATCCTGCGGGCGCACGGGGGGAGAAGGCTGTTGACAAAGCAGAGTTTCAGGAAGATTGGGCAGCAGGATGCAGTAGGTGGAGTCAGAGCGAAACCTCCAGGCAGGGGGATCCTACAGCAGGAAGCGGTTGTGATGGTCAGAAATGATAGTGTGGGGACCAGCTGCTGGCACTGAACCTGGCACCTGGGAGATGCTCAGTAAATACTTGCCAGAAGAACAAGGCCCGGATAAGATGGAGAGGAAGGAACAGGTGGTGAGTACTATGCAGCACTGCATTGAAATGGACTCACTCTGAATGATAGAATGAAGAACAGATAAGTGGGCAGGAGAGACAGGAACAGCGAAGGGAGACGGGGGTGTAGGAAGGGAGCACAACAAAGGATACCAGAAAAGAGCAACCTCTTTGAACTAAGCCTGGACTTCCCAGCGAAGAACGGCCTCCTATTTTTAGGAAGGCCTCTGAACAACAAGGCCTTTGATCTTCAGCTAAAAAGGACAGGGTGAAAGGAAGAACAAATCAGGAAATCTAGATGTTGAGTAACTTTGCCATCCGGCACCGAATATCTCGGGGCAGGTCATTGCTCCTCAGTAAATGGTGGTGAGAAATGCAGGGATTAATCCCGTTTGCTGAGGGCAATGGCTAAAGAGGACCTGCCTGCTTGCCGATATCCCCTGTGCTTAAATGAGACAAGAGAGCAGAGACAATGGCCATGTGGCTCATTCACTCGGAGAGATCCTGCTTTGGTGTTTGAGTAACTCATCAGGCCCAGCTGCTTAAATGGGACCCACAGGGGCCCTGGCTGGGGATCCTGAAAAGGCATTTGTGGGAACTGTTGACTGAGTTCATGGCTGGGGTTTGAGAGACAGTCCAGATAGGGTTCAGTTTTTTCTTCCTTTAGCCTCAGACTGTATAGAAAATAAGAAAGATGCTGGAGCCAGACAGACTGGGTGGGAATCCTAGTTCTTCCATCATCTCACCATAGGACCTTAGCCAAGTGGTTTCGCATCCTTGGACCTCAGTTCCTTTAAGTGGGAATAGCACATCTACTTGCTGGTGGTGTGGGAGGAGTGACAGAGATACCGCACAGAGGCATCCTTTTCTTTCCGTCCTCACCTCATCATTCCTGTTTAGGGAAACGGGTCTATCTAGTAGATAAATGACTAAAAATCATAGGGTAATTTTCTTGGATTGAAAGTTAGTACCTCTCCATCACTTATTGCTCCTTTTCCTATCCCTTCGCCCCTTCTCTTATCTTGGTTATAGAACCTCTGTGAGTAAACCATTCTGTTCTCTACCTACCCCTGCTCGCATACCCCTGCAGGTTAAATCCTGTCCCCTCACCTGAGCCTCTGGGCTTTGCCCCTTCTCTTATCTTGGCTATAGAACCTCTGTGAGTAGCCATTCTGTTCTCTACCTACCCCTGCTCGCATATCCCTGCAGGGTAAATCCTGTCCCCTCACCTGAGCCTCTGGGCTTGACTTTCTGCCCAGAGATACTGACAGTTACTGATTACATACAAATACACAAGAAGCTGAGCTAATCACTGTGCAAGAAAGACAATTCCTGGCCACCATGGGCTCAGCATTTAGTGGGAGAGAGAAACATAACCTGTAGGATGTGCACAGAGAATGGGATGGGGGCGAGCCTGAAGGACAGTGCCTGGAACATAGAGATGCTGTCAGAATGTGCGGGAGAAATGAATAAAACACAGGCCACAGAGCCAGGTAGCGAGAACTTGGGATTATGTGTTTGGATGGAGTGTGTGTGCATGTGCGTGCGTGTGTGTGTGTGCATGTGCGTGTGCGTGTGCATGTGCGTGTGTGCGTGTGTGTGTGTGTCAAGGTGGGGTTGCAGAGAAAAGGTAGAAGGCGGGGAGCCGTGGCTGAGCAGATAGGCCAGAAACAGATTATGGAGGGGTTTGAATGCTGGGTCATTCAGAACATTGCAGATTCCGAACTTTATAAAAATTACTCTGGCTTTTGTCATCCTATTGCAATGGTAAAATGATAATTTTTCTGGCGTTTATATCTCTAACAGTGATCTTGTAGAGTCTAGTTCAGAGGCCATCTCACTAGTTCTAAACTGCCCTGGAGAGGAAGGGCCTATTTGGGCAAATTGGTAAACTAATACTGTAGTACTTGGGAACTGTTCAGATATGAGGGCCCAGCCGGCATGGCTCAGTGGTTGAGCCTCGACCTATGAACCAGGAGGTTGCAGTTCGATTCCCTATAGAGTCCAGTTCAGAGGCGATCTCACTAGTTCTAAACTGCCCTGGAAAGGAAGGGCCTGTTTGGGCAAATTGGTAAACGAATACCGTAGTACTTGGGAATTGTTCAGCTATGAGGGCCAATGAAGAAATAGAAATCAGGCCCGGCCGGCATGGCTCAGTGGTTGAGCCTCAACCTATGAACCAGGAGGTTGCAGTTCGATTCCCTGTCAGGTCACATGCCCGGGTTGCCGGCTCAATCCCCAGGGTGGGGTGTGTAAGAGGCAGTCAATCAATGATACACTCTCATCATTGATGTTTCTCTCTCCCTCTCCCTTCCTCTCTGAAATCAATAAAAAACATATGTGTGTGTATAATATATACACTAGTATGTATAAAAAAGAAATAGAAATCAGATAGCTCTGAGAATTTATTGACCTACTGTATGCAGTGCAAGTATCTCAGTGCCAGGTTTATAGTAAGTATTAAACGAATGTTAGTTAGTATTACTATCCTGTGTGGTTTGGAGTGGCATTGCCACTAAAGACACAGGGATTTTTACAAATAGAAAAAAAGACAAAAACCTAGGGAAAATAGGGCTCCCAAAAAGGGAGAAAAAACCTACCATTTCTTGCGTGCCCTCATATTCCAGGAGCATTTTGTCTGCACTGTCTCATTTCCTCCTCACAGCAACCCTGGAGGGTAGATATTGCCATTATTCCTTTTTACAAATGCAAATACTGGAGCTGAGAAAAACAAGGCGGCTTTCCTAAGCTTACCAGCCAATAAGCACCGGCCAACTCCAGATCCTGAGCACAGCTTTATACAAAGTCATTGCATGGGTCCAAGAAACATTTACAAATTTAAAAAATTGCCCTAACCAGTTTGGCTCAGTGGATAGAGTATCGGCCTGCGGACTCAAGGGTCCCAGGTTCGATTCCGGCCAAGGGCATGTACCTTGGTTGCGGGCACATCCCTGTGGGGAGTGTGCAGGAGGCAGCTGATCGGTGTTTCTCTCTCATCGATGTTTCTAACTCTCTATCCCTTTCCCTTCCTCTCTGAAAAAAATCAATAAAATATATATTTTTAAAAATTTTAGCCTCGTTAGCAAGCAAAGGCACACAAATTATAATTTGATATCATATTTCATCTTCAAATTTCACACATCGCTAACAGGTAAAATGTGGCGTAGAGGAGCAGTTACTCCTGAACACTTTTAGCAGGAGTGTGGGTCCATATGTTTTGCAGAGCAATTTGACAATTTGCATCAAAACTTTAAAAAAATAATTTTGAGCCATCAATTTCACTTCTAAGGGACGAATGAGGGCATGCACAAAGATTAAGCAGTAAAGATCATTGGCATATATTATTTATGTAATGGGAAAAATTCAGTATTAATGAATAGCAAATTATTTAAATGAATTCATAGACTGTCCTACTGTACCGCAATTAAAGCTAGTGTTATATAAGAATAAATAATGACATGGGGAAATATTCACAATATTATTAAGTGCACAAAGCAGATTATGAGACAATGTGTATAATATGAGCCCCGGTAAATTTTTGGAAGTAAATACACATAGAAAAGAGATTGGAAAGGCACACGCCAAAATATTAGTTGTAGTTATCTCTGAATAGTAAGACTATGTAATTTTAATTTATTCTTGGTGCCTTTTTATCTAAAACAACTACAATGAATATTTGTTACATTTATAAAAGGTAAAGTGTTTTGAATTCTTAATTAAATACAAAAATATTGGAAACAGAAAGACAATGTTAAGAAATTACCCAGTGGGTTTGGTTCATCCAGGGGGAAATGTTTAGCAGGAGAATCCTGGGGGTGATAGTGTGATAGTGGTGGGTAGAAGCAGGCAGAAATAGAGAGAGAGAAAGAGAGAGAGAGAGAACACCATAGAGAGAATATGAATTATGCCTTCTGTGGGAGCTTGGAAAAACTACAACCTCTTTGCTCTAAGGATGAGTGAGGCCACCAAAGGAAGAACCAGGAAGAAGAGGCACAGGGTGTCAGGGAGCGGGAGAAGGCAGAGGGACAGCGGAGAGTCAGAGGAGTAGTCAGGGGAGGGGAGAAAACCAGGAGAGGAGTAGCAACGAAGAAGGAGGAAGAGCAAGGTTCTCTGGGAGAGGACACTCTGGAATGTCTCATACTGAAAAGGAGTTTAAAGTGGATGAAGGTGGAAAATGCCATCAGGCCCTCATTAACAGGCCATGGTCACCTGGGAAGCATGATGTCAGTGGACTGGTAGCAGCAAGAGCCGGGCCTCAGGGATGAGCACGTGGCTGATAGGAAGTGGAGCCGGGCAGAGGAGACTGGCTTCATGCTCATAATCTGGAATGTCCCCACTGGCTCCTGCTTGCGTGGTTCACTTTTAGCATTAGTGCATGCAAGTCGGGCAGTTGCCACTTTTTTTCCGTCTTGGCTACGACCCTTCGGTGAGCTCCTCATTTTATAAAAGGCCTTTTCTGTAGAAAAGGTAAGTTCCAGTAAGAATGTTTTGAGTTTGCTTAGTGACTAATACAGCCTGCCCCTGTAATTGCCACAAATGAGGAAGTCTCTTCCCCTCTTATCCAGGAGCATTAACATTTTCTCTGGATCTAGTCTGTGAAGAGGCCACAGTTTACCTGGAGTACCTGCCCATATAGTAAGGCCATGGTTCTGAGTCTCTGAAGAAAGTTAAAAAAGAAAGAGAGAAAGATAGTAAAACCAATTTAACTTAACCCAGTTATTTAGGTTTATGTT
This sequence comes from Myotis davidii, assembly GCF_000327345.1. NCBI lineage: Eukaryota > Metazoa > Chordata > Mammalia > Chiroptera > Vespertilionidae > Myotis > Myotis davidii. The sequence continues at coordinate 3,828,617 of NW_006285258.1, forward strand.
TATCGTTACAGAAATACATGCACTACCGCCCTGCTCACATTAGTTGAGTTCGGACTGACT
>NW_006285258.1:3828772-3834772 GCF_000327345.1 Myotis davidii
CAGAAAGGAAGGAAGGAAGGAAGGAAGGAAGGAAGGTAGGAAGGAAGGAAGGAAGGAAGGAAGAAAGAAAGAAAGAAAGAAAGAATGATAGTAAGACCAAATTAACTTAACCCATTTATTTAGGTTTATGTTTATAGTTACAAAAATACATGCACTACTGCCCTGCTCACATTAGTTGAGTTCGGACTGACTGGCTTGCTTCTGCAGGCTGGTTTCTTCCGTAGAGATGGTGGACCCCATGCTTCGACCCCACAGCACCATCTGGTGGTTAATCTGAGAAGCTGCACTTTTCAATTTCTTGTTTTCTAGTAACAACAAAAAACCCCAGAAACAACCCCAGAAACCTTGTGTATTAAAAACAAATATAAATCAGGAAAGAATAACCTGCCATCCTCGAAGAATAGCATCAGCCTTTTGTTCATGACTATCTCATTAGGAAACCCAAAGTAAAAGACAAAAGAAAATGAACCTAAGATTCTTTTAAATTTTACTTAATATTATACCTGACACCCCAGCGTCTAGCTGGCTGCCAGTGGAGTGAAAAGAACCTAGGTTTGCATATGATTCTGGTCAAGGAGATCAAAGCTCAGGCCTCCAAGCAAAGTTATCAGATCGCTGGAAAATTCTTTTCTGGGAATTGGGACTTTTTATAGGCTTGTCTTTCTTCCTTCCATTAGCTAAAGACTGGGCAATTCTTGGCCAAACTGGCCGCTTATCTGAGCTTTTGGAGGCCTGTCTCACCCTGGAAAGTGGGCATATTTGTTTTTTTGTGTGTTTTTTTAAAATATTTTTTCAAAAATATATTTTATTGATTTTTTACAGAGAGGAAGGGAAACGGATAGAGTTAGGAACATCGATGAGAGAGAAACATCGACCAGCTGCCTCCTGCACACCCCCTACTGGGGATGTGCCCGCAACCAAGGTACATGCCCTTGACCGGAATCGAACCTGGGACCTTTCAGTCCGCAGACCGATGCTGTATCCACTGAACCAAACCGGTTAGGGCAAGCGGGCATATTTGTACGTGATTTAAAGCCCATCCCTATTCTGGCCCATGACCAGCTTAAAAAAGAGCCAAGACCATATCCACAGAGCAGCATGTCCTGTCAGCAGGAGCGCCACCAAGACGTGTGTGTGCCCTGAAGCGCTGAGGCGGCACCGGACTTCTGCACAGGCCAGCCTTTTGGTCCAGTGCTGTTTCTCTCATGGTGACAGGCACCACTGGTTTTCTTTCTTTCTGTTTAATCTTCTCAAAAAAGTAATATGGCCGCAGCAAGGTTATCCAAAGTGCAGACTCTTAGGCTGGTAGCCTCAGCCTGGGAACAGGACCAAACCCTCAACGTATCAGAACGAGAAAAGTTGAGACATGAAACATTAGCGGTATAAGAGAAGTGGTGGAGGACGCGGTGGTGTTGGTTGATGCATTCATTCCTGAGTGCCCCACGTGCCTCGCCCTGCTCCGTCCGCAGAGGGTGTAAGGGACTGCGACCCAGGAAGGGTGCGATTCCTATAAAGCAGCAGGGACTTCAGAGATCCCCCAGCGCCCTGCTGCGCAGGTGAGGGCCTTGCTGTAGAGCAGCTTATTTGGGGTCACACAGATTGTAGTGTAATCGGAACCTGAACTTGGATCTGAATCTTTTCGTAGAGTTCTTTTAACCATCCTTGTTCTCTCATCCTCTCATGGGAGGCACGCTTTAGTCACCCTCCATTTCTTCCTCCCTCCCTCCCTACATTGTTCCCCCTCTCCTCCCTTCCTCCCTCCCTCCCTCCCTCCCTAGGAGGATGGAGAGCCTGGGTGTTTGTGAGCCGGCTCAGGTGTCCCGGGAGCCTCAGCATTAGAACTTAGGTTGCTGTTATGAATGACACGATTAATTTTCCTGTTGTATTTTTCCACCTCCGCTGCAGCATTAATTCGTTCATTTATGTTTGAATTTTCTGCCTCTCTCATCTTCCCCATGTTTATCTCTAGATATCTGCTTGATTCTAAGAAATAATAAAATTACAAAAATTTTTGTCTCCATTTCCATATAATTTCTGATCTTCATGTTTAATTGGACAAAGAATTTATGAGGTGAAAAACAAAAAAAAAATCAAATGAATTACTTTTTTTTTTAAATCACAATGTAACACACATTTTTTTTTTGGCTCAGCTAGAGGCTACATCTTCAAGGGCACTTTGTAGGTTTGAGGCTGTGAGGCCTGACCAGGAAGGAGGAGAGCAGTCCCCAAAGATCATGCAGTCACTTGCACCACTCAATGCTGGAAGGACATGCCCCACTATTGGGGCTCATTGTAGGTCTTATTTTAATAAAAGTGGAGACAATTTCTCACAGTAGAATTATTTATGTGATTCAGGAACATCAGAATTTATTCCATCAAAACATATTTTTGAAACACGCATTGGTCGCTATGTGAAGCTACTGTAGAGAAAAAGAAGGGGCCATAAAATGTCAGTCTAAAGATAGATCAAATGTTTTCCTTTGGTAGAAAGGATATAAATTTATAGATATTCTCAATTGTGTTTTCAAAATTGTAAATAGCTCCTAGTCTACTTCAGGATCCAGGTTGCTCTTTAAAGGGACAACTTTATAAGAAATGATGAATAACTCTTGGGGATTTGACACCTGAGCGTTGTTTGATTTTGTAATAGCACCCTGCCCCCCCATCCCTTCCAAAAGTATTCAAAGACATAAATCCTTTAAATAAATGTCAAACTAATCTAAAATGACAATTATCTGACATTTCTCTTTTTAAAAAATATATTTTTATTGATTTAAGGGAGAGAGAGATAGAAACATCAATGATGAGAATCATTCATCGACTGCCTCCTGCATGCCCCCCACTGGGGATAAAGCCCGCAACCTGGGCATGTGCTAATGACCAGAATCAAACCCGGGACCCTTTAGTCCGCAAGCCGATGCTCTATTTCAGTGATGGTGAACCTTTTGAGCTCGATGTGTCAGCATTTTGAAAAACCCTAACTTAACTCTGGTGTCGTGTCACATATAGAAATTTTTTGATATTTGCAACCATAGTAAAACAGACTTATATTTTTGATATTTATTTTATATATTTAAATGCCATTTAACAAAGAAAAAACCAAAAAAATGAGTTCATGTGTCACTTCTGACACACGTGTCATAGGTTCGCCATCACTGCTCTATCTACTGAGCTTTCATGGCTAGGGCAACATCTGACATTCTTGACATGATTATCAATGCTTTGCTAAGAAACACCAGTGTAGGTTCTACCATAACCTGCTATTATAGACTCTGCAAGTTCAAAAACAGGTGAATGAGTTGCCTCTTACTTTAAGTGAATTCAACATTCTTTCCAAGACATTGCAAAGCATAAAATCCAGCTTCCACGTCAACACAGTTAAGCCCTTCCATAAAGTCAGGCATCTCCCCTCTCCTCCCGTGTCCCCTTTAGTCATTCTCCCAGGGTTGGTTTTAGGGTTCCCAGGACCTACGATGCTTCCCCAGTATCTAACCCGATTCCTGGTGCACTCAATCCTTTCCTATTCTCAGAGAACAGCTGACAGTTTTTACAACATTCTTGTACCCTTTAACCATTATCAAGCTTTTCCTCAATTGTTCCGGCTATACTAACCAATATATATCTTAAAAAATTTCTCACAAGACATTGCCTCATCTTGAAGTCATCCTTAGGTTTCATAAGCCATTCTTATGAAACCTCAAGTTCAGTGAAACCTTCATATTGCCAGGCCTTAAGCATGACACCGACCTCTCGCCGAGGCTGGGATGGTATTCCTGATGGAGGGGAGAGTGATTCCCAGCTCCTGAACATGGGCTCCTTTGTTGGTGGCATTCCGGCAGCGGCCCCCTTCATGACTGACTTCTCCAATTTGCTTGTGAAAACTAGCCTTTCCCAGGAACTGCTTCTCAGGGAAGGTGTCTACTAAAACTTGTAATATATTCTAATAATGCCATCTTCACAAAATCTTCATTCTGATGCTTATTGGAGGAAGTTTTTCCGTAGGGTTCAGTGATGGGGATTCCGGACCATCACTGGCAGCAGCAGGGCAAAGGGGTGGCTAGAGGAGGGGGTATTCTAAAGCCTCTGTCTTCACTAGTTGTTCATATCTCTTTTGGGGAAGACGGGTGGGGAGGTTTGGAAAGTTACCTTTGGTCAATCTTCTGTGGCATCCCATGCCAGGACAAGGCTGAAAACCCCATCTTCCCTGCGGGTTGCTATCCTACGCCTTTCCTGTATTGAATTCCAGAGCTAACACTGACCTTGAGTATTCGTCAAAATCGTCCTACTGTTGTGAAAATGTGAGCCCAAAATACCTGCCTTGAGACCGAAATTTATGTTTTGAGATATATAGATATAGATTATGCAGTGTCGGCCTTTTGTTCATGACTATCTCATTAGGAGAGGCTAGGTTGGGAATTGAAATTTACTCCAATTCCAAGCCTCATGTTTCTGCTCTCGGATGCGTATGAAATATGAGGTCTTGTTATACCACTTCAGAGCTGAAGAGAGCTTGTACCTCCTCCTGTTTATTCAATTACCAGGCCATATTCTGGAAATATTTTGACTTTATATAATCTTCTCTTACTGAAAATTTGTTACAATTTTTTGTATATCCTTTTGCAGCCTGCCACATATTGGAATGCCGTAACGGAATGGCCCAAGATGTCATAACTACCATAGGGCAGGCTTTTGAGCTCCGGTTTAAACAATATTTGAAAAATCCTTCTTTGAGTACTTCCTGTGAAAGGTCAGCCAACAGTTCTATAATTATTTGACTTACTATATTTTGTTTCATTTTAAAATGAATAGGGCATTTTAAAATTGACTAATGGAATTAGTAAATTTTTTTTTCTTACAAATGGGCACAGTGTCAGTACAAACTACTAGTAACATTTTCCGTTTTCCTTCCATTCATATTTGTCCAGATATTTCTCCTTGGTTTCTAACAAAATGAAAGAAGAAACTAAAAGCCAGAAGGGATCAGCCATGTTTCTCTGATGTTACACAGCACTATGAATTAATTAAGTAGCATCATAAAATAATAAACATCAACAGATTTCTCAGATTTATTTCAACCCCGAAGCCCTAGCATATCAGTAAAAACAAAATACATTGAGAAAGAAGAGCAAAATAGTAAGAGCCAAGTGTCTATTGCAGGAATCCCTGCTGGGTTGTTGGTTTGCAGTGTAAATAGGTCAGCTCCAGCTAAATGGTGGCTGGGGTGACATACACTGTGACCCAAGCAGGGTCTGGTTGTTCTGTCTCAGGCACAGAAAGGCTGCAGTGAAAGCCGAATGCGTTCAGGCGGGTGGAATGTGAATGCGGTAAGGCCCCTGGCTTGCAGAATTCACACCTGAGAAACAAAACTCTTGGGCACTTTTAAATGCATCTCTCCCCCTAATTTGTCATTTTGGGTATCAACAAACACTTTGTTTGGAGCTCACCCTTTATGAGGTGGTTGAGGGCAGCAAAGGAGAGATGGTTACCAGAAGGTGCAGATGTTGAATTTCTCCCAGGGGAGCTCTTACAACCTTAGTGCTGTCACTGTGTTGACATGTAAGGAGCCCAACAAAACTGTGTGTGTTGTCAGTGGAATCGGTTCAATCCAAAAGGACTTGATTTATTCTTTTCCATAAAAAACTTTTACTAATTCCAATTTGGAAGGAAAATACATTTGTTTTCTTGCCCTGTTTCATTTTTTAAAACAATGCATGTTTACATCAATCTACCCACTTGCCACATATGGTTCTGATATTTATTTATGAATCCCACATACTCCTGCAGCCTTATGCAGACAAGGTAGCTGGCCAGAGCTTTTTAATTATTTTCCTCTTGGTTTACTAAACTGGGCCAGGCCCTCTGCCCAATATCTACATTTCCTTTGAGCAAAGCATTTATGAAATGGTACAAAGCATGCTGGAGGTACCTGGGAAAACTTTGTATTTTTATATACCATTGACAAAAATGTCTTACATTCAGTGAGTTCATATATATATATAT
>NW_006285258.1:3834803-3858388 GCF_000327345.1 Myotis davidii
CTGGGCTGGAAGGGAGACACAAAAGCATCACCCTTGTCACTTTGGTTGGCTTATCACACTTTAATTGTCCATGGAAATCTAAACAACTCAGCCATCTGGTTGCTTCCATCCAGATGTTTGACATCGTTTAAGCACATCTGTAAAATTACAACATGAATGCAGCGTTTTCCAGGATGATTTGCGTTGTTCTGACCCATCTGCATCCCCTACAGCATTTGAATTCCCGCCCAGCCTCTTGGGGATTCTTTTTTGCCTTACAGTGAGGAGGTCCATATTGACGGCCATGCGGACGAGAGAGAGGATCATGAGTATTACAATGAAATACCAGGAAAGCAGCCACCCATGGGTGGTGTTTCAGACGTGCGGGTCAGAGTTCAAGCCACAGAGCAGATGGCTTACTGCCCCATACGGTGTGAAAAGTTGTGCTATTTGGTAAGTAACGTTTTATTATGATTGGAACTAGCAAAGTGATTCTGTCCTTATCACTAGAGAGTTTAATTTGTGGGTTTCCAAATGCTAATTTAGAGAAAGTATCATCTTCCTCAGTACTGAGCCAGAGAGTGAATCATTGACAGGGCCTGGAGTAGATCATTTTTACTCCAATTCCCAACCTCAGCCTCAGCAGCTGACCTCACATCTCATTTCACTGGAACCCCAGGGCGGTCCAACACATTATCCTCAACTTCACCCTCTCCCGTCTCCAAGTCTTCCTGCGTTCTCCTCGCCTCTCTTCCTTAGTTACCATCTCCACAGCTACTCTTTTCCTTGGGCTCCTGATCCCATCCACCCATCCTACCAACTCTGTGCCCTTGTTCTGTCATCAACCTCTCTCTCTCTGTCTACCAGTTCTTTCCCTTCTGTCTGCACATAAACTTGGACTCCTCCAACCCAACTAATAATGTCCCACCTCCTCCTCTTTCTTTAACCCACAAACTTCTAGAAAAAAGGAAAAACAACAATCTTTACCTATACTTTTAAGATCTGAACTCCACTTGACAACTTGAGAGAAATTACTTTCACAGTAGTCGCCAATTTTTTTTTTTTTTTTAGTCACCAGTGGTTTAATTGCTAAATCTACTTCCTTCTCCAGTATTCTGAATTTGTCTCCAGCATTTGATACCTGTTGGTTGCCTTGTGTTTTCTTAGACCTCATCTGTTAGCTTCTAAAACATTTCCATTGTGTGATACTGATCCCACATCTCTAGTTGCCGTTTTTCTTTCTTTTGTTTGGCTTTCCAAATTTTATTATGAATATTTTCAAACATACAGAAAAGTTGAAAGAATTATAAGGCGAACACTCATAGACTCACCATCTAGATCAGCCGTGGGCAAACTACGGCCCGCGGGCCAGATCCGGCCATTTGAAATGAATAAAACAATTGAAAAAAAAGACCGTACCCTTTTATGTAATGATGTTTACTTTGAATTTATATTAGTTCACACAAACCCTCCATCCATGCTTTTGTTCCGGCCCTCCGGTCCAGTTTAAGAACCCATTGTGGCCCTTGAGTCAAAAAGTTTGCCCACCCCTGATCTAGATTCTACAATTAACATTTTACTATATTTGCTCTGTCATCCTGTGTAGCCATCTATCCTCCACCCATCCATCCATCTTATTTTTGATGCATTTCCAAAATAAGTTGCATCTTTTCTTTTTCTGTCTTGTATTCTTGCATCCCCTCCCCTGGGAAGCCAAGCCCCTGCCTCACCAGGAGGGAGGCGCTCTCCAATGCGCTGCCCTGGCCCGGTTTCTCCTGTGGCCTGACACCTATGTATGTAGTCCTCCAGCCTCTTCTCCCAGTTGTTACCTCCCTCGGCTGTGATGCCACAGGCATGAAATTGCTGGTTTATATCAAGACTGAACTGAGCCTTTTCTCCTGGACTCCAAGCCAGAGTCCTCTACTGATTTACTCGTGTTAAAGAATGGCATTACCACTCTTCCAATAATCTACAGTTTTTTTTTGTTTTCCTCACACATTGAGCCCTATAGCAACTCATCTTAGAGACCTGGGGTTGTATGTGTTTTGAATATACCCAACCTTTTCCATTCCTAGCGCATCTTTCTAAGTTCTGGTCCTCACTTGCCCGGGTGATTCTGGAAGCCCCTTTATCTCTAATTTCATGCCCCCAAACACTCCCGCACGAAACGGCTGGGTTATCTTCCTAAAGCACAGACACCCCTTCTCAAAGGCATCCCTGGATCCCATCCCAATACTGAAGCGAGCACGAGATGTTTAAGGATGAAAGTGAGCCTGGCACCAGCCCCAGCGGAGTAGGGCTGCAGTCTGCCATTCACGGTTAGATAGAGGTTTGCCAAGTGGCCGGTGTTTAGACAAGTGTCCTGGAAATCACACCTTCTCGCCGAGCCTTGGCCTGAGTCCTGGAATGTGACCTCCCAGCAGAAGCAGTGTCCCTCAGGGTGCTCCTGGTGGTGGCAGCTGTGACGACCCTCACCCCCGTCTCTGCAGCTCCCAACAACGCACCATGGAAAGGAGTCTACACTCCTCACCCCGAGCCCGTTTCCTTTTTTCACCTGCCAGGCACTTCCTGTATCAGAAGGTGAAGTTGTCTGCTGCAGTCTGCTGGGAGTGTTATTCCTGCTTAGTTTATGTTGGGGAAGTTCAGGAACCGATGCTGTGATTGTAAATGTCTCACGATCTGTTGTCCCTGCAGCCTGGGAACTCCGACTGCAGCAGCGTCTATGAGAACTGTTTGGAGCAAAGCAGGGCAATCGGTAGGTACAGTTGCCCTTCCCCATCGGCCACTCTCCCTACTCCTTTTATGTCACGTGGACCTTGCTGTAACACTTGATGGGAAAGGCAGGTGCATATTCTGAACACATACTGCCTCGGCTACAGGCCTCCGCGTTCTGAGAGACCCAGGAGGCCGCAGGCGGGTCCCGTGGAGGCTCGAGTTTCTCCCTCTACTGCACTGTCCTCCTCCCTCACGGGGCCTCTCACTGCTCTGGCACAAAGGCTCGCACTGGAAAGGTGTTTTCTCCGACTCCCACTTCAAAGGTCAGGCAGTAGGCGAATGTGAAAATGAGTGCTTGTCAAGTCCACCAGGATTAAGAGAAAACCTTTATTTCTGCTTGGCAAAGGGAACAAAGAGAAATCTGAAATGTGAGTCCTGATCCCGGTCCCACCCACCCCAGACTTGCCGGGGCGTTAAATGTCTGATGACTGCTTGTGGTTATTGACATAGGGCGCAGCTTTTCCACAGCACAGGTGCAGGGTATCCACTCTCAGATTGGAAACTATTTTCATAAAAACAAGGTATATTGACAGGTAGTCGTTTCATTCTTATAGATGGTTGAAAGTATTTATCCATTCACGTACTCATTTGGGAAGGAAAGTGTTGCAGCTTTACAGGGGGAGATAACTGGACAGTGAAAATAGTACAGGGGAGGGTAGAGCTGGATGACCACACGTAGGGATGCTAAGGAAATTAGCAGGAACTTGTCCTGTGGAAGGTAGTCACTCCCAAGGATACTTTGGTATTTCTGATGGAATTATGCCAATGTAATCTATTGACTTTATTATTGTTATACAGTGGGGAAAGCATGAGGATTTATTGTTTGGGGTACAGCTATGATTACCACCTTCCTCCAACCTGAAAAAATAATAGGAGTAGTGAGTAATGCAGTAATTAAAATTCTTCAAAAGCATGGCTTCTTTTGGTAGAAATTAAAATTTCATGCTATTCTTTAAAGTTATTTAAATTTTTAAAGGAATTCTTAATGATCTAAAACAAATTACATGAATGGTAAATGTCTTTTTAAAACTATGCTCCCTGCCCCAACCAGTTTGGCTCAGTGGCTAGAGCATTGACCCATGGACTGAAGGATTCAGGTTCAGTTCTGGTCAAGGACATGTACCTTGGTTGCAGGCTCCATCCCTGGCTCTGGTTGGGGTGCGTGTCTCTCTCACATAGATGTTTCTCTCTCTCTGTCTCTCCTCCTTCCTTCCACTCTCTCTAAAAATCAGTGGGAAAAAATATCCTTGGGTGGAGATTTTAAAATAAATAAAACTATGCTCCCTGTGAGCTATAATTGCTTCCTCCTTCCCTCCTTTCCCTTTCTCTGGAAACCCCTCACCTAAGGACCCCATTTTCCACCTGTGCTGAAGCTCCCTGAAACTGTCTCCATGCTCTGCCTTGATCTCATTTTATAGTCTTCACTAGAGGCCCGGTGCATGAAATTTGTGCACTCGGGGGGGAGGGGGCATTAGGGGGAGTCCCTCAGCCCGGCCTGCGCCCTCTTGCAGTCCAGGAGACCTTGGGGGATGTCCAACTGATGGCTTAGGCCATGTAAGCCATCAGTCGGACATCCTTAGCACTGCTGCGGAGATGGGAGAGGCTCTTGCCAGCCATGAGCCCGGCGTCTGGCTGAGCGGTGCTCCTCCTGTGGAAGCATACTGACCACCAGGGGGCAACTTCTGCATTGAGCTTCTGCCCCCTGGTGGTCAGTGCATGTCATAGTGAATGGTTGTTCCGCTATCGGGCCAAATCAGGCTCTCCGACATCCCCTGAAGGGTCCCGGATTGCGAGAGGGTGCAGGCCAGGCCAAGGGACCCCACCGGTGCATGATACAGGCCAGGGAGGGACACGGGAGGTTGGCCAGCCAGGGAGGGACCACGGGAGGGCTCCAGGGCGTGTCTGGCCCATCTCACTCAGTCCCAATCGCAGTCCCAATCAGCCGGACCCCAGCAGCAAGCTAATTTACCAGTCGAAGCATCTGCCCCCTGATGGTCAGTGCACATCATAGCGAGCAGTTGAGCAGCCTCAGTATATCATTGGCATATTATGCTTTGATTGGTTGAACAGATGACCAGACACTTGGCATATTAGGCTTTTATTATATAGGATTTCTTCAACAATTCACTCAATGCCTCTTTACTGTCCTGTGGGTCAAGCACCGAGCTATAACATTGTTTCTTTTAAAAAGCATGCCAAACCGGTTTGGCTCAGTGGATAGAGCGTCTGCCTGCGGACTGAAAGGTACCAGGTTTGATTCCGGTCAAGGGCACGTACCTCAGTTGTGGGCACATCCCCAGTAGGAGGTGTGCAGGAAGCGGTTGGTGGATGTTTCTCTCTCATCGATGTTTCTAACTCTCTATCCCTCTCCCTTCCTCTCTGTAAAAAATCAATAAAATATATTTAAAAAAATAAAAATAAAAAATAAAAAGCAGGTTCCTCACTCCCAGTGGGAACCAGAACACTAGGCAGCTACGTCCCCAGACCTCAGCCACTGAGACCATGTGGCTAGAAAAAGTCAGCCCTGTTCCAGGGGCCACGGCAGGTGTGGTTCTTCCCATTGTGGCAGGAAGGACGCCCCTAACTCCGTATCCTTTCATCCACAGACACACAGGAATCAGGTGTTCCTACCTTGGGGCCTGCGTTGAACACATGTTAAAAAAGTGATCTGAAATTCTTGACCAGGGAGCAAATTAATAGCAGTTGCCAGAATAGCAAATAGACATTTTTATGGTTTTTCCCAGAGATTCATACATAAGCATTTGGGAGACACCTATACAAATATTTTCAATAAGGTTTGGCTTTTTCCTCCCAAGAGATTGATTTATTCAAATACTGACTTAAAACTTGAATCCCAGTGTATTATAAATACTGCAATAGGCTTCTGGCTGTTGAAGGAGTTAACTGTATTTATTGCCAGATGTATAAAATATCCCTATCCTTAATAATAAATTCCCTTATGGAAAGAAATAGTTAGCAAAATAGAATAATGTTCCCCCAACCTTCAATTTAAAATGGGAATGTTGATATTTTTAATCAAAAAGATATTAAATTCCCACAAACCCTACTTATAAACGTTGGTACTTACAGCGTACACACTGTGTATGTACTTACTAGTATATTCTGCCAGAAACCTCCTCTTGGGCTGGTTGGGTGGTTCTCAGTCGCACTTGGCACAAAGGACTTTTGGCCTGCATAGCGGCTGGCAGGTGTGGGTCAGCTCTCATCAACCACACGCTTCTCCCCAAAAAAATTTTAAATTTGGGTAAAGGGTGAGATATCTTTTTTTAAAAATTTAAGACAACATTGCTGACTTAAATATAATGGCACACTTGCAATAAAAAAAGGGATGGTAGTTTTTAGGAGAGACTGGGTGTGGACACGGGCGCCTTTGTGCCAGCCTGTGGGATGGCAGACTTGGTGTGGTCAGCGCATGCCAGCGCTGTGAGGGGCAGACGAGCAGCGCCCTGTGCCGAAGGCGGCTCTGGGTCTTTAGGTCGTGGTGCGGTCAGCCTGGGTCCACACTCAGTCATCTGCTCATTCAGCTGACAGACATTTTTCTATTGGGCATCTGCTTTCGACTGGACATTGAAGACGCAGAAGGTACACCGATAAGTGGATTCTAGTCTCTCCTCAAGGACTCAAGGAATTTGTAGTCTCAAGGGGAAGACAGACAAGTAAACGTACGCCTTCAGTGTATCAGAGAGTGGCACCTTCCTTACCCAGCCTGGGGAAGGGAGGGACTTCCCGGAAGGTTTCCTAAAGGAGGTGGATTCAGAGCAGAATCTTACTAGATAAATGGAAGTTAGGTCAAGAAAGGGATGGGGCCCAGCCTGTGTGGCTCAGTGGTTAAGCATTGACTTACGAATCAGGAAGTCACAGTTCTATTCCTGGTCAAGGCACATGCCTGGGTTGTGGGCTCCATCCCCAGTAGAGGGCACGCAGGAGGCATCCAGTCAATGATTCCCTCTCATCATTGAGGTTTCTATCTCTCCCTCTACCTTCCTCTCTGAAATAAATAAAAATGTATTTAAAAAACCATTTTACAAAACTGATAGTTGGAGAGGTTAAGTGGCATGCCTCACGCCACACAAATAGTAAGAGAGAACACAGGGACCTGAAGTCAGGCCCCTGTTCATTCAGAAGCATTCTGCTTGCAGACACTTCTGATCATATTCCACTTTCAGTAAATTTTTATGAGCAGGCACTCCTAAATGTAACTTAATCATGTGTAAGCTGTCTCAATAATTCCAACTTTTGGTAGATTAAACTTTGCGTTTAATTATATTACTCTTAGAAGCTCTAATGCAGCCAAGGAGGAGCTTGTACTAAAAAGAATAATCTTCAATTCTTGATTCATTTGCAGTGATCTTTTAGCCACTTAAGCATTTGTGAAAGTAAGTTTAGATTAAACGAGATAACACACTTCATAAATCCACATCACCAAGCAGATGCAAATTGTCATGTGCTGCAAACAAATGAGGTGCCTTGCCAACCTCTCCCTCTAGAAATCCCACTCCTCCTCAGGGTGGCCCATGTATAGAACATGACATGGCACAAGGTGACATGTGACACCGACAGACAGACAAGGTGTAAAGGAGGAGCAGGTATTAAGAGCTGTTGTCTTCCGGTTGGACTTCCCTGAGTCGTGCACTCAGGTTTCCATGCTTTGCATTACATCATACAACCGTTCACCATGATGTGAAGTCCAATATGAAGTTGGTCCCTTTTGGATCACATGGGAGGGGTTTAATGACTGAAACAATAAAAGGACTGATGTTGTTTTATGGTGGGACGATGGAATGCCACTGCCACCACTTCATGTGCATCTTGGTGATCTCGTAGCACATGTGGCCAAAAACTATAAATGTACTGGTTTCAATAGCAAAGCAAAAAAATTCCATCCTGGCATTCTCAAGACAGAACCATCTGGATGGTACAAAGTATTGAACTACCTGCCATCAGGTAGTGAACGATGGGACTAATATCCATTCATCCAGTAACTGTTGTTGATGTCATTTTATGTGCCCGGCATGTGCTAGGAGCAGGAGTAGCAGCTGTGAACAAGACAGACAGGATCCCTGTCCTCATGGAACATGCAGTTCAGATATCGTACACACCTTAAAAAATAATAAGCAACAAAATATATTATTCTTTTTAAAATATATATTTTTTATTGATTTTTTTTTTTTTACAGAGAGGAAGGGAGAGGGATAGAGAGTTAGAAACATCGAAGAGAGAAACATCAATCAGCTGCCTCCTCCACACCTCCCACTGAGGATGTGCCCGCAACCAAGGTACATGCCTTTGACCGGAATTGAACCCGGACCCCTCAGTTCGCAGGCCAACGCTCTATCCACTGAGCAAAACTGGCCAGGGCAAAATATATTATTCTTGTGATACGGGCTTCCAAGGCCAAGTACAAACTGCTAGGAAAGCAGAGACTGCGCCTCGTCTGAGAAGGTCAGAGAAGGCTCTCTTGAGAAAGTGAGGTTTGAACTGACACCTGAAGGGTGAGGATGCTGGAGAAGGGGAGAGAAGAGCATGTCAATCAGAAGATGGCCTTGCGGTGGGGGTCATACTGGGAGAAGGCCAATGTGAGCCCAGGCGGGACAAGAGGGGTTACCAGGGAAGCTGGGTGGCCAGGAGGAGGGCCACGGGCTTGTTGAAGACTTTGAGCTTTCTCTGAAGATGCAATGGAAGGAATTAAAGGGTTTTGAACCTCTGAGAAATATGAGCTTTTCAGTTCTAAAAAGGTCATTTTGGCCATAATGTGCAGATTAGAATGGAGAAGAGAGGATGGAGTCAGGGAGATGGAGGAGATAGTCAGGGGAGTGGAGGAGATGGCCTGAGGGGTGAGTCCTTTCTGATAAAAAAAAACAGAGGAAACACCAGTCCTTGCTGCAAGGCTGAGTTGGGCAGAACAAAACTGAGCATAGAGAGAAGAGAGGCTTCCCACTCTACATAATTTTAAATCAAGGAATGAGTTTTTTGAAAAGGAGTTTGAATAATTGGTATTCAGGTTCCATGTGGCACGTGTGTTTTCTTGGTTCTGGGCTGCAGCTCTGAGCAGTGTTGTCTGCCGGTTGGTCTGTTTGCTGGACAGTCGGCCCTTTTCCTGCCCAGCTGTTCTCCGGGATCTTCCTGCTCCTTTTCTGTCTGTTTGAAGCCGTGGGGCAGGGAGACGAACGAGAGGGAGCTTTTCCTCAAAGACCAGAGCTTATCTTATTTCTACAGGTCAATATTCAATCCTTGTAAGGGATGAGGGTGGCTTTTGGCTTCCTATCAATTCTAGACTCAAATATGATTTCATTTATTGTTTGCAAAGCAGAACATGATTCACTGATCTCCGCTAATCACTGCAGGTAATGCCCACGAGAGAGCAGTGCCGTCCCAAAGGGACACCGCGTTAATGAAGCACACGTGTCGAGTGGATCTCTTCGACGACCCCTGCTACATCAACACGCAGGCTCTTCACAGCGCACTGGGCTCTCCCCGGAATCCAAGCTCCGCCCAGCTGCTGGGGAGCCTGTGGCACCGTGAAAGTAAGTAGCTATTTCCTGTCTGTATTAGTCTCCTGCAGGTGCTGTAACAAATGGCTGCAAACTGGGTGTCTTAACACAACAGAAATTCATTGTTTCACAGTTCTGGGGGCCAGGAATCCTAAATGAATATGTTAGCTGGGGCAGTGCCTTCTGAAAGCTCTGGGGAAGAACCTGTCCCAGTCCTCTCCTAGCTCCTTGGCTTGTCTTCACCTCAGTCTTCACCTGGCCTTCACCCTGCCTCTCAGATCTCCCTCTTCTCTCTCTGATAAGACAGCAGCTTCTGAATTTAGGGCCCACCTAAACCCAGGAAGAGCTCATCTCGAGAACATCAGTGACATCTGCAAAGACCCTTTTCCCAAATGAGGTCACAGTCACCGGTATGGGGGGCTAGGACTTGAACCTAATCTTTTGGGGTTACTATTGAGCTCACTACACTGTCTCACATGAAAGAAGGCTCTTTCCTTGGCCTCATTTTCAGGAAGCTAGAAGGATTCTTTCTGGCCTCAGCCCCTCACCACAATAACAGATAATAACATAGTTATTAATAGAATTTTGTGGAGATAATGGATTTCAAAATGTGGGGACTTTGTGATACGGGCTTCAGAGGGGAAGTACAAACTGCTAGGAAAGCAGAGAGACTGAGCCTGGTCTGAGAAGGTCAGGGAAAGCTCTCCTGAGGAAGTGAGGTTTAAATCATCTTTTCACATACTTTGAATTTTGCTATGTGCTCTTGCTGAAGGGAGGATGGTCAAAGCCAGGAGGTAATTCTGAATTGGTTTGTTTGCATGAGAAACAATGGCCATGACTTCGGTTCTGTTTATTGATGATGTTAATTTTACTCTTTTCACAACCCCTTGGTAAGTCATCTATTCAGCACTAAAATAAGATGGCTCCTTTTTAAAACTGTAGACTGTGAGTAAAAACACTAAGACTGTACTTAATCTTAAAATACATCACTTGCCGATTGCTTCCAGGGATAAATGCAGAAACAGGAATATCTATAGTAATAAAAGCGTAATATGCTAATTAGAGCAGACGGCAGAACAGCGGAATGACCTTCTGGACAAAGCCGGAGCTGCGAGGGCCGAGTCCCTTGCACGAATTTCGTGCATCGGGCCTCTAGTAAAAAAATAAAAGCAAAAACAAGCCAAAAGCATACAATCAACTGAAAAATAAACAAAACATGCTTCTCATAAAATGTTGACGTGTGTTGGGTTCAGAGGTTGGCTTGGTGTCAAATCTGGTTCATTCCAAGGATGGAGAACACGCTGCTGACCAGGTCCTTTCACTGGCCCAGGAGGCCTTTCCCGAACTGCCGAGGGAACCGCACAGCTGGCGTGGCCAGGTGGCCAGATGAAATGTAAATGGAGACTTTACTGAGCCTTGGCCTAACCAGATCACCCGAACGCTCTCTAGACCAGCGGTTCTCAACCTCGGCTGCACATGAGAATCACCTGGGAACCTTTTAAAATCCTGATTTCTGGGCCTCATCCTCCAAAAATTGTTTCTTTGTTACTAATGTTGTGGCCCCACCCCATAACAAACAGAATTTCCGGAGGATGAGGCCCAGAAATCAGGATTTTAAAAAGATTTCCAGGTGATTCTAATGTGCAGCCAAGGTTGAGAACCACTGTTCTAGACCAGTGGTCGGCAAACTCATTAGTCAACAGAGCCAAATATCGACAGTACAACGATTGAATTTTCTTTTGAGAGCCAAATTTTTTAAACTTAAACTATATAGGTAGGTACATTGTTATTAACTTAATTAGGGTGCTCCTAAGGCTTAGGAAGAGCCACACTCAAGGGGCCAAAGAGCCGCGTGTGGTTCGCAAGCCGCAGTTTGCCGACCACGGCTCTAGACTAAGAAACAGACGTCCTCGTGGCCAGACAGGTGGCGAATGGGCCGTCTTCTTACAAGCTTTCCAAGATCACTCTTGGCTCCCAAACATCGCTGCCGGGTTGGTTCTCTGGAAGCAGACACTGAGATGGGGTTTGTCATGCAGGGTCTTTATTGGGATCAGTTATCAGGAAGGGACGGGCAGGAAGCAGGCTGGGGCCGGGATGGATTGGCAAAGCCTCGGCCAACCCTGCAGGGAGCTTATGGGCCTGAGAGCGGCCCACATTGGCCCCACTTATCTCAGTCTTTGGACGTGGGCCACATGAGGGCTTGCCGGAGGGTAGGACAGCTCCCTGCAGCTGAGGCAGACCCTGCAGGGATGGTTGGCTGGAGGCTGGCTGCTGACACCTGGGCTCTTGGTCCTTCCCTGAAGGGGGATCTGGGTGGTGTATCTCCACATCCATCACAGGGGGAAGCTTGCGCCCTGGGTAATGGGATATGCAGTGAATGCAGATTCCTGTAGTGAACTTAGCTACACTGGAGAATATCCTGTTTGGATAAGGTAATATTTGTGAGAGGCACAGCTTTTTGAAAACAAGTTTATGGACCTCAGATTTTAAAAGTCACTTCGTAAGACTTTACATTGGCAGCTTCCACATCATGGGCTGTTCAGAGCAGCAACCTATTATTAGAAATATGGCCTGAGTCAGGTGATCTGACCTAGTCCTTGATTCTCAACTGCAGTGCCTTTATAACCAAGTCTTTAAGGTTAAAAATGCTCACAACTCAAGCAAAGAAACTTTGCCTTTTATCATAAACAATTTTATAATGTGAAAAGGCAAAATTAACCCATAACTTCATCCTGACATTGGTGGAAAGTAAGTCCTGCTATGTCCAAAATAGTAATGTCACATGTGTTCTCGCCGACTCCAGCCTTCTTTATTCACCCTTTCCCCTCTCTCTGCTTTGGAGGCAACAGTTTTAATAATTTAGGCCTCTAGTGCTCTCTTCTCTTTATTCCCGTTAGGATTGGACGAACCATAGCCCTCCTGGGCTTCTTGCTACCCCCTCCAGGTTCATTTCAGCTTATCGTTACTCCCTCCAAAAATTCAAATCCAGCTCCAAAAATATAAATAATGTTGAGTTAAGAAAATCTAGTAGAGCCGAATCCGGTTTGGCTCAGTGGATAGAGCGCCGGCCTGCGGACTGAAAGTTCCCAGGTTCGATTCCAGTCAAGGGCATGTACCTGGGTTGCGGGCACATCCCCAGTGGGAGATGTGCAGGAGGCAGCTGATCGATGTATCTCTCTCATCGATGTTTCTAACTCTCTGTCTCTCTCCTTTCCTCTCTGTAAAAAATCAATAAAAATATATTTAAAAAAAAAGAAAATCTAGTAGAGATGGAGTAGGGATAACTTTGGACATACCTTTCTGCAAAATATCTTAAATACACCTTTTAACCTTTCTCCCCTAATGTTTCCTCCTATTTCTTTCTAGCTTCTTGAGGCATCCTTAGCCTCCCTTATTCGTACAAAAGCTCGCTGATTAGCTCAGGAAAATGAGACAATGACCTAATAGCTCTCAAGCATAGCATCAGGGCTCCTCAGTTCATCCTGGCATACAGCCAGCATAGGAGAGCTCTGGCACAGTCCTTACTCTCATCACACACGGCAGAGGAATCATTAGTTCTCATACTGTTTAATTTTTGTACCAATTTATGTTAGTTTCAGTCTAAAGCTGCCATAACAAAGAAATACCATAGTGTAAAAAGGACTGAAGTTCATTCATTTTACCTATTAGCCCCCAAAATTGGTGGTTCAGGTCTGATAGGAAGTTTGTCATTCTTAACACCTGGCTTCACTCTCTGGTTTAAGGTGGCTGCTTGGCCGGTCACCATCATATCTGTATTCAGCCAGTGGGCAGAGAGAAAGGCAAGAGGCATACATACACATACATTCCTTTAAAGGACATGACTCAGAGAAGCAGGCATCATTTCTTCCCACCTGCTATTTGTGGGACTTGGTCATGTGGCTATACCCAGCTTCAAAGGGGCTAACAATGTTACTCTAGCTGGGTGGCCATGTGCCCAGCTAAAACCAGCATGTAATGAAAGGGAGGAGAGACATTGGTGAACAGCTGTCCCTGCTACCTTTCTGCCACCCCAATGAGCTCTCTTCACATAGAACCCATTTGCCCTCTCCCAAAGGAAGACTTTGAAAATACCCCATCCGGTTAGAGCATGCAGCATAAAAGTCCATGACATCTGGGTGGCATGAGTCCCCCTCGATCAAGATTGGGTAGGGATTCTTATAATTGCCAAGTTGTCTGCCCTCCTGCACAACCAAAATTGCTGGTGGAAATGGAATAAATGGAATAAGATAACCGCAGTACAAACTCACACTTACAAAAGGGAAGCACGCAAAACACACCGTGGCCATTGGCTCTAGTGACTGCCTCATCCTGCCAGGGGTGATGTGCAGGTTCCCTGAGCTGGAGGTAGGAGATGATGATCTGCCGGGACTCTGGTTCTGCTTTAGGAGAGGACTCCTCGTCTGTTGTTATCTGGGGGCTGGACCTGTGCCTTCCGGGATGTTTCTGCCATCATCCTCCATGTGTACATTGAAAGGAGATGCTGGAGAATGTGTCTTTCTTGGGAGCTTCACAACTTTCACAGCCTATTCCTGTTGGCATGAGCTCAAGAGATTGGAGTTTGCTCAAGAGGCCAAACAGCCAGACCAGAAGAGGCTGTGGTTTCTTTGGCAGTGTAATTTACCGAAAAATTTAGTAGGATCGTGCTTTATTCACTTAGAGTCAGTTCTACATGAAATGTCCCATAATATTCCTTTATTATCCTCTTATTGCCTGAAGGATGCCTTCTCTCTTTCTTATTATTGGTATTTTCTGTCTTCTCTCTTCTTTTCTTGATCAGCATTCATCAAGATTTATTAAGCTTAATTGATCTTTTCAAAGTACCTAAGTTTTGGTTTCATTTTCTCTATTGTTTTTTATTTTCTATTTCATTGATTTCCATTTTTATCTTTAGTATATCTTCCTTCTATTTGCTTTGGATTAAATTTTTCTCTTCTCTGTCCAGCTTCTACTACATTTTCTTCTATGAGCTTTATTGTTTTATTTATACAATAAAATATTTATTCAACTTGAAATTTCTATTTTATATGGGGGGGGCGTCTAACAGTGTTATCTAACACTCTGCTCACACCTTTATATCCCTAGTTTACCTTTAGTTATGTTTCTATCTGATATCCTGACTTTTGTATACATTTTTTTTTTTTTTTTTTTTACAGAGAGGAAGGGAGAGAGATAGAGAGTTAGAAACATCGATGAGAGAGAAACATCGATCAGCTGCCTCCTGCACACCCCCTACTGGGGATGTGCCTGCAACCCAGGTACATGCCCTTGACTGAAATTGAACCTGGGACCTTTCAGTCCGCAAGCTGACGCTCTATCCACTGAGCCAAACCGGTTTCGGCTTTTGTATACATTTTTAATTCTGTAAACAGTTTTTTCCGGTCCTTTGATAATATAATAGTCAGTATTATCCAAACATCCTTTTACGTGTGCTTTTAAAAACTGACTGTATCAATAAGCTGTCTTCACAATTCGCATTAGTTTCATTTCTTTAAATGTCTCGTCCCACCTTTCTCATTGACATTACTTGCAATTGCTAATGCTAGACTTTGCATGTTAGATTTTTCTTTTAGACTCTATATATGTGAGTCTGTTTCTGAGCCTTTTTTTTTTAAATTTTATTTGTTAATCCTCACCTGAGGATTTTTTTAATATATTTTTTATTGATTAAGATATTACATATGTGTCCCTGTCCCCACATCACCCTCCCCCCCCCCTCCCCCCGTTGTCCGTGTCCATTGGTTAGGCCTCTATGCCTGCATGTAAGTCCTTTGGTTGCTCTGTCCCCTTCCCTCCCCCCCTCCCCTACCCTCCCTCCAAAGCCCGACAGTCCAATCAATGCCTCTCCGTCTCTGGATCAGTCTTTGTTCATCAGATTATGTTGTTCCTTATATTCCACAAATCTGTGAGATCATGTGGTATTTATCTGCTCTCCAGTTCCATCCATGTTGTGGCAAATGGCAAGAGTTCCTTTTTCTTCTTCCTCTTCTTAAAGGATACCTTTCAGCATTTCATATAATGCTGGTTTGGTGGTGATGAACTCCTTTAGCTTTTTCTTATCCGTGAAGCTCTTTATCTGACCTTCTAGTCTGAATGACAGCTTTGCTGGATAAAGTAATCTTGGTTGCAGGTTCTTGCTATTCATCACTTTACATATTTCTTGCCACTCTCTGCTGGCCTGCATGGTTTCTGTTGAGAAATCAGCTGACAGTCGTATGGGTACTCCCTTGTAGGTAACTGACTGTCTTCCTCTTGCTGCTTTTAAGATTCTCTCTTTGTCTTTTGCTCTTGGCATTTTAATTATGATGTGTCTTGGTGTGGTCCTCTTTGGATTCCTTTTGGTTGGGGTTCTCTGTGCTTCCTGGACTTGTAAGTCTATTTCTTTCACCAGGTAGGGGAAGTTTCCTGTCATTATTTCTTCAAATAGGTTTTCAATATCTTGCCCTCTCTCTTCTTCTGGTACCCCTATAATTCTGATGTTGGTACGCTTGAAGTTGTCCCAGAGGCTCCTTACACTATCTTCATATTTTTGGAATCTCTTTTTTTTTTTTCGGTTGGGTATTTTTTGTTTCTTTGTATTTAGCTTGATTCTTGGGATCCTCTTGTCTTCTGTTGGATCTCTGTAAATTATTCTTTATTTCAGTCAGTGTATGCTTAATTTCTAGTTGGTCCTTTTTCATGTCCTTCATGGTCTCATTATACTTAATGAGGGACTCATTAAATTTATCGGCGGTTTCCATAAAATTCTTGAAAAACCTTATAAACGTGGCCTTGAACTCTATATCCAATCGTCTGCTTTCCTCTATTTCTGCCATTCGTGACCTGTTTCTCTGTCTCCGCATTTTGGCTGCTTCCCTGTGTTGATAGAGAGGCTTTGTGTGCTAGGTGTCCTGTAGGCCCAGTGGCTCAGCCTCCCCAGTTACCTGAGGAGGACACTCTTGGTGCACCCCCTTGTGGGCTTTGTGCACAGTCTTGTTTTAGCTATGCCTTGGTTGCTCTAGAATCACTGGGAGGATTTGCCCTCCCGGCCAATTGGCAGTGAGAATCAGCTGTGTCTGCAGTGGGAGAGCTTCTGTGCTGGATCTCTAGGGCGGTGCTAATCTAGCAATTGCCTGCGCTATCCAGCAGGTGGCTCTGCTGCGCAGGGTTTGGGCGGGGCGGGTCCCTGGGGATCTGCAGGGAGGGAGCAGTTATGGTGGCTCTCAGTTCCGTCCCTAGGGACTCTGCCTCACAGAGTCCCAGCAACCGCTGCAAACCTCATAGAGAAAGCTGCCCTCGAGTTCCGACCGAGGCCAGACAGTCTCGCTTCTCCCGTTTGAGTCTGCGTCCCTAGCGACTCGCCTGGATCTGGAGCTCAGAGTCTGAAGCTCCCTCCCGATTGTAAACACAACCGCGCCCTCCGCGCCGCACCGCCAGCCCTGCTCCGCGCGCACTCGTACCTCAGAATTTCACTTCAGCACTGCGCTTCCTCTGAGTCTGGATATGATATTCTCTTTACTCCTAGTTGTAGAATTTCCACTCAGCCAGCCCTCCTGTGGTTCTGGATGTTGTCCGTTCCCTGTTTCAAGCTTAATTTGAATTGGTTGTTCAAGGCAGCAATCTCCGGCGTTAACCTATGCCGCCATCTTCGGTTCCTCTCTTTCTGAGCCTTTTATATACATGAATACTTTTTCTTTTTTTTTTTAAATATATTTTATTGATTTTTTACAGAGAAGAAGGGAGAGGGATAGAGAGTCAGAAACATCGATGAGAGAGAAACATCGACCAGCTGCCTCCTGCACACTCCCCACCGGGGATGTGCCCGCAACCAAGGCACATGCCCCCGACCGGAACCGAACCTGGGGCCCCTGAGTCCGCAGGCCGACACTCCATCCACTGAGCCAAACCGGTCAGGGCATGAATACTTTTTCTGATAGCTTATTTGTCTGTTCTATACCAGTATATTAATTACTATATACTAATTTCTGTGGCTTTATAATATATCTTAACTAGGGGCCCGGTGCATGACATTTGTGCACTGGGGGGGTGGGGGAGTGTGGATCCCTCAGCCTGACCTGCACCCTCTCCAATCTGGGAGCCCTCAGGGGAGCCCTCTCTAATCCAGGAGTTTCTGTCTTTGCAATCATATGAGCGAATTGTCTGAGACCCCCAACCCAGTTTGGTTTGTTGCCCACAGAATAATAGAGGCATTTTTTTTTCTTTGCTTCATTGGTGGAGATTTCCTGGGAGTTTTAGGATATCTTCCCTTTAATTTTTCCTAGTCACTCTGTGTTACATATTGAACATAATTAAAGCATAGTGATTTATCACAAAAACAATATGTAATTATATATGTGTTTTCTGATGGTCTTAGGTGACTCCTGTGAAAGGGTTGTTTGACCCCCAAAGGGGTCACGACTCACAGGTTGAGAACCGCTGCTCTAGTGTCTAGGAGATCCATCTGCCACCAGAACTACAATTCCCAGCATTCCTGGTGCTCCCCGCACTCTGTGCTTTTGCTTCTGGTCCTGGGGCTGCCACCAAAACTACTATTCCCAGAATTCCTGGTGCTCCCTGCGCTCTTGGTTTTCCCTTCCCACTCTGTCTCTGTCCCATGGCCTCCCACTCTGCCAAGTCCTCCAAGCCGCCAGCTCTCCCACTCTGCTCTCCGCCCGGTGCCTATGTATACAAATTAACCCACCATCTTTGTTGTGTTAATTTGCATACTCCTGATTGGCTGGTGAACATAGCAGAGGGACTGTCAATTTACATGTTTCTCTTTTATTATATAGAATAGACATGTGCATTTTCCTTTATATTACAGATAAGTTTTCTCTGGGTAGTATTTCAGCCCTTCATATATGCTTAACATTTTATGTTAACATATTTTACTAGCAACTTTTAGACATCTTATAGAGTGAACATATTTTCCCCTCAAAATGCAAATAAGTCCCTATTTTATAATTTTCAGATGCCCAGTAATCCATACTAATAAATAATATACAGTTGATTCTCATTATTCATGGATCCTGTATTTGAGAATTTGCTCACTCACTAAAATGTATCCATACCCCCAGATCAACACTCATGGCACTTTTGTGGCCATTTGCAGGCGTGTGCAGAGCAATGAAAAATTAGAGTTTCCCAACGTGCACATTCCCAGCTGAGGTGGAACAAGGCAGTGCTCTGCCTTCTTGCTTCAGCTTTCATCTTGTAAGCAAGTGTCCTTTTCCTGTCTACACGGTGTCATGCTTTTCACAGTTTGTGATATTTCTCTGTGGCTTTGCTGTTTCAAATGGCCTGTAAGTGTAGTGTTGAAGTTCTGTCAAGCATTCCTAAGCTCAAGAAGCTGTGATGTGCCTTACCAAGAAAATATGTGTTAGATAAGCTTCATTCAGGCTGTTGGCCATGCGTTAAGGAATCAAAAATATATACTATGGAAGGTGTCTTTAAACAGAAGCACACATAAAGCAAGGTGTTGTATGACTAATGAACATGTGGTGACCTGAGGCCTGGAGGAACTTACCCCTGCATGACCCCCAGGGACAATGGCTCACTTTTCACTAATTCGGTGTTCATGGCAACTTTATAAAATACAGCTACCCGAATGGAGAGAATTCATTTCTTAGCGTCCTCCTGAGTCAGAGATGGAGTCATTATAACACTTACGGGGAGACAAGGGTGGGCTTTTCCTCCCACAGCAGAAACCTGAGGATTGTCCCCAACCTGGACACGCTTCTCACACCTTTATATCCCTCTTCTAGTTTACCTTTAGTTACGTTGCTATCCAATATCCTGACTTTTGTATACATTTTTAATTCTGTAAACAGTTTTTTTTCCAGTCCTTTGATAATAGTCAACATTATCAAAACATCCTTTTACGTGTGCTTTTAAAAGCTGACTGCATCAGGATGCTGTCTTCACAGTTCGCATTAGTTTCGTTTCTTTAAAGGTCTCATCCCACCTTTCTCATCGACATTACTTGCAATTGCTAATTCTAGACTTTGCATGTTAGACTTTTCTTTCTTAAGCTCTATTTCCCTTTTCAGAGGTTTGCCCATCAGCTACATGTGAGTGTGGAAATTCACATCTATCGTGTGCTTTCCTGAAGTTTTGATTGTGAACAATATGTCTCCAGTTACTATTGGGAACTCCAAGATGATGTGATGACTTTCTTCCAGGATTCCTATCACCTTTTTTCTTTTTTGGTCTCAGTTAAGTCTAGAGTGGCTTTCCTTGTTGCTTCTTTAACCCTCACTACTTCTGGGAACATATATCAAGTCAATAATTTATTAAATATTGTGTGGGAATTACATATAAAAAACTATATTGAAATTATGATTATCTTTCTCAAAGTTAACTTTATGTGAGGGAAGGGTCAAGATAATAGATAATGCACCACCATGTTAAGAGTGGTTGTATTTGGTGATAGGGCCAGAGGTGATTCATCTTCTTTGTTTTTCTAAGATTTAAAAGAACTAGCCTGGGTAACTTTTAAAATCAAAACTAAAATTTACAAAAGTCTGTGAGATTTTCTCTTTCAGTAGAATTAGATTTTCAGCAAATGTTTGGATGACTGGAATCTCCTAGCACAGTGTATCTTGTGAGAAACTGAGTTGGGAAAATATTGTCCAGACCCTCTGGCTGGCCCATGATCTGTTGCCTCTTTTCACAATGATATAATGTCTCCTTTTCTTTTGTTGTGTCCTTGTCCAAAAGCTCTCCACCATACTCTCAGAAGAAACCAAAACCACCATGCACCAAGATGTGTGTGCCACACACATGCATGCTCCTCCCCCACGCTTGCACAAACACTTTTTCACAAACATAAACACACACACACAGCTACTCATCAGAAGTTCCCTGTTATGCCCCAAGCAGGCAGCACTAAGCCCAACTACAAGTATTATCAAATCTAGACACATTACTTCAGGCTTCCCCCAGCAACAACAGAGGCGAATATTTATAGACACTAGATACAGACTAAAGATATTTTTAAAATAGTGCTGCATTATAATTGTGTTACGTAGAGAAGTTCTTAAGCAGGGGCAAAGCTATAACATATTAACAGGAGAACTGGATTGTGCCTACAGGGCACTGATTTCCTACATCAGTGACTTCATAGGATTGTCTTGTGTAAGTTCTAAATCTCAGAAGCCAGAGGCTTTTTCCTGTGAGACCCTTGCATAAGGACATGTGAACACCCCCTTTGCATTTATAAAGGTGAAAGCTGGTTTCTATGCAAAACGTCCTTTACATTTAAAGACAAAGCCCGATTTCTATGGTTATTTTCCTGGTAAATTTGCCATAAGGAATTGTATGACTTTTACCTGGATTCAGACCTAAGAATTTTATGTTATTCCTTCTGGAGATGCTGTATATCATCCTTACAGCCTTGTTATCTTCTAAGGATCCTTGTGGGCACGACAGGAGTTGAGTGGATAGTGAAATGGAGAGATTTTCCCATCCAAGGCAAGGAGTCAGTCACCTTAGAGCAGTGGTTCTCAACCTTGGTTGCACATTAGAATCACCTGGGAATCTTTTTAAAATCCTGATTTCTGGGCCTCATCCTCCGGAAATTCTGTTTCTTTGTTACTAACGTTGTGGCCCCACCCCATAACAAAGAAACAGAACTTCCGGAGGATGAGGCCCAGAAATCAGGATTTTAAAAAGATTCCCAGGTGATTCTAATGTGCAGCCAAGGTTGAGAACCACTGCCTTAGAGTGTGGTGATGAATAACCTGGGCTTTGGAGTCAGACCTTGTTTCAAATCTCAGACCTGCACCATATTAGCAGTGTGACTTTGCACAAGTCATCTGACCTTTGTAAAGATCCATTGCCTTGCCTACCTAATTTTGAGAGTGAAACCAAGTAGTATAGTAGTACATAAAGCATGAGCAGTGCCTGTCATACTCGGTAAATGGAACTACACAGAAATTGTTATCATTAAGAGTATCAGTGGTATTATTAAGTGCTGCCTGGAGGTGCCTTGTCATCCCAGTGCTCTTGACTCTAAATAGGACTTACTCTGCAGAGGCTTGGGGCGCTCTCTCAGGCCATGCCTCCCTGATGTTCTGCCTTCTTTTACCCGACTGACTCTGTTTTGTCCAGGCCAGTGAATGACACAAACAGAGTAGGCATTGAATAGGAATACTCTGAGGTTCAGTACAGCTTTGAAGTATTTGGTTAGAAGCATCTCCGAAGCACATTGGTAATTTGTTGTGTGTTTTCTTAAAGATAAATGCTAAAAAAAAATGGCATTGGCCAAGTTACCATAGGCATTTTCAAAGAGTTTGGAAAAATCTTAGAAGTTATCTGTAATCCAGACACAGCATAAGCCTCTTTCTCTTTGACCAGTGGTTGGCAAACTGTGGCCCCTTGAATGTGGCTCTTCCACAAAATACCAGGTGCGGGCGCGCACGTACAGTGCGATTGAAACATTGTGGCCACACTCAAGGGGACAAAGAGCCGCATGTGGCTCACGAGCCGCAGTTTGCCGACCACTGTCTTTGACAGACAGCCCCTGGGACATAACAAGCCTCTTGCGGCAGCTCTAAAAGCAGTTCTCGTGGGTCAGTTCCATTTCTCATCGGAAGGAAAAACTCCTGCACCCGGGCAAGCCTCTCTTGGCAACAGAAGCCAAAGGCAGTGTTTGGATCTACCATTCAATTAGAGCCTGTTGGAAGTTCCCAGAACAAAACCCTCATTTGTTCCAGGAACAGCATTGTTCAAGTAGCGCCTGGCACGTAGTAGGGGCTCAAGTTGTATTTGCTGAATGAGTGAATGATTGAATAAGTGGATGGATGGGGAGTTAACTCGGTGATGTCTCCTTTTGTATTTTGACTTCAGAGGCCCCCGAAACTGTTCAGCCAGGTGCCACGGCCCAGCGTGCCGGCTCCCAGGCTCTGCCGTACATTCAGCAGCAGCTGCGGAGTGAAGACTGCTACCACGGCAAGCTGAGCAGGAAGGCAGCGGAGAACCTCTTGGTGAAGGACGGGGACTTTCTGGTTCGAGAGAGTGCCACCTCTCCTGGCCAGTATGTGCTGAGTGGACTCCAGGGAGGCCAGGCAAAGCATCTTCTTCTGGTGGATCCCGAAGGCAAGGTATTATTGCCTTCTCTCTGTGGTCCTCACAGGATGTTGTGACTGGTTACTCTGAATGGCAGGTCCCAAACCTATTGATGTTGTTGAAGAGTGTTCAAGGCGAAGGGTTTACTTTTACTTGAACCCTTCAGCTGGGGCAGCAAGTCCTAAATAGAGGTTAGTGGAGGGATGTGAGTAGAAGGCACCTTATAGGATCAAGTAGAGGACAACCTCTTTCTGCCTCTCTCAATTCAATTCAGTGAATGAAATGAATACCTCCATGGAAGTTCCCAGTTGGCTATTCACAGTTGACTATTGCTCAGTATCACATACTTAGTTCTTGCTGTCAGGGTGCTTATGATTTCATAAAATAGATGCTTAAATAATTATAAGGATGAATGACATAAGAATGGTTCAGCTAAAGCATTAGGTGTTTCTCAGGATAGAGGAGTTCTCTGGATGAGGCAAACGGAAAGGGTCCCTGCAGGGGCTGGCATATATGATGAACCTTGAAAGAGGGCAAAATCTTTAAAGGGGAGGGCATTTGGAGTGTAGGAAAGGAACCACAGGAGCAGAGCAGCAGAGTGGTGGTAAGCCAATACAAGATGTATGGCTGGAGCAGAGGCTGCCTGTAGACAGAAATGATCCTGGATTAAAATGAAAAACTGTCAAAAGAGACAAAGAATAATATTATCTATATATATAAAAGCCTAAGTGACCATTATGACTAGACAACTGGATGGCTGGCCGGTAGCTATGACCTGCACGGACCACCAGGGGGCAGACGCTCAACACAGGAGCTGCCCCTGGTGGTCAGTGCGCTTCCACAGCCAACCTCCCACGGCTGGCCAACCTCCTGTGGTCCCTTCCCCCAGCCAGCAGGCCCTGGTCAACCCAATTAGGACTGGGCGAGATCGCCCCGATTGGCCCCGATTGGCCCCAATCGCTGGCCAGGCCGAGGGCCCCCCCCCCACAATTTCGTGCACCAGGCCTCTAGTATAATGATAAAAGAATCAATTCAGTAGAAAGATATAACAATTACCAATATATATGCACACAAACATTGATACAACTGAAGGGAGAAATAGATGACAAGTGCTTACCATTTTCAAAACCGGGAGAGACAGTTGTTTTAAAAAGGTATTTTTACTAAGGGATATAGAGTTAAAAAGTATCTTTTCTTTTTTTCATTAAGCAAAATGTCTCTTTCAGGGTTATATGTTATCCCCCCCCCCCCCCC
>NW_006285258.1:3858414-3859653 GCF_000327345.1 Myotis davidii
TATCTGTCAGGAGAACAATTATCATTTAACATACTTTTGTTCCTCTTTTTCAAGGTGAGGACCAAGGATCATGTATTTGATAATGTCGGCCACCTTATCAGATACCACATGGATAATAGTTTGCCAATCATCTCTTCTGGAAGTGAAGTGAGCCTTAAACAACCAGTGAGAAGAGATAATATTCCAGGACTTTTGCATTTACACAAATGATAATATGGAAATACCATCACACTGGTGATTCAAGAAACTCCATTTTGTGTCAGGACACAAGGATGATTCAAACTTGGTTTCTAGATAAAATAGAACACAAACTGTGAAGTGCATCTTTCGAGACCATCATGGACTAACGAAAACTGATCTTCAGAAAGTGGAAGTCAGAAGAGGGGAAGAGGATTGGTCCATTTGAAAAGTTATACATATGCACGGATGTCACTTTTTAAGGCCATATTGCATTGATCACAAGCTAAAAGCACAATTAAAATCTCACATGCTAAAGACAACTTGAATGAACTGCTGGGGCAGTGGTATGTGCCTTTCAACTCGATCATTAGGGACATTTTCATATTGGGGAGATTAGTTCTAAGTGTCTTCGTATTCTATAACTATAAAACCATTTGCCAAAAAAAAAAAATCTTTCCTCATTACAAAAATAAGGAGCAATTTGCTTGATGGATATTGACTTGCATTTTTCTGTTCATTAGCACTTTCACTGCAATGTTAAAATAAATTTGACATTGAATCTGGACTTTTGTCTATGGCAGTGGAATCAAATCAAAAGCCACTGAAAGCATTGGTCTGTTGCATTGACTTGCCCATTTCCTGGTTAAAGGGTTGGGGCCCAAATTGTGTGGCCTAGTATTTCTCGATTTTTGCAATTTGGACTGTTTGTATGCAGCATGTGATAAGCTGAAGAGGCCAAATCTAGTAGTCATTTCTGATTTCATCATATTTCTCCCTCCATCCCTCTGCCCACCAATAAAAGCTCATGAGTACATGGATTTAAAAGACGGCAAACAAATCAGTGCTCTTCATAATTAATGTCCAAATTGGTTCTATTACTATTTAAAATGCTGAATTTATTTGAATGGATGGGGAAATCTCCTCCTGATTGGCTGTGACTGCATGATGGTCCCTCACCTTTTCTACATAAGATCAGGCCTGATGCAGAAGGGAGAAAACATCGTGAATGAAACAGTGGGAAAGGCTCCCCACGTAGAGACGCAGTGGTAAAGTGAGGGT
>NW_006285258.1:3859756-3865453 GCF_000327345.1 Myotis davidii
TTCCCATTTCCATGTCTCTCATGTGAGAGAGCTGGGTTAGGGTCCATTTCAGCCCTCACCTAAGTCTATAAAAAGCAAAATTTCCATTTAATGGCAGTCAGTGTTGGTCGCCAGTCTGTATAGTTAAGGTGAAAACTTCAGTATTCTCTTTTAGTGTGTCTCTATACTCAGAATGAATAGCACAATTGAGATCAACATTCAGATAGTGGACACCCCAAGCCTTTCAGTAAAAAAACATTGAAACTGTGGCATAAGTAAATATGGTAGAAGTGGATTTGGTTATTTTGAGTAGCAAGAAAACTGCTTCAGTCCTTCACTTACCTTTGCATGTAGACATATGGCCATTACTATAAAGTGTTTTTTTCATCCTCAGTTATCTGGATAATAGTCTTAACTCCACTTCATTTTGGCTACGTAGATACAACTTAATATTTGTAATTGCGATATATTTGCTAAGTTTTAAATAAAGTATGGGAAACTTCTTTTGGATAGAAATAATCAGAAATCAAGCATACTGAACTCTAATATTTTTATGAAAAGGTTTATCATTTTACTTTATTCTGTTAATTTCTTAGACAGGTTCGTTTCCTTCTATACAACTAGGAAAGAATGTATTTTTCATCAATTTTGCATACTTCTTAGTTCTTGATTATCTGTCCTCATAAAGGAAGGGGTTCAGGAGGGTATAGAATAGATCATAGAGATTTATGGGTGATCTAATCACCTTTATCAGAGACAGAGAAGGGCTGTGGTGTCAGTCTGCAGAGCAGTGTTCTCTGGGTAGCAAGAAAGAGTTCCTGGTCCAAAAACTGCAGAGTATAAAGGATGTGAGCAGTGCACATGGAAAATCAATATTTGACTGTGATGGTATCTTAGTTGGATGAGCTAATACCATACTTACAAACACCACAGACTCTGTGAAAACAGGAAGAAACAGCAAAGAGAATGTTTGATTGCATGCTCGTTTACTGACACACTCTCATGTTCATCTGTCTTAAAGTGGAAGTCCATTTGACTATAAATACCTGTAAATGACTTTTCAGAAAAATAAATGATTATTACTTTGTGACTATCGACAGTATATGTCTGATGTTTGGGATTTGGAAAATGTGTCATTGCGGGCTGTGTCAGAGCCCCGACAGGAAACAGATGGCTTGCCTAAAGTGGGTAATTTGAGATGTTAATTAAAGGGACTCCGTTTTACAAAGGTGTGGGCAGAGTGTGAGAAACCAAAGGGGAGGACACAGCGTTGGGGCCAGGGAAGGGGGAGGGAGGGGACAGTAGCAGAAGGTGAGAGAGCTGTGGGAAGGCTGCTTTTTAGGAGCTGTGGCTACCGTGGAGGGACTCAACCAGTCTTGGTGGCCTCAAAAGCACCATTCCACAAATGGTGTTGGAGCAATCGGACCTCTGGAGGCAAAAGAATGAACCTCACATTTTACATAAACATTAACTCAATGCATTATGAGCATGAATGTAAAACTTTTATGAAAGAAAAAATAAGGGCAAATCTTCAGGATATAAGGCTAGGCAAAGAGTTCTTGCACTTGACACGATCCATTAAAAAACACACTGGTAAAAAAGAAATAAAGAGAAAGAAAAACCTAGTGTATTACACTTCATTGAAAATACAAATACAAATACAAATTGGCCTGACTGCTGTGCCTCAGTGGTTGAGCATCTGTGAACCAGGAGGTCAGGGTTTGTTTTGATTCCTGGTCAGGGCACATGCCAGGGTTGTGAGCTTGCTCCCCAGTGTGGGGCAGGCAGGAGGCAGCTGATCAATGATTCCCTCTCATCATTGATGTTTCTATCCCTCCCTGTCCCTCCCTCTCTGAAATTAATAAAAATATTTTTTAAAAATTAGCCTGCTATATTTAAAAAATATAAATTTTTTCTCTGTGAAAGAATGTTAAGAAGATGAAAGATAAGCAATAGACTGGAATAAAATACTGTCTAACCACATATCTGAAAAAGGGCTAATATTTAGAATATATAAAAAAATTCTTTAAACAGTAAAAAATCTAATTAGAAAATGGGCAAAAAACCCAGGCATATCCCTGATGATATAGGGATGGCAAATAAGCACATGAAAATAGGTTCAACACCATTAGCTCGTAGGGTAATTGCAAATTAAAATCACAAGGAGATATTACCACATACCTATCAGAATGGGTAAAACGAAAAACAGCAATGACACTAAATGCTGCTAGGATGAGAAGAAAGTGGGTCACAAATACATTCCGGGTGAGAATGTAAAATAGTGCAGCCACTCTGGAAAGCAATTTGGTAGTTTATTACAAAACTAAACATGCATCTAATATTCATCCGAGTAATTGCATTCCTGGGTATTGACCACAGAGAAGTGGAAACCTGTGTTCACAGAAACACTTGTACAGGAATGTTCATGGTAGCTTTGTTTTTAACTACCCAGATGTTCCCAGGTGAATGGCTAAATAAATGGTACATCTATATCATGGAGTACTTACTACTCAGAAAAAAAAAAAGGAATATATGCAGACAAGATCAAAAGATGGCAAACAGATGTTGCAGGAGATACCATCAGCTCCGCCCAGACCCGGTTGGATCCTTGAATCATATCTGCATGCTCACACTGCTGGCTTCTATGTGTTTTGCTCTTAACTACCTGCACTGTGACTCTTCTTTCTGAGGACTGCCTCAGGCTAGGGAGTTGCTTTGAGTCACCAATAGCCAGAAGCGCCTGTGTTTCCTTCTCCCCTTCCCTGCCACCATCACTGCTGCAGAAGTGGGAAGGCTCGGCTCCCTCTTCGGCTCCCCCCTCCCAATTATACTCCGGAGCTCCCAGTGAATCGGGCTGGGGCGGGCACTTCTCCCAAAGCACAGCCCGGCACCGGCACCGCCTCTTCCCTTTCCCTGATCGTCCTCACTCCCTGACAGCTTTCTCTGGGAAGTCCTTCCTCAGTCAATCATTTGTGCTCAAATTTTCATCCTAAAGTTCACTTCTAAGAACCTGATCTAAGACAAAGAACATCAAACCACTTTTAACATGTATCTCATGCCTGGAGTATGCCACCTAAGTATTCAAATCCATTAGCATTTTAAATAAATCCTGTGATATTTTTATGAATGGTATGATTACATTATGTTGCATTGAATGTGTCATCTAAGCATTTAAAATGTACACCAATTTTAAATCTCATTTGGGTACTTCCTTCTTTCCTTTGTAATCTACTGAGTGTTTCAAGAAACATAAAGCGTAGTGGCCTCTTGGGGAGGGTCGGTCTGCGTTCCAAGTTCAAATATAATTCATATATATGTTTTTATTGATTTTTTTAAGAGATAGAGGAAGAGAGAGCGATAGAGAGACAGAAACATTGAGGAAAACTTCATCAATCGGCTGCCTCCTGCATGCTCCCTACTGGGGATGGAGCCTGTAACTCGTGCCTGTGCCCTGACCAGAAATCAAACCGTGACCTCCTGGTTCATGGGTTGACGCTCAACTGAGCCACACCAGCTGGGTGGTTCTCACACTCTTTTGAGAAAAGACCTACCGTGCTACATACATTTCACCCCCCAACCCATCCTTTTTTTGTGTGCATGTAAGGAAAAGTAACTCAGTGACAATAAAGAACTGCAAAGAATGCTAGGAGTTGTTTATTTACTTTTAAGGGAAGATATAATCTCATCAATATGATTATATATTCCAAAATACAGCCTTATAAATTTTTTGAAAAACTTATTTTATCACAATTAACATCCTTCTCCCCAAAGTGGGAATTTCAATTCTCTTCAAGTGTATATGACAGGAACTTTGCAATGTTGTGCATAGAAATGATGAACAGCCATTCTTGGTAAACTTGAATAAGGTGCTAATTTTAATTTATGAATTCTAAACATTAAAAATCCCTAACATCTTACTTGGTAGATTTCTAATAGAGAAACCTTACTTATAGGTAAAAATAAAAACCTACAAAATTGCAAGTTATTTTTTCATGGCAACTGAAGAAATGACGTGCTTGTTGATGTCATTTAATGGCCCATCTGGAAGATCCTTGAGTTCCAACAGTGGACGGGAAACAACGTTGGAAGAGTCACTGGTCTAGACTTTTCAAATATAATCTATCATCATGAATACATCTTAGTCATAAATGCTTGCTTGCAAGAAATGGAAACCATCCTGTATTAATTTCTTAGAGCTGCTGCAACAAAGTAACACAAACCAGATGCCTTAAAACAAGAGAAATTTATTTTCTCACAGTTCTGGAAACCAGAAGTCTGAAATAAAGGTGTTGACCGTGATTTCAAGGGCCAGGCTCCCCCTGAAAGCTCTACTGGGGAATCCTTCCTGGCCTCTCCTAGCTTCTGGTGGGCCAGGCAGTAGAACTCCAATCTCTGCCTGCATCTCCACGTGGCTGTCTTCTCCCTGTGTGTCTCTCTGTATCTCTCCTCTTCTTTTAGGGACACTAGTATTAGTAATTAGATTTAGGATCCATCCTCATCCAGAATAACCTCTTAATTAATTACATTTGCAAAGACCCTATTTGCAAGTAAGGTCACATTCTAAGGTTCTGAGTGAACATGAAAGATGGAACTATTCAATCCCTACGTGACCCAAGCCAGCTCAAGTCAAAAGATGTTTTAAGACTCAGGTATCACAGGACCCAAGGGAAAGCTGAAGTGTCAGGCTTCACAGAGTGCAGGGACCAGATAGATCCATGGCTTTGAGTGACAGAAGTTCATGCTCTTTAGTCTAGGTTCTACCATACACAAGCCACAGCTATGGTGGTAGTGTATTTCCCATAAAATACAGACGAGTGTAATAAAATTCTGCTTCTCTCCTGTATGGTTCCCACCTGCCTCAGTTTCATGAAGTCTTATTTCAGTTATCTGGGAAGGGGATGTGATTGGCCCAGCTTGGGCTTGATGCTCACCTTTGATCCAATCAGGTCTCAGGGTGGTGGCGAGGTGTTGATGGTGGAGTCATGGTGGCTGTGGGCAGGAGCAGATTCTATGAAAAGGAGCTTGGTCAGGACAGGCATTTTGATCCACGTGTCAGCCTTAAATGAGCCTCTGGAACAGTGCGTGGCACAAAGTAGATGCTCCCAAAATATGATTGATTGAATATTCTAAATTACAAATAATGGCCCGATCTTCCTTGGTTCTTCCAAGTCCTCCTTTTCCATCTCAGCACTTCACATTTTGGTCTTGTCCTCATAAAGCTATCTCTCTTGAACAAACTCCTCTTTTCCCCCATTCCATAAGCTCCTGCTGCCCTCTGCACACAGTCACAGGTGTTTTTCTCTACCATCCACTCTTAGGCCACTGTAGCATTTGGGTTATGGCAAGTTATAACATCATGATTTTTCTTTACTCTCTCAGATTCCAGTATGTACTCCAGTTCAACCAGCTATAACTACAGGAAACAATATAAATAATCTTGAGAAATAGTATTCCTACATTTTAAAAGCTTTTTTCACACAATCTTATTTCATCCTTTGCACAATCCTGTGAAGTAGGTATCATTCCTATTTTCAGATGGGGATTTGGAGGCTCAGAGAGGTCAAAGAAAAATTGTGTGCAGACAGCCCTGGCTGGTTTGGCTCGGTGGATAGAGCGTCAGCCTGGGGACTGAGGGGTCCCAGGTTCGATTCCGGTCAAGGGCATGTACCTTGGTTGCGGGCACATCCCCAGTGGGGGGTGTGCAGGAGGCAGCTGATC
>NW_006285258.1:3865754-3869117 GCF_000327345.1 Myotis davidii
TCCAGTTTTCCTTTTCTGGCCTTCACATTGCAATCATTCATGCTAGTCAACCTGCCTGTTGACTCTCTTCCTCTAGGAACCTTTCCTGATAGAGCCTTCATGAGATGTTCACTTTCCCCTAGAGAATTATTGCCTATTCTACTCACATTACCTGTAGTCAACTACGTTTCTGAGTTGTCTTTTTATGTAAACATCTTGCACTCCAAAAAGAGTGTAGGTACCTTGAGAGTAAGGGTCCTACCTCACACTTTGTAGTTCTTGAATAGAACACCCCAAGCGGCAAGTTCTGTAACAGTAGCAAAGGAAAACTAGCCAGATTATGAAGAGCCTTGAACAACCATTTTACTCCATATATGGGAAAGGGTTAAAAGGCTCTGTGAACCTGCTGCTACCAACTCCTTGATATTCTCTGGAACCCTTTTGTCCATGAAAGGAACATAAAGTAAGGGGCTTTACTGCAAACTGGACAGCGCTGTCTTAAGGGACAGGTTACATCTACTTGTAAGTGACAAGAACTTTCACATGGGAGGAAATTCAAGTAGTGAATAAACACGTGGGAAAATGTGCCACCTAACTAGTAATTAAAGAAACACAAATTCAAATAAGGAGGGACTTAGTAATCAGGAAGACAAAGTAAAAAAAAACCCATTTAAGCTGTTTAGCAGGCACCTTGGAGAATCAGAAGGCCAAACTGCAAGGTAAGGGTTTGATAGGCAAGTGGGGGATTCTGTGTGCTGAGGTTTAGGAATGGCAAGCGCAGGGGGCACAGTCACCACACCAGGGGACGGATGGGTCATGGGGTTCAGGAATGACCAAGTTCATCTTAGCCCAAGGGTGGAGTTACTAAGCGCTTGGGCGTCCCTAGGCAACCGGTAAACCTTCCCTCTCCAGAGTCAACTCTTTTGTAATTGGCTCACGAATCCACCAATGGGCGCACAGGAGGCGCTTCCCGCCACCTCTGGCGCCCGCTTTTAAACAGCCTTACTTTTGCAACTGCAGGCGGACTTCTCAACCAACCTTGAGCAAGGCGGAGACTTTCGCCTCCACGCCCCGCCCACCCCGGCATGGCCCCGCCCACTAGGAGAGCCGCTAGTGGGCGATTGAAGGAGGCAGCTGTTCCTCAATAACGTCAGGACTCCGAGTTCGGTTGTGACTAGGAAGGCACTAGCAGATTGGAGCCTGGGTCTGGGGGTTTGCTAGAAGCTGGACTTCAGCTGGGGCTAGAGTTTCCCCGCGGTGACAGCATCCGCGGCCTCTGGTGAGTTTCGCTTCGCCTCCGGGCTTGGGGGTGCAGTCAGAAGAGGTGCGGGATCCTCCGGATTCTGGCTGAGGCTTCCGGGAGGGCTGACCCGCCCCCTCCCCAAATCCCGCGGAGGTGCATGGCCCTGCGGGAGCTCAGCCTTTGACTTTGAAGTGTCATTCTGCTTAGCCGTGAACTCCGGGAGGCCCTCTTCTCTTCTAGGCTGCTGGGGTCACCCTGAGGCCCTCCCCTGGGGACCCCCCCGTGGTCGCCCTGGCGCCCGCCTGGCTCACAGTGGGTGCTCTGTACACGTGTGTTGACCGAGTGCATGTGTCACTGGCAGGCAAAGCCCGCCATCCCAGGCATCCTGGGCTCCGTGCAGCTTCGGTCTCGCGGAACCTGCTTGTTGTGCCATAGCTGACGCCAGGCGGAGTTCCTGGGTAAGGCCTTTGATTAATTCATTCGTTCAGCCCGTGGGTGCTTGCTTACTCGCTGCATCCTCTGGGATCCCGGACTTGATTTGTCTAAGCTGCTGTCATTAGCACTGATCACAGATGATCGTCATCCTTTGTTTATATGTTTATTTTCTTCCAAGTCCTGCTAAGCTTTGTAATCTCGAACAGTGCTTGGTAAATGGTTGAATAAATGCATAGACCTCCTAAGCCTTATATTGCAAGTCTAAAACAGGCTAGTGTGCTCCGGCTCTTTCCATTCTAGAAGAGAAGCAGGCATGTCAGCAAATCAATAGGGTTTACTAACTCTCAGAGCTCTTCTAAACCCCTTTTGTGGCACCTAACGTTTTCTATCGGATAGCCATGAACTTATAGTGCGGTTTAAGCTGCATTTCGTGGTATCCTTTCACCAGATGTGACAATATATATATGCACTTCTAGATATGTGAATGCATTCAACTAATTGCCTTGGAATTTTCTTATGGCTGGAATTGAAGTCATAAGAAAAGCGTAAGAAATATAGACCAAAAGTGGAAAAAGAGTGATTAATTCCATGGGGGAACCGGATAGGGAGGGCATTTTGAAGGAGGTGGCATTTTTATCTCAGAAGGGGTTGTGTTATTTAGTAGCAAAAGTTTCCCACAGGCTAAACGTTGACCTTTTCTCAAATATTTTGAATGCTCTCTGTTCCTTTAACCTCTTTTGTAGTTGGCCGACTCTTATTCAGCATTAATGTCATAATAATAATAATAACTAAAATGTATTGGTTGCTACACAGTGCTAAGCACTTGATGTGCATTATCTGGTGAAGCCTTAAAACCAATCTTGGAGGTGGGTACTACTTTTGTCCGCATTTTACTAATTAAGAAATGGAAACTCTTTGCTCAAAGTTGGACAGCTTGTAAGTAGAAGAGCCAGATTTGAGCCCGGGTTGTCTGAATAAGAGCCCTCATTCTTAACCACTTCCAGCCATATTGTGTCCTTGAACATCTATTTCTAATTAGAAGTCTTTCTGTAAAACTTCCCTCAGCCTTTTTTTTTCTTCTCAAAGTTAATATTTGCTGTTACTTTTCTCTATTATAAAATTTATGACAATGTATCACTGTAACTATTAATTAATATCATTGTTTCCCTAAGGAACTGTTAGCTTCTCACATCTGGTACTATGTCTTGGATATATCTAGGATATAACCTGGCACCCAATAGGTGTTCAGTAAAGTTTTATCGAAATAATGAATCCATATAGGGTAACATGAATGCATTGTATTCATTCAACCAGTATTCGTTGTGTGCCTACCATGTCCAAAGGATAGGGTAGATACATTTAATTTCTGCCTTCAGAATGCTTGTACATTCTTAAATGAGGCAAAAACAAAATGTTTTAGTTTAGCTTAACGTTTTGTCTAACTAAACACCCATGGGTCTTCCTTCTCATTGCAAGGAGAGCAAAGACAACATAACTGGGGACAACAAAATGAGTACTGAGGGTACAAAGGGGCACACCATAGTCTTGTTAATAGGTTCAGAAAAGCTGTCTATCTGGAATAAAGTATTAACTAGCTTGCTATTAAAAAAGCATACTGGACACATTCTGCCTCTTGATTTTTAAATGATCAGGCAATAAATATGGAAATATTTAATTTTTATTAGTGGCACAGTATTGCCAAATTT
>NW_006285258.1:3869229-3870264 GCF_000327345.1 Myotis davidii
TTCCTGCCCCCGGGAAGCAACCAATCGATGGATGTGTCTTTCTCACATAGATGTTTCTCTCTCTTTTAGTGGAAAAAATGTCCTTAGGTGAGGGTTGACAAACAAAAAAAAAGAATTGTCATGTCAGTTGCCTATTTTTAAATTATTTTGTTTTGTGTTTTTTCCCCCCCCCTCATTTTTTTGTG
The DNA here is from genome assembly GCF_000327345.1 of Myotis davidii. Classification (NCBI taxonomy): domain Eukaryota; kingdom Metazoa; phylum Chordata; class Mammalia; order Chiroptera; family Vespertilionidae; genus Myotis; species Myotis davidii. The sequence goes on from NW_006285258.1 coordinate 3,869,415, forward strand.
TGAGAACTGTATATTGGGACTTTGTCATGTATTTTTTCTCATTGTTATTATTATTTTATCGTTTGACATTTTTAGTGATGTATTTTCCCCTACATAATTTTTAACTTGTTGATGTTATCTTCACCTAGATACAAAACTTTTTGTGTGGTTAATTTCTGTCAAGTTTTTCCTTTATGGCTTCTGAGTTTATTATCTTGCTAATTTTTCTTCTAAAGCAGGCTCTTTTATTGTTCTGAATATTATGGTAAAGTCCCTGATAGCAATGATAATTGGTAGAGGTTAATAAGTTGAAGAAAAACATTGGCTTTTATTTTAAATTTTAAGTAAAATACTAATGATCTTTTTAGTCTTTTTTTCTGAACCACAGAAAATTTATCAGATTCCCCTTTATGTTTATAATAGTTCTATGGTAGTCTGCACTTTTTAGAAGGAAAACTTGTTTGTATCTTTTCCTCTGCAGTGGAGAGAGATTTTGGCCTTTTCAGATATTTCAAATTTCTTCTTTAATGAGATGGTTTGAATTTAAAATGTAATTTAAAAAAAGATGTGCTTTGATCTTTTACGTTGTCTTCACTTAAAAATGAAAATAACAGCCGTGGCTGGGAGGTCAGTTGACTAGAGTGATGTCCCTATAGGCCAAGGCTACGGAGTTTGAATGCCTGGCAGGGCACATCCGAGAAGCAACAAATGAATGCATAAATGAGTGGAACAAGAAATTGATGTTTCTCTCTCTTTCTTATTCTTTCTCTCTTTCTTTCTCTTCCCTCTTCCCCTTCCTCTCTCTCTAAATTCAATAAATAACAAAAAAAATGAAAATACCTTATAGAATTCATTATTCCCTATCTGAGAA
>NW_006285258.1:3874517-3880476 GCF_000327345.1 Myotis davidii
GGGGCACACCATAGTCTTGTTAATAGGTTCAGAAAAGCTGTCTATCTGGAATAAAGTATTAACTAGCTTGCTATTAAAAAAGCATACTGGACACATTCTGCCTCTTGATTTTTAAATGATCAGGCAATAAATATGGAAATATTTAATTTTTATTAGTGGCACAGTATTGCCAAATTTATTCAAGAGTACATTTACCAGCCCTGGCTGGTGTTGCTCAGTTGTAGAGTTTAGGCCCGAACACTGAAGGGTTTCAGGTTTGATTCCCAATCAGGGGCATTTCCTGCAGGTTCATTTCCTGCCCCCGGGAAGCAACCAATCGATGGATGTGTCTTTCTCACATAGATGTTTCTCTCTCTTTTAGTGGAAAAAATGTCCTTAGGTGAGGGTTGACAAACAAAAAAAAAGAATTGTCATGTCAGTTGCCTATTTTTAAATTATTTTGTTTTGTGTTTTTTCCCCCCCCCTCATTTTTTTGTGTGAGAACTGTATATTGGGACTTTGTCATGTATTTTTTCTCATTGTTATTATTATTTTATCGTTTGACATTTTTAGTGATGTATTTTCCCCTACATAATTTTTAACTTGTTGATGTTATCTTCACCTAGATACAAAACTTTTTGTGTGGTTAATTTCTGTCAAGTTTTTCCTTTATGGCTTCTGAGTTTATTATCTTGCTAATTTTTCTTCTAAAGCAGGCTCTTTTATTGTTCTGAATATTATGGTAAAGTCCCTGATAGCAATGATAATTGGTAGAGGTTAATAAGTTGAAGAAAAACATTGGCTTTTATTTTAAATTTTAAGTAAAATACTAATGATCTTTTTAGTCTTTTTTTCTGAACCACAGAAAATTTATCAGATTCCCCTTTATGTTTATAATAGTTCTATGGTAGTCTGCACTTTTTAGAAGGAAAACTTGTTTGTATCTTTTCCTCTGCAGTGGAGAGAGATTTTGGCCTTTTCAGATATTTCAAGTTTCTTCTTTAATGAGATGGTTTGAATTTAAAATGTAATTTAAAAAAAGATGTGCTTTGATCTTTTACGTTGTCTTCACTTAAAAATGAAAATAACAGCCGTGGCTGGGAGGTCAGTTGACTAGAGTGATGTCCCTATAGGCCAAGGCTACGGAGTTTGAATGCCTGGCAGGGCACATCCGAGAAGCAACAAATGAATGCATAAATGAGTGGAACAAGAAATTGATGTTTCTCTCTCTTTCTTATTCTTTCTCTCTTTCTTTCTCTTCCCTCTTCCCCTTCCTCTCTCTCTAAATTCAATAAATAACAAAAAAATGAAAATACCTTATAGAATTCATTATTTCCTATCTGAGAAAAAAGTAGGCTCTTATAAATCTTTTTTTTTCAATGTTCAACACATTACTGGCATGTTGGTGAAAGAACACCTCCCCTTCTTTTACCTAATAAAGAAGAAATTAACCCAAATCCCACCTCCTGGCTTTAATGATAAAATTCAGGAAGAGGTGAATAAGAATCAAAAGCAGGAAAGATTATTTATGCCTGGAGACTTTCGGGAAGTCTTTAAGGTCTAGCTTAATCTTAGTTCTTTTACCGAGCTGGGATTTAAACGGCCTAGTATTTTTATTTATTTATTTATTGCTTAAAGTATTACAAAGGGTATTACATATGTGTCCTTTTTTATTTTTTCCCCCACCCTTGGCAATCCCCTGGACTCCCCTACCCCCCAGGGTCTTATGTCCATTGGTTATGCTTATATGCATGCATACAAGTCCTTCAGTTGATCTCTTACCCTCCTCCCTCCTGCCCCCCCAACCCTCCCTGGCCTTCCCACTGCAGTTTGACAATCTGTTTGAGGCAGCTCTGCCTTTGTATCTATTATTGTTCAAAAGTTTATAATGGTCTCAATTATCCATGAATGAGTGAGATCATGTGGTATTTTTCCTTCATTGACTGGCTTATTTCACTTAGCATAATGCTCTCCAGTTCCATCCATGCCGAAACGGCCTAGTATTTTCTTTATCTATAGATTGTGTAGACTTGATGTTTATAAGCAGTAGTGAAAAAAACCATGGACCCGAGCTTGTATGTCTTCCCCTCGCCATTTCAGCTCTACTATAGACTTGTAGCTCAGGGGTGGGGGATGTCTGGCCCACGGGCCGTATAAGACCCGTGAAATCATTTGGTCCGGCAAAGCGTTAGGGGTGAGCTAATTAAATGTTTGACCAAGTAGCAGATTAGTTTTTAAGTTGATAATTTTGGATGGCCTGCAAATGATGTTACAAATATCCAAATGGCGCTTGGCAGAAAAGTGGTTCCCCACCCCTGTTGTAGCTGCTGGGCGAGGGGAGACAGGGTTAAGACCAGCCGTGGGCAAACTCCGGCCTGTTTGAAATGAATAAAACTAAAAAAAAAAAAAGACCGTACCCTTTTATGTAATGATGTTTACTTTGAATTTACATTAGTTCACACAGAGACTCCATCCATGCTTTTGTTCCGGCCCTCCGGTCCAGTTTAAGAACCCATTGTGGCCCTCTAGTCAAAAAGTTTGCCCACCCCTGGTTTAGACTTCCCAAGCATAGATATTTTCCCTCTCAGTGAAAGAGAACACATGTCCCTCCTTTTAGCCCTGGCACAGGAGCAGCAAGGAGCAGGGCAGGCCTAGGAAGCAGGCGTGGCGTGTTTACAGCTGATGCAAGGAGTTTGAGTCTATAGAGTTGAAAGTGATGGGCAGGGTGTAGGGATCCAGGAGGGAGGGATAAATACGGTGGACTGCAAATTAGAGTGTGGCCAAGAAACATAATTCAGACCTTGAAAAACAAAAACTGGACAACTGGGGATTTCAGCATTGAAAATCATGTTTGTGTTGACCTGTAATCCCATGTTTCTCCTACTTTCAAGTGCACATTTTAACATCTACAAAGTCAGGCTGCCTTTTAAAGTTAATGATGTGCCATAATTTAATGGGCCACATCTTTTTCTTGGTGGTACAGATGGAACTGTGTCATCCCATCCAGGGAGCCTCAGATCTGATGAAGTGGAATATCTTTTCCTATGGAGCTGCTGGCTTATATAAAAGTTTGTGATCACAGTTCTCAACTGTTCACACGAAGGAGTTGAGTTCTTTATGGCAAAATGCTTTTGGATGGCTGGGTCCATGTTTCTTATTTCACCTCCAGCTTAATGACATTTCAGAGCCTGAACAGTGGAGCGAATGAGCTGCGGCTCAGGCTCCCATCAAAGTGCCTTTCACCGGCACAGGGAAGGGCCCGCGTGGAGGGCCGGAGCGGGGTAATTGATGGCGCCCGCCTACCTTTCTGTCAGGATTGTTCAGAGCTTTGAAAATCTGGTCGTTTCTGTGTAGCGTCAGGATCCCAAAGCATAATTCAAATCATCGGCAGCTTTTTTAGTGTAAGTGCTTGAAAACCCATTTCCTGCTGCTGCTTCTGCCACAGCCGTTACCATTCTCCAGGGAGCCCTGGCTGTTGCCTTTGGAATGGGAACTCCACAGTGGTACCACTTCATAGGCTCCACGTCTGTTTTTCTGGAGTATTTTTTCCCCTGGAACCTGATTTTATCAGGTTTAAGAACAGGACATTAACCACTTACAGTTTAGTTGTGTGCAGTATGGAGTCCACCAGATTGAAAATGATTTTTGGGTTCCAATGATTTCCTTAGGATTTAATGGCTCACTTTTTAAAAAATATATTTTATTGATTCTTTACAGAGAGGAAGGGAGAGGGACAGAGTTAGAAACATCGATCAGCTGCCTCCTGCATACCCCACACCGGGGATGTGCCCGCAACCAAGGTACATGCCCTTGACTGGAATCGAACCTGGGACCTTTCAGTCCGCAGGCCGACGCTCTATCCACTGAGCCAAACCGGTCAGGGCAATGGCTCACTTTTTGTAAAGCATGAACTTGGGTTTGTGGCATTCAAAGGAGGAATTTTTTTGCTGAGGGTACTACCTGTGCCACACCGAATACGTCTAATTAGAAAATCGGAGAATGTTCTTAAGATTTTTATGTTTAGGGACATTTCTAATTTATGATTATTTTATTTTTGTGTGTGTGAACAAATGTCTTTTTTTTTTTAAAAAAAAATCTTCATTGTTGAAAGTATTGCACATGTCCTCTTTCATCCCCATTGACCCCTTTGAGCCTGCACCCACCCCTCTGCCCCAGGCCTTCACCACACTATTCTCTGTGTCTATGGGTTATGAAGTCTTATTGTTTTAAGTTATATTTTTCAAAACACTGGGAAGGTCTAGTCATCAGTTTATTACATTTTTGCATTTTTTCCCTGCGAATTGCTATCATACCGCTATTTTCTGTGAATCACACTTGATTTGTAAGAACTCCCTTTATATTTGGAATACTAACCATTTGTCATGCATGAGTCTTCTTTGTGTGCGGCATCTTCTGTATAGTTCGATCTGGTGAGAGTTTTGGGACATTTAGAAACCAGACATCTTTCTCGTCCTGCAGGAGGACCATGTCACTAGACTTTGGCAGTGTGGCACTGCAGACACAAAACGAAGATGAAGAGTACGACAACGAAGATTATGAAAGGGAGAAAGAGGTGAGTTGCTCAGAAAAAAAGACTCCAAACCCACTCTTGAACAATTTTATTTCCTCATCAAAATTATGTCCTTTTGTGTCATTTTGGAGGAGTTTATAATCCCCCATGAAACTTGATCAGTACTTGGACTTCTAAGAGGTAGATGAGTGGAATGCTTCCTTTTTTGAGATGAAAATAGAACATAACCTTCAATGATGCCACTAGAGATAATGGCTAGATTCTCTACGCTGTTTCATTTAGGACAGCGGTTCTCAACCTGTGGGTCGCGACCCCTTTGGGGGGTCAAACGACCCTTTCACAGGGGTCGCCTAAGACCATTGGAAAAGACATATAATTACATATTGTTTTTGTGATTAATCACTGTGCTTTTATTATGTTCAATTTGTAACAATGAAAATACATCCTTGCACAACATGAGGCACTGTATTAAAGGGTCACAGCATTAGGAAGGTTAAGAACCACTGCTTCTGAGGGATAAAATGAGACACCATTTATATTTGGAATACTAACCATTTGTCACCCATGAGTCTTCTTTGTGTGCGGCATCTTCTGTATAGTTCGGTCTGGCGAGAGTTTTGGGACATTTAGAAACCAAACATCTTTCTTGTCCTGCAGGAGGACCATGTCACTAGACTTTGGCAGTGTGGCACTGCAGACACAAAACGAAGATGAAGAGAGTACGACAGAAGATTATGAAAGGGAGAAAGAGGTGAGTTGCTCAGAAAAAAAGACTCCAAACCCACTCTTGAACAATTTTATTTCCTCATCAAAATTATGTCCTTTTGTGTCATTTTGGAGGAGTTTATAATCCCCCATGAAACTTGATCAGTACTTGGACTTCTAAGAGATAGATGAGTGGAATGCTTCCTTTTTTGAGACCGAGAATAGAACACAACCTTGAATGATGCCACTAGATAATGGCTAGATTCTCTGCACTGTTTCATTTAGGACAGAGGTTCTCAACCTGTGGGTCGCGACCCCTTTGGGGGTCGAACGACCCTTTCACAGGGGTCGCCTACGACCATTGGAAAACACATATATAATTACGTATTGTTTTTGTGATTAATCACTGTGCTTTAATTATGTTCAATTTGTAACAATGAAATTGGGGGTCACCACAACATGAAGAACTGTATTAAAGGGTCGCGTATTAGGAAGGTTGAGAACCACTGATTTAGGAGGTAGTGGCTGGTTTTGGAAGCAGAGGCCTAGAATCTAGCTGCTTGGAACATTGCGTTGAACAAGTGTGGCAAGGTTCTTAGCTTACTTCTTAGTGGAGGCAGACCATATACAGTGGGACCTTGACTTACGAGTGTCCCGACTAACGAGTTTTTTGAGATACCAGCTGTCTCTCGGCAGATTTTTTGCTTTGAGTCGACAGAGTAATTTGAGTTAATGAGCTCCTTA
>NW_006285258.1:3880663-3884398 GCF_000327345.1 Myotis davidii
GGTAGTTTGCCCACAGCTGATCTAGCTGCTTGGAACATTGCGTTGACCAAGTGCGGCAAGGTTCTTAGCTTACTTCTTAGTGGAGGCAGACCATATACAGTGGGGCCTTGACTTACGAGTGTCCCGACTAACGAGTTTTTTGAGATACCAGCTGTCTCTCGGCAGATTTTTTGCTTTGAGTCGACAGAGTAATTTGAGTTAATGAGCTCCTTAACGAGCTCGGTCTCCGAACGAATTAAACTCGTAAGTCAAGGCCCCACTGTATAAGTAAACAAATGAATGAAGTCATTTGAGTGAGTGATAATTTAGCACTGATAAACAATAGGGGAACAAAATAGGGTTATATAAAGCTACTGGCAGGGAACTGGTGAGGAGGAAATGTTTGAGCTGCAGCTTGACTCATGAGAAGGAGCAGCCTTGCAGAAGCCTGAGGAAGAATATTCCAGGCCAAGACATCAATGAGTGTAAAGCCCAGAAGTAAGAAAGAGATCCTGTGTGTCCACTGAATAGCTGTTGGGATTGTGTGAGCAAGGGCTGGGGGGTAGAGATGGGGCAAAGAGGTGGGCTGGGCCAGATCTCAGTATGTCATGGTGAGACGTTTGTAGTTTATTCTAGGAGCAGTGGAGAATTTTAAGCAAGGAAGTGATATCTGACCATATTTTTGAACGATCTATGTAAATGCTGTGTGGTGAATAGACTAAAGGAGAAAAGGAGTACGTGGAGGAGATTTTATATATATAGTGTTTAATAGAATTCTTGGCATGTAGTAAATGGTGGCAATAGTAATAGTAGCAGTTGGTGCAAGTCAGTTTACTTGTTAGAATTGTTTTTAGTCTGAGTCAGATTTCTTGACTGACTGTGATAGCAGGTTTCCTTTGCATTGAGTCTATGCTTGATATGACACTTTTCTAAGTGGCCCATTAGTGTTGACAGGAAGCAAGGAATAGGGTCAGTTGCCCTTGGGGTTGGCAGTACAGTTCGGGCAGAGATACAAAACTGCCAGCTCAGTGGGTCTTGTCCATAGACATGTATTATTTGGTTGCACGGTATTTTTAAAACATTGAATCTATATTTCAAGATTGGAAATTTTCATATAACAGTTCAGATTTTCTGGCTTGTCTTGAGACGTCCTAAGCCTTGGCCACATGCGGCCTGTGTCTGCACCCTGCGCAGGTGGGCGGAGCTGAACGGTAGCTCTCCCTTCCCGCTGGCCGCGGTCCCCACCTCTCACACAGACATGGGCTCCGCTCTTGGACCTGCCAGCTTCGCTCTTATAAATCCTCTGCCAGGTCTCTGAGGGACTAGGCTTTGTGACCCTGGTTAGGGTGTTTGGATTTTGACAGGGTCCTTCACAGCAGTGTGGCAAGGACAGGGATGAGGATTTGCTGTTGCTCTGTGAACTCACAGCATGAGGTTTTCATGACCCCAGTGGCTTTGCATAGTTTGCTGGGATTTAGCTGCTGGGATTCTTGAGAGGATCAGTTAATTACTATAGTCGACTTTAGAGAAGAGAAAAAAATGAACTGACAGGTGATTTCTCATTGGAAAAGATAGTAGTAGAGAGATGGATAGGGTATTGGAGAGAACTTACTGCCAAGTGTATTGTGTGGTGAAAGGTATGTGCTGGGGTAGGGAATTTCCAGAGGCAAAACAAGCTCTTTCGAGGTAAAGTATCTGAGAATGAGTATTTCTAGCAGAGTGAAAGAAAATAACATAGATTATGTGACTCTGGTATGATGGTTATGCTCCGTGTTAATAAAAAGTGTTTCATGTTAATAAAAAGTGGTTTTACCTTTTTTTAAAAAAATTTGCTTCAAGGTAAGAAGTACAATGGATAAGGTTTCCATTGTATAGAGATTTTAAGATTTTCAGCAACAAAATTCAGAATTATTCATAAAAATCCAGCTGTATGTATATTTTGTCACTGCTAGTTAAAAGGAGAAGTTGACTGATCAGACCTAAGTTGCTTGCATACCCAAAAGCCTTTTCAAACCTCCTCACTCCCTGACCCTGTGGTAGCAGGACAGTTAGATGTTAGCTGTGGTCTTTTCTTGCCTGCCTGGGGGGTAGTTGTGGGATTGCTGGCTGGGTTATGAGTGTTAGCAGCGGGCTCATGCAAATGGCTTTCTCTACCTAGTGAATCCCTTTGTATTCAGTTCACTTATGTGGGAGGAGTGCCTGTGTGGGCGAGGATGTGCTGTAGGGCTGGCCAAGCAGGCCATGCCTGACTCAGAGGCCACCTTGCTAAGGCTTTTGAGATCCTCTCTTGGCGGAATAATCCTGGTTTTGGTCAGTTGCTAATACAAGATGCTTTACCAAGTTGAGTTTTAATTTGGGAGCTTTGGGGTCAGTTGGGATTTTGTCCACACTTTCCCATAAGTCCCTAAATAAACCAGAGTCAAATTCCATCCTCCGTGCCCTTCTAATTAGCAGGTCTACGATCATTGTCTTGCCTTTTCCATTTCTTTTTTTTAAATATGTTTTATTGATTTTTTACAGAGAGGAAGAGAGAGGGATAGAGAGTTAGAAACATCGATGAGAGAGAAACATCGCTCAGCTGCCTCCTGCACGCCTCCTGCTGGGGATGTGCTCGCAACCCAGGTACATGCCCTTGACTGGAATCGAACCCAGGACCCTTCAGTTTGCAGGCCGACGCTCTATCCGCTGAGCCAAACCGGTCAGGGCAGCCGTTTCCATTTCTGTTCCCTCCATTCACATTAACTTTGAAGAGCAAATGGAGAAAATGCATTTAATCTTCAGAAAAACAAAGGATTTAGTAAAGTGATTTAATATTCAGAGAACACTTAGACCAGTGGAATCTCAAGTCACAGCCCACCATGAATAGACCCATTTTTTTTTAAGATCCAAGAATTTTGCAGAAAATAGGCAGTATTATCATTTCTAAATCGTTACATTCTAACTGGTATATTGGTAAATGTTTGGCTACTGTGGGCCAAGGCATAGCAGATAAGTGCATAACCCACAGCCTCACCCAGTGTTTCACCTGAAACTCCATCTCCTACGTAGTAAACAGAACAGATTAGGGTGCAGGTGAGTGAGGGCGATGATACCAGGGAGACATGGTGTTATGCCAGTCAATAGTCATATCACTCACATTCCTTACAACTTATTGGAGCTCATTGCTTTCTTGCTGTACCATTTGAGAACTACAGATATAGTTCTCTTTCTTGCTACTAAGTAGACCTCATCCAAAACATTTTAGATGAAATTTTACTGGAAAAGCTGGTCCATAGAAGAGGAATTGAAAAGTTCTCACATTAACTCATTCTTTTTTTTTTTTTAAATATGTTTGTATTGATTTCTGCGAGGAAGAGAGAGGGAGAGATAGAAACATCAATGATGAGAGAGAATCGTTGATTGGCTGCCTCCTGCACACCCCACACTGGGGATCGAGCCCACAACCCAGGCATGTGCCTTTGACTAGAATCGAACCCGGTTCCTTTTAGTCCCCAGGCCAACACTCTATATCCACTGAGCCAAACCAGCCCGGGCCATTAACTCATTCTTTTTTCTTTTTCTTTGTGGCTTAAGAGAACAGAAATTTATTGCATCACAGTCCTATATCAAGGTATCAGAAGGGCCACCCCCCTCGGAGACTCTGGGTAGAATTCTTTCTTCCTTGCATCTTCCTTCTCCTCTCTTGCGAATCTATTGTAGGTTTTTTGCTGTGTCGTTACTGGAGCTTATATACAACTTCATCTAGATATAAAAGAC
>NW_006285258.1:3884447-3909702 GCF_000327345.1 Myotis davidii
GGGTCATGGAAGCCATAGCAGCCTGGCGGCACGGAGCGGGGTGGGGTTGGGGGTGGGGGGTGTCCTGGCCATGGGGGGCCTGCGAGGAGCTCAGGCTGCCAGCTTCATCCCTGGGGAGGAGCAGAGGCTCTGGCCCAGCTGGTTCTGCGAAAACCTCAAGGGTGGGCACCTGGCGGCTCCGAGTGGCTCCTCAGCTTAATTACTTAATCACACCCCGCGAGTAATCAATCAGCCCACAAGTATTTAATCATAGCACGCTAGAGTGAGCCTGCGAGCTGGAGGCGGGCCGGGTGCGAGCTTTTCAGAGAAATTTTTAACTTGGCTCTTAGGTTAGAATGGAGAGTCTGCTTAGTGCATATCCATAAAAGTATTATTTAATAATTCATCTTCTAAAAGATCAGAATCTTTACAGCTGACCAATGAGGTAACCTGTTCACAAGGCATACGATCAGGTAGATTGTCATTTGGGTTCTCCCCAAATGACAGTTTGCTAGTTTACAGGTACTTTATGCAGTGTCACCAGAAACAGCTCTGATATCATTGCGTGATTCTTGATAATAAAATGATGTATGTGTGTACATATTTTGGAGCTGGTGGTTTGGGGTAGCAGTACTTAGTAATCTATGCTATCCAGATAATATTTGCTGATGATGGTTCATTTAATGATGAAATATTTGAAACCTGGAAAATGAGCTTGAGTAGAAAGGCAGGTGGTTCAAATAGCAGATGGCAGACAGACCCTTGCACCTGGCAATTCCGATTTGAGGCCCTTTTGGTTTTTCTATGGGTACTCCTCTAATAGGGTAATAAAGCTCAGTTAAGCTTGGTATTGTGCATTTTAGAGATAAGGTTTCCATGGTATAGCCTTTCTTCCACTTTATTTTTTTTTTTACTGCCTGATTTGATATAATTATGGAAGCATTTTGATATTTTGTCCCCAGTAGAGGGAGTTGTAAAGCTACTATTTGTTTACCTTTAATATTATTTGACCTATTTAGTGGAAATTTCTTGTCATCACCCAAGAAAATCAAAGAAACAAATGGCTGAGTATTCATATTTTTCTGATATATTTCTTTAGCAACTTTTTATACTTTATCTAGATTGGGCCTTTGAATGTTTCCCATAACATACAGGTATTTTTCAAGGACTGTTGCAATGGAAACAAACACATTGGACTCTGGCAGCCTGAAGTTTGTATACCAACAGGTAGAAGTAAGTGTCTCCCAGGGATGATTAAATGTCCCGTGGAGGAAAATAGGTGTGGAAATGGAGAGGTTCAGGAAATGGAGTGAGCTCTGGGGCTGTAATTCTCTCTTTTCGTGGGCCTGCCCCTGACCTCCTCTGGGCCTGGGTTGGCTGACCTGTAGGAGAGGTTTGGCCTGGAGGCGCTCCTGTGCTCCTTTCAGGCCTAAAGTTCTCTCTATTATGTGTCGTCTGTAGCGCAGCCGGTCTTTGTCTCATGTTGCCATATTTCTTTTTTCAGAGATGTGACAACCTAGACAAAGTCTTCCCCACTAACATTATAAAATTTACTTTAACTCATAGAATGGATTTTTTTTTGTATCCTGCACAGAATGTAATTTGTCCACTAAAGTTTTAGCTGCCAAGTTATTTGGCTTGTTATGAAGCCCATAGAGGGCCTTTTCAGAGAAGTTTTTTTATTTTTATTTTTTTAAAATATATATTTTATTGATTTTTTTACAGAGAGGAAGGGAGAGGGATAGAGAGTTAGAAACATCGATGAGAGAGAAACATGGATCAGCTGCCTCCTGCACATCCCCCACTAGGGATGTGCCCATAACCGAGGTACATGCCCTTGACCGGAATCGAACCCGGGACCCCTGAGTCCGCAGGCCAATGCTCTATCCACTGAGCCAAACCAGTCAGGGCCAGAGAAGTTTTTAACTTGGCTCTTAGGTTAGAATGGAGAGTCTGCTTAGTGCATATCCATAAAAGTATTATTTAATAATTCATCTTCTAAACGATCAGAATCTTTACAGCCTACTGATGCGGTAACCTGTTTACAAGGCACACGAGTGTTGGCAGTCCATTTGCTGCTTTGCTCTGGGGAGAAGATGTATTGTACAGTTTGTAAGCTGAGAAGTTCTGCTTTCATGAATATTGAGGATCAGAGGCTCTGAATACTGTCTGTTTAGTTAATTTAAGTTCTAAATCCTAACAAAAGGTTTATGTGTTCTCTGTTTTACATTCGCCCTACACGTAGGCTTGTTGGGTGTTCTACATTGGGTGATTGTAAAGTTTTTTATTTTTATTTTCCTGAAGTTCTTTGAGTAAAATGCCCCCTTTTAAAGGAAGGACCAGAATGAAGTAGTAAAGGGAGAGAGGTGTATGGAATCGTTTAAAATGCACTTCAATAGAAGACTTCACAATAGCTATCGCTTTTTCTAGGGAAGGTAACTCTTTTTTTTTTTTTTTAAATATATTTTATTGATTTTTTACAGAGAGGAAGGGAGAGAGATAGAAAGTCAGAAACATCGATGAGAGAGAGACATCGATCAGCTGCCTCCTGCACATCCCCCACTGGGGATGTGCTTGTAACCCAGGTACATGCCTCGACCGGAATCGAACCTGGGACCTTTCAGTCCGCAGGCCGACGCTCTATCCACTGAGCCAAACCGGTTTCGGCGGAAGGTAACTCTTTAATTACTAAACTCAGCTGATTCACAGTAATATCCCACTGAGAAGATGGCATTTGCAGCCAAAAAGCAATTTGACATATTTGGGGAAAGTAGAGTGGAATTAAAGATCTTGTCATTTATAAGGATTGTTATCTTTGCCCTTGAATCTATTTGGCAGTGGGTTGATCTTTAATGAGGAAACTTTATAGTTTCTAAAATTTTCAATTTGGTAACATGCATAAGTTGATCTGGTAATTCTGTGTTTTATGGCACAAGGTTCCATGACCAGAAGCAAAATCCATTTGACAGTGAATATGAGGAGAGCACACCTAAAAAAATGTTTTTTTTTTCCAGTTTTTTCAATTACAGTTGACTTTCACTATTTATTGGTTTCAGCTGTACAACTTAGTGATTAGACATTTATATAACTTATGAAGTGATTCCCCCCCATAAGTCTTAAACCCACCTGACAGCATATGTAAATATTGACTATATTCCACACGCTGTACTTTACATCCCCATGACTATTTTGTAACAACCAAAAATTTGTACTTAAAAAAAAATTTGTATTGATTTCAGAGAGGAAGGGAGAGGAGGAGAGAGATAGAAACATCAATAATGAGAGAGAATCATTGATCGGCTGCCTCCTGCATGCCCCACACTGGGGATCAAGCCCGAAACCCAGGCATGTGCCCTGACCAGGAATGCAACCATGACCTCCTGGTTCATAGGTCAACGCTTAATCACTGAGCCAAGCTGACTGGGCCAATTTGTACTTATTAATTCCTTTACCCTTTTCACCCAGTCCCCCAACCATTCTCCCCTCTGGCAGCCATCAGTCTGTTCTCTGTAACTGTAAGTTTGTTTTTGTTTTGTTTTCTTATTTTGTTCTTTAGATTCCACATATAGGTGAAATTATATGGTATTTGTCTTTGTCTGACTTACTTCACATAGCATAATACCCTCATGTTTTGGCAAATGGTAAGATTATATTATCTTTTATGGTAGAGTAATATTCCATTGTATATATGTACCATGTCTTTATCCATTCATCCTTTGATTGGAGTATTTAATTCATTTGCATTTAAAGTAATTATTGATAGATATATAGTTATTGCCATTTTATTAATTGTTTTTTGATTGGTTTTATAGCTCTTGGCTCATTTCTTAATCTCTTGTTCTTTTCTCTTATATGTTGATAACTTTCTGTAATGTTGTTTTTGAATTCCTTCCTCTTTATTTCTTGTATATCTTTTGTAGATTTTTGGTTTGTGGTTACAATGTGCTGCATATATACCATGCTATATGTATATAGCAGTCTATTTTAAGTTGATGTCTGCTTAAGTTCGAACACATTCTAAAATCACTACCATTTTTTTTCACTCCCTCCATGTTTATGCTTTTGTCATTATTTTTTACTTCTTTTGTGTGGGTGTGTATATGTGTGTATATGTCTCTTGATTTACTGTTGTAATTATGCATGATCTTTCTACTTTTGCCTTTTAACCTTTGTACTAGCTTTAGTGTGGTTGATCCACTGCTTTTTATCTGCTGCTTTTATTAGGGTCAGTGAGAATTTTTTTCTGCATTATTTTCTTATTCACATTTTTTATTTTTTTCTTTCTCTTCTTAAAGAAGTCTCTTTAACAATTCTTGTAATACTGGTTTGGCAGTGATAAATTCCTTCAGGCTTTTCTTGTCTGGGAAGTTCTTTATCTCTAAATGATAACCTTGCTGGGTAGAGTAATCTTGGTTTAAGTCCTTGCTTTTCATCACGTTGAATATTTCATGCTAATCCCTTCTAGCCTGCAAAGTTTCTGTTGAGAAATCAGTTTTATGGGAGCTTCCTTGTAGGTAACAACTACTTTTCTCTTTTAAGATTCTCTCTTTGTTTCTAAACTTTGGGATTTAAATCATGCTATGTCTGGGTGTGGGCCTCTTTAGGTTCATCTTGTTAGTGACTCTCTCTGCTTCCTGGACTTGTGTGTCAATTTCCTTTGCCAACTTAGGGAAGTTTTCCATTGTTATTTCTTCAAATAGATTTTCAATCCCCAGCTCTATATCTTCTCCTTTTGGTACCCCCATAATGTGATTGTTGTTATGCTTGATGTTGTCCAAGAGGTTCCTTAAACTATCCTCTTTTTTTTTAATCCTTTTTTTTGTTTGTTTGTTTCAATTGAGTCTTTTCTTCTACCCAGTCTTCCAAATCACTGAATTGATCCTGTGCTTCATGTAATTTGATGTTGACTCCAAGTAATGTAGCCTTCATTTCAGTTATTTTATTCTTCATTTCTGACTGGTTATTTTTTATTCCCTATCTCTTTGTTAAAGTTTTCACTGAGAGCATTTAGTCTTCCCCTAAGCTCATTGAGCAGCCTTATAACCAGTGTTTTAAACTCTGCATCTGGCAGATTGCTTGCCTCCATTTTTTTTTTTTTTTTTTTTTTTTTTTTTTTGCTTGCATGGTTTCTAAACCTGTTCTTTTATTTGGTACATGCTTTTTGTCTCATTTTGGCTGTCTCTCTAGGTTTATGTTTATTAGGAAGAGCTACTACATCTCTCAGTCTTGGCAGAGTGGCCTTATGTAGCAGTGGTGCAGTCTCCCTCTTTACCTGAGCTTGGTGCTCCAGGATTTTCCCTGGGTCAGTTGTGTGTGCCCTCCTGTTGTAGTTGAGCCTTGATTGCTGTTGGCACATCAGTGAATAGGATTGATGCTTAGGCTGTCTCTGTGAGGACTGGCAGTGATTGTAGTGGACAAGCTGTTGTGGATTTGCTTTAGTGGGGTTCTGGTGCCCAGTGAGTCCACCCTTTGGGTATGTCATCTGTGGCAGTAATTGGGTGGTGCTCTGGTGTGCTCTGAAGCTGGCCACGGGGTGTGTTGGTTCTGGGGTCTCTTGGGGTGGGGCTCTCATGCAAGCCAAGGTCAGGCACTGCCTGTATCTGGCCTGGGGCCAACCTGGTAAGAAGAAGGGTACACTTGGATCCTGGGAAAATGGAAGCCCTGGGGATGGGATTTTGTAACTGAATGAGGACTCACCTCATTTAGCTTCTCTCTGCCCTAAAAGTTGTGGAAGTCAAGGGAATATGCCCCAGCTATGCCGAAGAACTTTAATGGAGAACGTTTCTGAAGGTGAAGGAAACGATTTCAAATGTTAGCTTATATAAAAAAAGTAGTTTATAAGGCTTTAAATACTACAGGGATGATTTTGCTGATTGATAAGTTTACTTACTGATCCAGAAACATTCAGAACTTATTTTTTATACTCAATTAAATTTTCTTCATAGATACCAATTTTGTTAATGCTTTTTCAGTTACACCTGTGGTGTCACAAAGAAAGTTACAAGAGCTCCTTAATTATTGCGTAGTTTTTTCTATCTTTGTGAGGGGAAAATGTACTGTTCAGATGTCCTTGTCAAACTTCCCCTGAATTATAAGGCTATGTACTTGAACCTCACTGAAGATTTAGAAGACAGTATTCTTTCTGTACAGGAGTCCTTACTTGATGTAAGTATAAAATATTTATTTGTTATTTTTCCCCTGTATAATGTGTGGGCATAGTCTTTTTCCTTACAGCAGTGATACATAATTATCGACCTAACAGGTTAGACTATTTAAAAAGACTTCATAGGTGTTTTTTTTTCTTCTTAGTAAGTTTTGTGTTTGTAAAATCACTTTATTTTTCACTTGAGGCTCACATGTAATATACTAACATTTTGATATGTTCTGTTTGGTTTTTAGTATTGTCTCTTTTGTGTTTTTTATTATTTATATCTTTGGATCAGCTCTGAGATGGCTGACTCTGAAAATGATTTTTCAGTAACCTTGCATGGGCAGGTGGCCAATCAGTCAAGGCCTGCCTTATTTATATTAGTGTCAAATAAATTTTCAAATGAAGATAACTTGTCATTGAATAGAATATTTTTCTCTAATAGAAGAATATTTGTAAAGAACCAAATGAATTGAGAAAATCTTTTTTTAAAAAAGCTATCCAGTGAATATTAGAAATATATAAGGGAGTGAGGAAGTATACCTCCCTTCCCACCGCACACACCTATTTTCCATTCCCAAGTTTGATTTCACCAAAACGAACTTAACAATTGGAGCATACCTTTCAGACCTTTCTTAAAATATTTTTATTTAACTTTTACCATATGTATTTAGTTTATGAAAGTTTTTTTATTATAAATGTAATTCTCAGATATGTTTTATAACTACACTTTATTTTTTATTATAATGATAAAGTTGGGAAAATCTGTCATAGGCTAAGAAATGTTTCATTTTCTTCCCCCAGGGTTTTACACAGAGTATTTAATATCTTTAAATTTTACTCATTGCATAATTTTATGGGATTGATTTATGTACTGTGGTGGGCCTCAGTCAACTTATTTATTTAACTGGTGCTTAATTTGAAAGAGAAGGCATCATAAACAGTCTTTTAACTATTTAGTAATATAGTATTTGAATCTGTTACAGTTACTTTGGGATTTGATAATGTATTGGGATTTGAGGGAAAAACATTTACTGATAGATATTAAAATTCAACAGATTAGACCATTCATCTCTTTATCACAGTTTATCTGGAAACTTAAATGAATTTATTCTATATCTAGTTTTTATAGTGAGAATGCTAAAGATAAGAGTTTTCTAGAAAAAAAAATTGGAGATCAAAGTCAGATGCTTTTATTGTTAGTTTTCGAGTTATGCTTTTGAGAGTGCAACCTGTAGAAACCTGAATCTTACATCTCTTTTTACTCAAATGTTTTACAACAGCGGAATATTGCATATCTTTTCATCATTGGGATTAGATGGCTGTCTACTAATGAATCACTCCCTAGGAGGTTTTTGTCACGTTTTTAGAGGGATTAATAGGGCTTCTAGGCCACCTGCTTCTTTTTCTGCTGTTCTCACCACCTGGGCGAAGCCAGTCTGGCAGTTCAGATTTCCTGCAGGAAGTCTGGTTATCAAGTCCCCAAGCCTGGTTTCTGGTAGAATAGGATTCTGAGACTCACATCTACCCTGCGGTAACCTAATAGTGATTGTACCCTTATTACGACGTGCTGTGTTTCCAGAAAGAAGTTTTAAAGTTCTAATGCAATGTTATGTGTGTGAAAATCCAAAACCTTTGTAGAAAAAAATAAAGCCTTCTAATATAAATCCTGAACTGATCTATTCCCCTTTCCCAAGGTGAAATGGTGAAAGTAATTGGTGAGGAATTGGTGACATTATTAAATGTAGAAATTAGGAATGTCTTTGACTTCTGCAGTTGATTACTTGGTCCAGGGTAGCTTTGGTTTGGCATTTTGATCTAAGTCAGTGTGCTATTGACGCCGACTCTCCTGTCTCAGTTGCAGCAGTTACTCACAGACCTGCCCCATGATATGCTGGATGACGACCTGTCCTCCCCCGAGCTCCACTCCTCGGACTGCAGTGAGGACGACACAGAGAGACGGTAAGGGCGCGAATCATCTTCATATGTGTATTGCATTCTGTGAGTGTCCATCTTTTGATTCTCTGCAGCTTATAGCAATGTATGTGATTATAAAATTGTGGACTAATTCTTAAGCTTGTAGGTAAAGGTTGGAGGGAAAACATATTAAAATCTTGGGGTTCTTTGTGATAGCTGCGTCCAAAAAAATGATAAGCTCTAAATCTAAAGTGTCGATTTTTTTCAAGACCTCATCGTTCTGAGCAATTGGAGGTGAACTGGAATGACCATCAGGTGCTGCCTAGATCTAAAAGTGCAAACGTGAGTATCTGGTGTGATAATGATTTTGATGAGGGTGGGACTAGATCTTAGTGCTTTTGTCTTACTCTTGTTATCTAATAGGACTATAATGAGATTCGGGATACATATATGGGAGAGAAAATCGGCAATGGCTGGGAAGAGAATCCAAGTAAGAGTGAAGAGCAGCATCCTGGGTACCATCCCGAAGAAGGTGGAGATGAAGGCGGAAGGGGTTACAGTCCTCCGAGTAAATATGAGCAGACTGATTTATATCACCTTCCTGAAGACTTTAGGCCATTTACCAATGGTCAGAAGCAGGAATTTAATAATCAGCCAGCCAATGTAATTAAATTTTCAGATCCTCAAAGGAATCATTTTCAGGTATTATAAGAACTTGACTTTTAAGAATTTGCTTAAATGTGCCCACACACGTGTCTGTTTAAGGAATGTATATAAGTACAAGGATAAGATTTACAAGTATAAACGATTTTGAGAGTGCATTTATTCAGGCTCATGCTGAATTAGTCATGCTGGTTTCTGTTTACAATCTAACGAAATCATGATCTTAATTCAGAATTTTAAAATATCATAGAGGCTTTATGGAGACAGTTAATTAAACATTAAGAATTAAGCTTGTCAAAGAATAATAGTCCTCATTTACTGCTGTTTCAGGCTTCTACCACTTCACTATGCTTTAGTGAGAAGCTGTGTTCAGATATCTTGATATAGCTTTTTATTTTTTTTAATATATTGATTTTAGAGAGAGGAACGGAGAAAGACATCAGTTTGTTATTCAACTTATTTATGCATTTATTGGTTGATTCTTGTGTGTGCCCTGACCTGGGATTGAACCCACAACCTTGTCATATAGGGATGATGCGCTAACCAACTGAGCTACCTGGCCAAAGCTGATACAGTTTTAAAGCAGTAAACCTATTTATTTAATTATCGTGACCACACTTATAACACATTTTAGTTCAAACACTTCAAAGCTGATACCTGTTTTGTGATAATAATGGCAGTAAATGGGATGAATGTGAAGGAAAATTATTTTTTTATTTTGTTTTACTTAACCCTGTCAGAGTTTAATGAAGTAGCACCTTAGGATATAGTTAGCTGTTTCTTAGACTTTCTTAATGAATATGAATGCCTCATTTTGCCAGTATCTATTCTGTGTCCCCCAATGACAGGATGATTTTTTTTTTCTTTTAAAGTGTCATTTTCTCTTCTGTCTCTGTAGAATAGTATTCATTCCACAAAAGTTATTGAACATCTATTACATATGAAGCATTGTATTACATGTTGTTGGATATGTGTATTTCTGTGTTCCCAGGATGTTGGCATCATCTAAATCATTCTTAAATATTTCTTGGCAGTTTTGTTAGAATTCTCCTGTGTTATTTATGGGATTGGCCTGTTATAAGCTCAAAAGTCCAATTAAGACGTGAGAAATTATATTTCATAGACTTTCAGTGTTAAATAACAATAAGTTATTTTAAAGCAAAGATGTCTGTATAAAATTTTAATTGTACCACCATTAAGTTTTGTAACAAAATTAAGGTGATTCGGGTAATTTTTGAGGAAAAGGCCAAATCCTAATTGTCAATGTCACTTATCATCTTATCGTAGCAATTCGGTGCGTCACAAGCTCCCAGTTGTCAAGTGTTGGAACCGTATACAGTGGTATATAAACCTTACCAGCCTCCTGCTCAGCACGGTGACTCACCAGCCCAGGAGATAGCAGGAGGTGACACATTTGAAGGCCTGCAACAACAATTCTTAGGAGCTAATGAAAGTATGTCTCGGGTTTATATTTTTTAATGATTGGAGAATGTTAAACATGTTATGTGTGTTCAAGAATTATTTCTTTTTTTAAATATAGTGATTGAATTGTGGTTGGTTTTTAAAAAGAGCCCTTATTGTTGGTGATATAGCTGAAGTATTTATGGATAAACAGATATGAAGTCTAGGATTTACTTCAAATAATATGGTGATGGGATTCTTTGTGCTCTTTTTTTCTACCTTCTTATATATTTGAAGTTTTCCATAATAAAAACAAAAATAAAATTTTCTCAATTTTACATTTGAGTCATTGTAATTGGTTCAGATTTTTCATTAGTTTTATAGTTTTCTAACTGAAGTCTAGTTTGGAAAGAGAAATATAGTTTTCCCTTTATTCTAGATTTTTTGTTGTATAGAAATGTCATGTAGTAAATCAGCTATTATCATCTTAATTTTTCCTTTTGATTTTTAGAATTTTAATGTGATAATTAGACAACTCTGATATAAATTACTTTATGTTCAGAATTGAAACTGGACTCCTATCTCAGGTTTAGTCCTGTGGCACTTACCAACATTATTTTTTGGATTGTATATGTATAACTATGAAAATGAGAAAAGTAGCTATGAGAGCATTTTGAGGAGATAAAATACCCAAAACCAAAAATCAAAACGTTTACTTAGACTGACCTGAATTAGTGTTGTCATACATTCAACTTGCATTGTCTACTCTCGGGCATGTGAAAAAGCTAATTGTTGTGCATGTTGAAGAACCATAGTGATTCTAGGGTGTGACAGCCAGTTTTTTGTTTGTTTGCCTTACATTTAAGAAATGGGCTGGTAGGGGGAGGGAGTCACGCTGGATATTGTAGGTTTCCTGGGCTACGGCCAAAGAGAAAGCTGGCCTTCAGGCTCTAGCTCCACATAGGCTCAGGCTCCAGACTCACAGGCTCTCGAGGAGTCAAAGCAAACATGGGGGTGGCCCCTCTTTGTTTATGCCACTGTGGCGTGGCCTGAAGAGATGCGGAAGTGGACAGTGAGTGGCAGAACTGGTTTGGGGATGTGTCCATTAGCCCCACCACAGGGGCCTGAGGTGTAGACGCCTTCAGTTCCCATGGTCAGTTGGTTGTTCTGTATATATAACCTTTTATCATTTTCTTAATCTGCATTTTGTCAAGTTGATTTATTTTTTGTTTACATCAGTTACACATGTGCCTAAATTTGATGGTTGGAGGTTAACTGAGTAACTTAATGGCAGTGCCAGATTTAGTGACTGTGGCTTCTTAGAAACAGTAGTTTAAAAAGATGACCTTGGAGAGAGGTGTGGCTTGTACACTGTGTTTACCCCTGGGCTAGCCCCCCTCTAAGGCCGGAGAGAAATTTAACTCCTAACAAAGTTTTCAGTCTTCAGTTTTTTGTTGTTGTTTTTTTTTTTTTTTTGGGGGGGGGGGAGTGGGTTTAACCATATCTCTTTTTAAAAAGAGGCCTACTTTGTTTGCTAGCAAGTGGGAGCAGTGGTCTAGTAGAAAATGCATTTGTCATTATGTAGTTTTAGCATTATTTTCCTGTGAATCTCCCCCACCCCCCAATCATTTTAAAGTGCTCCCTAATGTGACTTTAATTATTTGTGAAAGAAGTCCTCGAAATCCTTTATTAATCTGTTCATTACGTTATTAATTCACAGTTATGTGCCAGTATAGACATGAATACTATGTAATCCCCACTCCTGCTTATAATAGATATTTTGAGGAGGCTATCTAGAAATGTTTTTAAAAAATGGTTTTATAGAAGCTGATGTACTTATTTTTCAATTTTATGAGGTCATAGAACTCTATTCCATTGTAAGGGTGTCAATGTAAGATATGTCCAAACCTGTGGAGAATTTTTATGAGTTTATTTGAGCCAACTGACGGCACTGCCGGGGAACAGATGCTCCGAGAATGGCAGCTTTGCAGCTTATTTTATGCATTAGAATCAAAGGAGAAGACATAAGGAAGGAGGATGAAATCCAGTGCT
The DNA here is from genome assembly GCF_000327345.1 of Myotis davidii. Classification (NCBI taxonomy): domain Eukaryota; kingdom Metazoa; phylum Chordata; class Mammalia; order Chiroptera; family Vespertilionidae; genus Myotis; species Myotis davidii. The sequence continues at coordinate 3,896,608 of NW_006285258.1, forward strand.
GGTAGGTTAAGGGGCTGGGAGAAAGCATAGCAGGAAAAACTCTAGCATTGGATAAGAGGCAAAATGGAGAAACACATACTTTTACCTGGAGGGTACGGGGTAGTTAATTAGATTTGCAGCACATAGAGATGGCCAATGGAGAACAAGCTAGCAGTAGGGTTCTATGGTCTTGTGCTCTGGTGCCTGCAGTTGTACTTCGAGGGGTAGGAAAAGAAAATTACTTTGTTATTTCAAAGCCATATTGTTCTGGATCAGAACAATGGACAGGGTTTCCTTAAGGTAAAGATTGACCTCTACCAACGATGCCATAGGCCTGGGACGTGACTGCCCACTGTGACCTGCCCAGTTTGGATGTGACCAGATCATCTGTGTGGTTACTTTTGGTCACAGAGCTCGTCAGCCTGCCATGTGTTCCCCTGTGCCTCTCAGGTTAATTGCATAGCCTGGCACATTTTCGTATATATTTATTTTTAATTAGCCAAAAGGGTAGTGATGAAGGGTTATACTCTATAAACTAGTGACATTTCAAACTTTTCTGGCAGTGAGCACAGTAAGAAGTACATTTTGTACATTGTGATGGGGTCTACAATACTTATCTAGGTAAATAAGTGTATGTAACTAAAACATACGTTCCACAAAATCACAAAATAGTACTCATTTGTACTACATGATGGACTCTGAGATGTTCTATTATAATGTGTATTTTTTGTTTCTTTAGGAAATGCTAGCCACAGTTCACCGAATTGTTTTCATGATACTCCGATGAGTAGTACCCACAGTTTGGGGAAACGCTGCCCTAAATGACCACAGATTTATATTTTGGTATGCTTTTATCTAATAAATTGTCTTTCATTCCAAATCAGGTTCTCCAGAAAATATGCAGATCATTCAACTTCAGGTTCTTAACAAAGCAAAAGAGAGGCAACTGGACAATTTAGTTGAAAAGTTAAATGAAAGTGAGCGTCAGATCAGGTATCTGAATCACCAGCTTCTGATAATCCAAGGTAAGATGACAGCTGTCACTTACGAGGTGTGCTGGAGCTTAGATATCTTGTTTCCAAGATCCTCATTTTAAATAGGAAGCTCAGCGAGCTGACGTATTTGGTCAGAGGGATCATAGTGAGTCGGTCCGAAGGAAACAGAACCCAGGCCTGTGACACCTTTCTTTGGATGACTTCTCTCCGGAGCAGACTGCTTTGAGGTCCTCATTTCCCCCTGCTTCTTCCTCCTCTTCTGTCTGTTAGGCTGTTAGAATAAGTGAACATTATTTAACTATGCGGATGGCATCCTGTCCTGAAAATTGGTTGAGGAATTTATCTTGGATGAAGTGTTACAATACCCAGTGAGACTTGGGATTAGTTGGCAAGATATTTTCTGAGCCTATAAATTAGCATCCTGATTTAATCCAGTGGTTCTCAACCTTGGCTGCACATTAGAATCACCTGGGAATCTTTTTAAAATCCTGATTTCTGGGCCTCATCCTCTGGAAATTCTGTTTCTTTGTTACTAATGTTGTGGCCTCACCCCATAACAAAGAAACAGAATTTCTGGAGGATGAGGCCCAGAAATCAGGATTTTAAAAAGATTCCCAGGTGATTCTAATGTGCAGCCAAGGTTGAGAAACCACTGTTTTAATCCAAGGAAGAGACAGTGACCCTGAACTCCTGCAGGCGTGCCAAGGAGAACATGGAGCCACACCTGGGAAAAGCACACAGAGTAAATACAGATTCAAACTCTAATTGCTTACTCTTCGTGCTTTCTGTAGTTTCGGTCCATGTTGAACGTTTCATTTATAGAATAATTTTGTGACTGCACTCCAGCTCATTTCAAACTTAATTGATAGTGATAAAGTCATCTTTCTGTAGTGATCATACATTTTATGTTGAGAGAAGAATTTGTAGGCTATCATATAAAGTATGGGGGAAGAATTTAAGGTTAGGTGAATTTAAGAGTTCATTGCAAGTATGTATAGAACGTAATTAGTCTTCAGATTCCTTTTTAAAAATATACATATTTTTATTAATTTCCGAGAGGAAGGGAGAGAGAGAGAGAAATATCAGTGATGAGAGAGAATCATTGATAGGCTGCCTCGTGCATGCCCCACACTGGGGATCGAGTCCAAAACCTGACCAGGAATCGAACCATGACCTCCTGGTTTATAGGTCGAAGCTCAACCACTAAGCCATGCTGGCTGGGCCCTCAGATTTCTTTTCTGATTAACGGTTTTGTCATATCTGTGTAGCTTCTCAAATAAATAGATGCTGAAGTCATTGTTAGGAAATCTTTTGGTCCCCAAAGGGATACAATCAGATTTTTGAAGGAAGAGGTTCTGGTTCTCTAAATTTTTTTGGTGTCACTCAGGCATTCATTTTTGGAGCTTTTCTGTTTTTCTCTAAATCAGCTTTAGCTGATTTGTTATCTGAATTAAATTGAATGCAACAACTTTTATATGTGATATAGACCTGATATTTGATAGAGATTGTGACAATTGGAGTCCCTTTACAGTAACATATTATTCCTATAAACATTTTTAATGTCCTAGATGAAAAGGATGGTTTGGCCCTCAGCCTTCGAGAATCACAGAAACTCTTTCAGAATGGAAAAGAAAGAGAGATACAGCTTGAAGCACAAATCAAAGCGCTGGAGACCCAAATACAAGCATTAAAAGTCAAGGAAGAACAGGTAAACATTTTAACTATTTATGAAAAATTTAGTCACTTAACTTTTGGTATGGTAGGACTACATTTAGAAGAACTTTGAAGTTCATACTTTCTTCCACCGCAAGCCTGCTATTCTTTTCCTTACTTCGGAGGCATGGTGCTCCCCTCCACCCAGCCATCTGCACATCAGACATCAGGAAGAAACCCCAGCTTCTCTGTTCCCCTTCATCTGCTACATTCTGTTGAGTCTCCTCATTTCTGTTCACAAGTCCTCAATTTGGGATTTTATCTATTGCAAAATTCTCTTACTAGTCTCTATTCTTTTATCCCTTCTCCAAATTCTCTCTTATGGCCATCTGGTTAATCTTTCTAAAGTACAGTTCTGATTATGTTTTTCCCTTGCCTGTCTCTTCTCTTACTCTCACACTCAAGTCTGTTTGTTGTTTTCGATGCTTGTACATGGACAAAACTTTCCACGGCACGCTGCTATTTGATTACCAAGTCCCTGCTCACAGGTTTTCTTTTTCCATGTCTCCCCTGCTTTCCTCCCCAAACCAACACCAAGCAATTCTCAGACACAAGCTGGAGGTCCAGGAATTCATCAATTCTGACACTGTCTTCACCGACTTTAGACACCAGTTGTAATCTGAGGTTGTTACCTGTACTTCTGACTGACTGGCTGTAAATCAGTGGTTCCCTCGACCCCCTCGTTGGGTCCCATTAATTTTCTAGAGAGGCTCACAGAACTCAGAGAAACATCTCTGGGGAGCGGGCCTAAGCCATTGGTTGGATATCCCCCGAGGGCTCCCAGACTGCAAGGGGGTGCAGGTCCGGCTGAGGGTCTCTTCCCGTCACCCCCCTTTGAGTGCACGAATTTTTGTGCACCGGGCCTCTAGTTGGTTTTTTATAAAAGGATATAACTCAGGAATAGCTAGGGGAAGAGAGGCATGGAGTAGGGTATGGGAAAAGGATGTGGAGCTTTCGTGCCCTCTTGACTCTCCCTGCATCTCCACATGTCCACCACCTCAGAAGCTCTGAGAACCCTGTCTGATTGGGTTTTTATGGAGACTTCATTGCCTCGCGTGGTTGATTAAAATCAGACACCTACGATTAATTCAACCTCTAGCTCCTCTACCCACTTTGGAGGTCAGGGGATGGGACTGAAAATTCCAACACAACCAGCCCCGATCCTCAGGTGAAAAGTCAACCTCATTCACGCAACAAGAGACATTTTATCACTCTCAATACTTAGGAAATGCCAAGGTTTTGGGAGCTCTGAGCCAGGGATTGCAGATGAGGACCAAATACATTGGTCATTTGAATGACCAAATATATATTTCTTAGAAATCACAATATTGCAGTAGATTATTTGTATTTAAAAAGTTTTGAAAACTGATAAAGTTATTAGATTAAAAAGTTGAATTTCTTTTTATGTAGTAAAAGGTTATAACTTTGTAATCTTCTGAATTAGAAATTGCATTTATCAGAAATAAAGTAGCATAAATAAAAGAATAAAATTAAAAAAAACTAACAGAATCACCAGGTGTTTTGGTTTCCTATTGCTGCTATAACAGAATACCAAAAACTTAGTGGTTTAAAACAACACAAATTATTATCTTAGAGTTCCAGAGGTCCGACGTCTGGCATGGGTCTCACTGGGCTAAAATTAAGGTCTCAATAGGGCTGTGTTGCTTTTTGGAAGCTCTATAGTGTTAGTGGTAGGGAGATCCCCTCATCCCCACCAGTTGCTGGGGGAAGTGGGCTTCTTGGGGTGCCACTGGAATAAGAATTTCCAGAGGTCCCCATGGGAAGCTGAGACATTGTAAAAAGCTTTATTTCTGTGGGGTTACCCCCCTGAGTTTCCAAGGTCCCATTTCCCTCTGGCCCATCATAGAAGAAGTGTAGCTGTGACGTCAGAAGGGCTAGAATGAAAGCCGTTGCCCAGAGTTTTCATCCCATGTTGGAACAGTGTCCAGTCCAGCATTAAACCAGCTTAGTTTGTGTTCCCAGCTGCAGCCCAGCAGTCCACTGCGTGTGGGGTCCCGAGGGCCACATGGCTATGGAGGGAACATGGGCAGGAGCAAAGCCAAAGAGACCAGAGAGCCAAGAGCCAAGAGAGAGAGCGCCTTTGTCTAGGGCCGTGGTCGGCAAACAGTGGCTTGCGAGCCACATGTGGCTCTTTGGCCCTTGAGTGTGGCTCTTCCACAAAATACCACGTGCGGGCGCACACATACTGTGTGATTGAAATTTCATGGCCCATGCGCAGAAGTTGGTATATTGTGGAAGAGCCACACTGAAGGGGCCAGAGAGCCGCATGTGGCTCGCGAGCCGCGGTTTGCCGAGCCGCAGTTTTCCGACCACTAGTCTAGGGGATTATGTATTCCCAAATGTTTGCGGGCTTGCAGTAGCCCTGCCTCCTTTGTCCAGTGACTTCTGTTCCCAGGTTTGACTGATGGGCACCTTCCCTAGGTCACCCCAACTTCACTGCCCACGTGCCTATCCTCCCTTTGTTCAGTCCCTTCCCCTAGTAATCTGCAGGGAATGGGCCAGCAGCTCCCTGGGGAGTGTGAAGTTGCAGCTTCCTGGTGAAGCTGCCCAAGTGACATGCCTATAATGTTCTGGCCTCCCTTTTCCTTCTTTGGTATTCTTAATAACTAGCTAATTAAAACGGTATTAGTGGGATAATCCATTTTCTTGCATTTTTTAGCCTTGAGAGGCTACATGCAAAGGGTGTATGGCCCTTTTCCATCCTCAGAGCCAGCGGTCACTGGTTCTGACCTTTCTGCCTCAGTTTTCCTCATTTAAGGACCATTGTGGATACATTAGGCCCACCCAGATAATCCGGGATAATCTCCTTATTTTAAAGTCATCAGTTTAACAACTTCAGTTCAGTCCGCAACCTCAATTTTCTCTTGCCATGTAACATAAGGTATTCACAAGTTTCAGGAATTAGGACATGGGCATATTTTGGGAGCCAGTATTGAAAGCTATAATTGTACAGTTACAAAATACTGGTATAGTAACTACACCAGTATTTTGTAACTGTACAATTATAGCTTTCAAAACCGTGTTTTTAGTAAGTGACCATTGACAAGTTTCATCAGTCTTTCAAGAAACGGTTGTCATTTTTCTCTGACCTGACAATTGGATTGCCCCCCACACTTGGCTCACAGAACATTGCAAACAGCACTGGGACCGTATAGTTGCCGCAGGTTCCTTGTCTGGTACCCACATTGTCATCTCGGGTAATTCCAGTTTTTTTTCTTTCTTCTCAGTGAATAATGTTTGCAGCCCCTATGGGCCTGGTGGGTCCCAGACAGGGAAGCCTTAAGGAACCAGAACCACTATGGGGAGACCCTTCTCTACTGTCATTAAAGCATGGTTGATTTTGGGAGTTAATGTTTATAAAGAGAGCACAGAGCCACATACAATAAATGGGGCTGTCGTGTGTCTGCTAGATGATTAAGAAGTCCAGGACGACGGAAATGGCCCTGGAAAGCCTGAAGCAGCAGCTGCTGGACCTGCATCACTCCGAGTCCCTGCAGCGCACCCGGGAGCAGCACGAGACCGTCGTGGCGGGCCTCACCAACAAGTATGAGGAGCAAGTGCTGTCCTTACAAAACAAGTTGGATGCTACGGTGGCTGCCCTTAAGGAACAGGTTGGGATGATTTCAAATGAGCCACTGTTGTCAATAAGCAAAGCCGTTCTGTCTTGTAACTGACATTTTGTGGTTCTTCATATAGAAATTTTGGATGTTTGCGGTAGGTTTTTTATTGTAAGTAAAAATATAAAGACAAAGATTTTTTATTTATGCATACTCCCTAAGGCAGGCATGATTTTTGGAAACCCTTCCTGTGGTAGGATGGATTCTCACAGTGCTAGTTGTTTACTTGTAGGGTATCCTAGATAATAAAAGCCTAATATGCTAATTGTCCAGTTGTCAGGTCGGCCGTTCAAGCAATCAAAGTGTAATATGCTAATGATATGCTAAGGCTGCTCAACCACTCGCTATGATGTTCACCGACCACCAGGGGGCAGATGCTCCGACTGGTAGGTTAGCTTGTTGCTGGGGTCTGCCTGATCGGGACTGAGCCGGACACACCCTAGAGCCCTCCCGCAGTCCCTCCCTGGCTAGCCAACCTCCGGTGTCCCTCCCCGGCCCTGATCGTGCACCAGTGGGGTCCCTCTGCCTGGCCTATGCCGTCTCACAATCTGGGACCCCTCGGGGGATGTCATAGAGCCAGTTTCGGCCCAATCCCACAGGCCAGGCTGAGGGACCCCACTGGTGCATGAATTCGTACACCGGGCCTCTAGTTTATACATACTGTCCTGGAATAAACCCAGACTGGAAGGAATGAGTGTTCTGGGAGATGGCTTGAGGGCTGGTCCTGGGAGCTTAACCACTAGAACACCTTTCTTGGGTCTCCCAGCATTTGGTAAGAAGCCCATCATTAAGACTGTCTAGAAATGGTTCTTGAGAGAAGAGTTCATTTTGAGACTAGCATAGTAAACGAGGGGAGTCTGATCTAAAATTATTGAGGTTTGAGACTTGAGCACATTTCACAGTTTTTATTACTGTTGCCCCAAAGGGAGTAGGATGTTGTAAGCTGATGGTGAGTCAGGTGGGGGTTTGCGTGTGCTCCAAAACTCCAGGTAAATCGTTTCAGTGAATAAAATTTCAAAGTGCATTTTCCTTAATGCAGTTTCAGAACTAATTTAACCCAAAGGAAGAGAAGAAGAAAAATAAGATGTGAGTGTATGGAAAATTCCACTACACTTAAAATTTATTCTGATTTGGGTTCTTATTTCTTATTTATACAGCTGACTCTAAAATTTTCCATTATTTAGATAGAGCTATATAAGATTCATTATTGGCAATAATAATTGTTTGTATACCATTTTATTTTATTTTAATGTACATTTATATGAGTTTTTATTTATGTTCATTTTCCTAAATATGTTTTTATTCTTTTTATAGAGAAACTTATTAGGAATTTGACCAGTGTGGAGCATATACAGGGGTGGGGAAAGACAAAGGTTAGGTAAAATTATTGAGAATTTACTTTATATAATATATAGACAAATGGAATTTGAAATACAGTTTTATTAACTTTGTTGTGTGTGGGGAATAACATTAAAGTCAGACGTGGAGAATGGTCCTCCTTGGATGATGAGAGGAGTGGAGTCTGGCGGCTTTTGCATCCTGGGTTACTTGAGGTGTCTCCATTCTCTGCTGCCTTAGACACAGTTACAGGGAGGGCTGGGAGAACTCCTGTGTGTTCAGCTCCTGAGCCCCATCCATTCTCGATTCTCTGCCCCCGTCTGGAGCAGAGAACAAAGTCTTGACTCTGTGCTGAATGGGCTCCGGACCCCTGAACCAGACACTGAAGGTGCTGATTAAGGCCTTTTTTCTGCCGTTACATTCTGTGACTGTTTTGTTGTTGTTCTTAAATAGCATCGCGTAGCACAGCACGGGTATAGGCCTCTGTGTATAATTGCACAACTGCTTTGCAAAGTGCCGATGCCAAAGTGCTTATCGTTGTTTCTTCCTGGGAGTGTTTCATGATGGTGCCCTTTTGTGCTCTCCCTTTGTTGTCAGTAGCCTCAGTAGTGTTTTCAATGAAAGGTCAGTCTATATAATTCCAGAATCGAAATTGAGACTCCTGACTGTAGAGGTGCTGTAAAAATCCACCAGGAGCGAGGGAGATGCCTGTCTGTCATTTGAAAATGCATTGAGTCTCTTCCACACGGAGAGGGTCGATGTAGATTTTCTCACATAACCGGTAGCCATACGTACATACTGCATTTTACCCCTTGCCTGCTTTTTCTTCATAAGGGTTATTACAGAGGGAGCTGCATGTTATTTCCCTTTTGGGTGAACACTTATCTGCTACACTCTGTTCAGCAGATTGAAAAGAAAGGTAAAACAAGTCTTAGAAAGTAGGTAGCAAGGAACAAATAGCTGGGTAATTCAGTAAATGAATACGTTCGCCGGTGTCTGGGTTCCGAGCGGCTCTCATGTAGTTATGACTGTGTGCCATGTACTATGTGTTTGATGTGCACAGTGTTGACAGAGCAGATGCTCACGTGGAGTAAGTGTTCCTGGTTAGAGCGATTCTTACCCTGGCATCCTCTAAGGCAGTCGGGACCAGGCCCCCGGAGATGGATGGATCCTCTGAAACAGCGGAGGAGTTTCCTTTGGGTGTGAGCATCTGCAGTGTTTTTTTAGAAGACCAGGGAGCTTCTTCAGATTGAAAGGTTGAAAATCACCGCTTTATGAAAAACACATTCTTGCTGGGAAGCAACTGCAGTTGTAGATTAATTGCATTATTTCACCTGTTGAGCAAACCCTTATTGAACAACAGCTAAACATCAGGATGTAAACTAGCTTGATGTATATTTAAGTATATTTTGAAAGACAAAATTCAACACGGCGATTGCCTAACTTAGCTCTCTGTGGTACAGCTGGGCTTTTTAAAAATGTCTCTGTAACTAGTATATTTTGAGAAATATATGGCTTGTGAAATTATAATATGACTTTAGTGTTGTCTTTTAGCCACCAGCTTTTCTGGGTAGGAAGGATTGTACACACTCACAACACATTGTAACAGTTCTTGTTACTCTGGCTGAGTTTCTCTAGGTCCTCCCGTGTGACAGAGAAGATGAGAGCAGACGAGCTGCTCGGAGCTCGGAGTGTTCTTCAGCGACAGAACTCGCTCCTGGCCAACTGTCTCCCAGATTCTCTCCACCCTGCCTCTGTATTTCTAATGCATGGAAGTGTCATGGGGGGAATCTCTATCTCCTTTAGGGTCTAAAACCTTTTTTCATTCTGGTCTTGAAATCTTCAGCTTTCAGTGAAGTCAGGGACTTTGATTTCTGTGTCATGATTTTCCCATGATCCCTTTCCTACCTTGCTTTAACATTATATTTAATTTAAACTCATTCTATTGGCTGAGGGACTCTCTCAGACGTGTGTGTGTGTGTGTGTGTGTGTGTGTGTGTGTGTGTGTCTCCTAATCTTCATTTTGGCTATGCCATAGAAATCTGTTCAATTTTATTTGCTTCCACTTGTCTCATTCAGTTTTAAAAGATGTCTGTCTTTGTCTTGAATTGAGTGTTCTCATCACTCATGCTAATCATGGAAAAGATGGAGCCATTCATTTTGTTTTGTTTGTTTTTGGTGTTTAAGTTGCACAGTTTATGAGTGTAATCTGTTTTCCTGAACTTGTCAACAGGAAACTGCGTGATTTAATTGATTAATGCATGGAGGTAAATCATCGCCACAGTCTGCCTTTTGTTTACAATGTTTTTCATATCTACTTTTTTTTTTAAACCAGTTTGCAGTCTCTTGTAAAATCTCGATGACTTCCCCAGCTCATAAACGTTAGTTGTCTCCCCACCCCTTCTTGCACACACGTTCACGCTGTCATTGACTTTAGGGCACTCACTGTGCTTGCGTGGAACTCCGGTGCGTGAGAGCCCTGCTTTCCCAGCTGGCCTGGGGACCAGCAGCGTGGCCAAGAGGCTGGCAGGGTTGGATAAACACGGGCAGTTTCCAGGAGCTCCATTTTGCCCACAAATTCAGAAGAAAAAATTTAAAGCAAACATGGCTACATCATGAGCTCGAACACAAAGTTCACATGAATTGTTAAGCCAAAACAGGAGACTTCAGAGTCCCTTTCCTCTGCTCAGGGGCACTGTCTGTATCCTTTTGAGGTGTGCTTTGGGGTGGTATCCTTAGGGCATTATTAGGCTTGAGGTTTTCCTATGGATCAGGCCCCAAATGCTTTCTGCTTTAAAGCCCTTTCTTGATTTTCCTCTTTCTATTCATTTCTTCAGGTTTTTTTCCAGGGAACTTTAGCCAATTTACCTCTCTGCCTTTCTCATGCTCCTTTGGCCTGGAATTCAGCCTGTGAAGTCCTTTTTGAATGAGAGGTGATGATTTCTCCTACAGGGGCTCGGCACTCCCATGACTCACTACTCCCAAACACACAAACACATTTTTTTTTTAAGAAACTTGAATACATTGTATATGTGCTCTGTATTTATACATCCCCATACAGTTACACACATACATGTGTGCACACATTCATTCTATTTGTTGTTCTTTGTCATTTATTTTTTTATTTTTTATTTTTTTTGTAGTACATACTATGTGTAAGGCACTGCATAGGCACCTGCAAGGAAACTATGAAGACAAATAAGACATGTAAAAGGTAGAAGGAAAAACGCGAGAGAAACAGATCAAGTTTAAAAGGAGTTCAGAAGAGGGAAAGATTATTTTTAGGTGCTCAGAACTGAATGAGCTTTTGGATGCTCAGAGTCGAGTGTGTTTGTCTGTGTCCTTGCTGTCCTGGGGTAGGCATGCTCAGAGTCAGAGTGGCATGCCTGAATGTGTCTGCACACACTTCACTGGCAGTGTAAAGTGCAAATACTAGTAGGAATGTACTGCCTTTCCTTTGGTCTGAATAGGACCTACTTCTAGAACAGCAGTGTCTTGTGAATGTAGAGCAGAAGGCACTTCAGAAATCATGGAATTCAACCTTTGTTAGTGTGATTCCAAAAGGAAAAAACAGACTGAGAAGTTGATGACTCACCTAAGATCCCATGACTTGGTTCGCCTGACTCCCAGTCTTGTGCATTTATCCTTGTAGAGGAGGTGATGTTGCCATGTGATGATTTTATAGTTGACTTAAAACCCAATCATGAATGATCATTGATAGTTTAATACTTAATGACGGATCATAAAAATGACTTCTTGAACACTTTTTCTATTTAGGAAGACATTTGCTGTCATTTGAAAGACAAGGTGAAACAACTGGAAAGGAATCAAGAAGCAACCAAATTAGAAAAGACGGAGATGATTAACAGATTGTCCAGAAGTCTAGAGGAGAGTCAAAAGCAGTGTGCCAACTTGCTGCACTCAGGTGGGTGTCTGAGGCTCTGTGGTCTCCCGGAAGGCTAGTATACTATGCAGAGAGAACATAGGAGCCTTGAATTATAAAGACCCAGAAAAGACAATCAAGATCATTGGTAACAATTTTTTAAACATCGTTACTATGCATGTGTCAGAGCTAGTGCATATTTATTAGATAATTTGGAAAACACAGACAATATAAGGTAGAAAATAACAATAACCAATAATTCTACTGCACAGAGGTAACTGCAGTAGACATTTGAATGTATTTCCTTCAAGTGAAATGAAGGCCACACGCATAGATAATAACCTGCTTTTGAAAATGTACCAAAGCTGAATGTTCAAAAATTGAATAATAAATTACATGTTATAATGTAGAGCCTATCTCTGAAAGCTAACAACGATATGAAATCCTGTTGTATTTTGCTGTTTAGAATTGATCACTGATCATGTAGTTCTGTCATTTTGTGTAACTCCTTTAATTATTTTCCCTCTCACAATGGAATATAGCCACTTTACCTAATCAATTGAAACCAGTGAGTTATAGTTTTTATAATTTTTAAAAAAATCAATCCTCACCAAAGGATATTTTTCCATTGATTTTTAGAGAGAGTGGAAGAGAGAGGGAAAGACAGAGAGAAACATCGATGTGAGAGAAACACATCGATTGGTTGCCTCTGGCCTGGGCCCTGGTGAGAAGCCTCCTACATGCCCCACACTGGGAATTGAGCCCATAACCTGGGCATGTGCCCTGACCAGGAATCGAATGGTGAGCTCCTAGTTTATAGGTCAATGCTCAACCATTGAACCACACTGGGCAGGCTCCATTGATTTTTATAGAGAGTGGAAGGGAAGAAGGGAGGGGGTGGAGAGAGGGGGGGAGAGAGAGAGAGAGAGGGAGAGAGAAACATTGATGTGAGAGAGACACATTGATTGGTTGCCTCCTGCACGCTCCCGGAGGCGATGGGGGAGAGGGGAGCTAGTGGGGGGACCGGATATCGAACCTGCAACCCATTATGTGTCCTTGATCTGATTTCGAACTCATGTCCCTTTGGTCCAGGAGCAGACACTATAGCCACTGAGCACACCATCCAGGACTGTCATTTTTAAGATTTCTTCTATGGTCTCCGTGGTATTAAGTTTGAGAACATGCTTCCTATCATTAGTTTCAGCAGTGTTATGATTTCCTATTCATTTTTACAAAATGACTAGAGGTCCAGTGTACAAAAATTTGTGCACCCGGTGTGTGTGGGGGGGTCCCTCAGCCCGGGCTATGCCCTCTTGCAGTCTGGGACCTCTCGGAGGATGTCCACCTGCTGGCGTAGGCCCGCTCCCTGGGAGATTGGGCCCAAGCTGGCAGTCAGACATCCCTCTGCCAGCCCAGCAGCCCTCGGGGGATGTCCATTTATAAGCAGGGAGCAGACCTAAGCTGCAGTCGGACATCCTTAGTGCTGCTGAGGAGGCGGGAGAGGTGCCCACCACCACCGCTATGCTGGCAGCCGTCAGCCTGGCTTGTG
>NW_006285258.1:3909739-3936234 GCF_000327345.1 Myotis davidii
GCCTCTTCTTTTTTAAAATTTTTTTTATTCTGGGATTTATTTACCTTCTATAATTGAGACTTTGTAGCCTTGAGTGGAGCTCAGAGCCGGCCAGGGCAGGCGGGAAGCTTGGCTTCCTCCATTGCCAGGGGCAACCCATGCCTCCTGCTTGCTCTAGGCTCCGTGGCCATGGCTGGCTGAAAGCAGGTATCTGGGGTTTATTTATCTTCTATAATTGAAACGTTGTTGCCTTGAGTGGAGCTCAGAGCTGGCCGCAGCAGGCGGAAAGTTTGGCTTCCTCCTACACTGAGCAACCAAGCCTCCTGCTCGCTCCAGCTCTGTGGCTGCCGGCCGTCATCTTGGTTGGGTTAATTTGCATATAGTTGCTCTGATTGGCGGGTGGGCATGGCTTAAGGTGTAGCAAAGGTATGGTCAATTTGCATGTTTGTCTTTTATTATTGTGGATATTAGAGTAAAAGGCAATAAAATAATCAAATTTTTATTTTCCATGCTGTGGAAATAGCTCAGGGGTTATTAATTAACATATATATGAAAGTTACACTTTGGCATGTTAAGTCAATTCTGACTCTTGGAAATCTTGCATGATACCATTACACCAGTGGCGCCACTAATTCTGACTGTTGGTACAACGTGTATGAGTGGGTTATTCAAAAGTCAATTAGAGCCCTGACCCTGGAGTTGGGGATGTGGTAGACATGAGCAGAGCAAGGATGATGGGCCAGGTATAGAAGTTCCCCTGGGCAGAAATCCCCAGGTATCTGGCAATGGGCAAAACTAGGAAAACAAGGACCTGCCTCAGGGTGACCTTTCCTCCCCTGGAGTGTCTCTGGTCACAGGTTTAGACTCCCTGACCCTTCACATTGATGGTCATGCGGTTCGGACCCTCCCCTGACCTTTCTCTCCTGGCATGCCGCTAGCCATGTGATAGACCCCCTTAGAGGAGGGACAAAGGGCTGAAGAGTGGCCTCATTCGACTCCCATGCAGGGCCTTGCACAACCACTCCCTGAAGCACTAACTCCTTAGTGATAATGTCTAGGCCTCAGTTGCATGCCAGGGCTGACATCAGGACCAGCTGCAAGGATTAATGGTCCCCTGCTCTGAATCCCACCAATCAGTGGAGACCACAGCCCTGAAAGGACACACCTGGAAAGCTGATGAATATTCTATTGAGATCTGTTGCTAAGACCTCCCCTCAGATCTCCACCTTTAAAACCCTCAAGACAGAGCACCTAGCTCATTCTTTTGCTCCCTAGAGCATGCCCACTGGAGTCTTTTTTAAGTGTACTTTGCTTTCTTTCTCTTGATTTTCAAGGGCCCTTCTTTTGCTTCTCTGCCTTGTTTCCTGAGCCCAGTTCTTCTAAAGCTCACATCATTTACCTCTATAACTTTCTAAAGAAGCTTTCTCTTATAAAAAAAAAACACACCAAAAAGTGAGGTTACAGGTTCTATCCCCAGCCCTATTTGGGGCATGTGCAAGGGCAACCGATTGATGTTTTGCTCTCACATGGATGTTTTTCTCTCCCTTTCCCACTCTCTAAAAAACAAAACAAAACAAAACAAGTTGAAAGTACTAATGTCAAAGATTGTCTAAATGTGTGTGTTTTGATCAAAATTTGGACCATGCTCTATTTAGGTCTCCCCTCCTGGTTTAGTTTAGTATTCTTTTATTTCCCATGTCATAAACGATGAGCCTTTTTCCTTGCCATTAAAGGATTTGAAAATATGATTTTCTTAGTTGCATAATATGTCATCATTACTTTGCTTAAACATTTCCCAGATGCTCATTTTCTTTTGAGGAAACCCAATAAAGTCCCTTGTAAATGGAATCCTCTCCCCTCCCCCCACCTCATTTGACTCCCATGAGGGTGTGGCTCAGTGGTTGAACCAGGGGGTCTGGATTCCATTCCTGGTCAGGGCATGTGTTTGGGTTGTGGACTCCATCCCCGGTGGGGTTGTGTGCGGGTTGATTTCTCTCTCTCATCGATGCATCTATCTCTCTATCCCTCTCCCTTCCTCTCTCTCTCAAATTAATAAAAACATTAAAAAAAGAATAAAAGAAACAAGAAAAAAATTAAATGGGAACCTCCCTTGTTACATTTATAATACTAGGTTACTAAAGTTTCAGAGGCATAATTCTAATAGGCTTCTTTCACTTGTGGAGGTCAGGGTGGCGGAAATAAAAACATTTAGAAAGAAGCTAAAGGCAACCAGATGTAGTTTTCTTATTAGAGGATAGAAAGGGGTTCCAAAGAATTTTCACTTTGGCTTTCTATGAGTTTTAATGTTATGCTCCTATTAAAGGACTTCTAGAGTGTTCAGGTCTGGAGACGTGATTTGATTCACAGCAAGGTCACAGTAGCCCATGTTTTTAACTTCCCAAAGACATATGGGGAGCCATATTAAATCTTGGGCCTGTGCTTTCTGGGTCCCCTGACTATTTTTGTGTGCACCTGAATAGATATTAAAACGTAATAAAGCAGAATCCCACCTTCTGTAGCCTCAGTGGATTCATGTCTTCTGTACCCCATAGGTGCTTTGGCCATTTACGTTTGGTGTATTCTGTGACCCTTCCCCGCTAGGCTCAGTCCAGGAGGTGGCTCAGCTCCGGCTCCAGCTGCAGCAAGCGCAGAAGGCACATGCTATGAGTGAAAGCATGAACAGGGCTTTGCAGGTGAGCATGGCCCCTTGGAAGAGACGGTGGGTGGCTGGATTACATCACTTTTCTGAACCTTGGATTTCTCTACATCAAAAAGGCAGTGGACCATCTCCAGAGCAGCCCGTCAGAGTTGTTCACAGGCTCGCCCCTATGGCTGGGGAGTCAAGCCCAGGGGGCCTGTCTCTGTGTGTGCCCCAGAGAAAAGGTTGTCTACAGGCGTGAAAACCTACAGCGCAGCTGGGGTGCTATCACCTCCTCCTCCGGCGCCGCTGACATTTCCTGCTGGAGGTAGCGGTCCCGGAGACCCTCCACTGGAGAGAGGTGGTTTGCCTTTTCGCTGCTGGCAGACCATGAAGGACAGCTGTTGCTGGGAAACCAGTCTACTCTGTCTCCTGCTCTAGCGAGCCAAAAAGTGCTGCCACCGGTACCTCAGCTCCAGGGGTACTTTTCATGGAAGAGAACAAAATGTGAGGGAGGTGTGAGAGAACCAACTTGCATGTTCTTCCTCCTGTATTCATTCCTCCATTCAGTTTGCTGGAAAACCTGATCCGTGCTGGCCTTTGTAAAGTTCTAGTTAATGTGTGCTAACATGTATTTGAAGAAGCGTTTCTGCCTTCTCTTGACCATTAAAATGAATCTGAAGCATAGACAAAATGCCTGATTCCTTCTTATAGGAAAATCATGAAAATAACTTTTAATAATTTTGTGTTGTAGGAAGAATTGACAGAACTAAAAGATGAAATTTCTCTCTATGAATCTGCTGCAAGACTAGGTATACTTCCAAGTGACTCAGAAGGAGAATTAAACGCAGAACTCATGGAATCATACATGGATTTGGGTATTAAAAAAGCCAACTGGAAGAAATCCGAAGTTAAGAGGTATGGAGAAAATAGTTTACTGTAGAAAAGTCTACATTATTAGTGCTGATGAGGCTTGGTAAACAACTGACACCAGGCATGAGCTGATGAGCTGACCAGAGGTTGCAGTATGTTTTAGTAATGGGATCATTACATCCCTTCCAACCCATTGTGCTCCCAAGTGTAAACGCCTGATATCAAAATGAACAGAAACCTCAAGAACTGATATTGCGCTATCTGCAGCACCAATAGGCACATCAGTTTTAGTAAGGTAAAAAAATGACTAGCTAAAATATACAAAGTAAATTCTACAATTGAGGTTATGGATCTGTTTTATTATTAAGGCGAAGCATATTATTTTTATTATATTAACACTGTTGAAGGCAGGCATCTGGCATTTATCAGTAGTATATGAGAAAATAAGCATTAATTTTCCCTAGGAACCTTACTGTGGCCTTACTTTTAAAATAGGGATTTCTTCTTAAAATAGGGATTTTTAAAAAAATATATTTTTATTGATTTTTTACGGAGAGGAAGGGAGAGAGATAGAGAGTTAGAAACGTCAATGAGAGAGAAACATCGATCAGCTGCCTCCTGCACACACCACACTGGGGATGTGCCTGCAACCAAGGTACATGCCCTTGACTGGAATCGAACCTGGGACCCTTCAGTCCACAGGCCGACGCTCTATCCACCGAGCCAAACCGGCCAGGGCTTAAAATAGGGATTTTTAACACAGCTATTTTAGCTGTTCTATGGAAGGGGCTGTTTTATTGTCCCTCCCTGGAACTGACGGGGGAGGACATGGTAATGTTAGAGGAGGGAGTATATTTAGGAATCATTAAACACTTAAAAGATGAATGGAGGAGAGGATGCACATTTGTGAAGCACTTGCTTTCTGCTGGAGGCAGCTGGTCGATGTTTCTCTCTCATCGATGTTTCTGGCTCTCTATCTCTCTCCCTTCCTCTCTGTGAAAAATCAATAAAATATATTTAAAAAAAAATATAAAAGGTCCTTGATCCACATCTCAACCTTGAGAAAAGGGTCAGATCCGTTATCAGTCATCACATTAGAATTGGGAAAATCAGAGCTCAAAGAGCTAAACTCTTCTGCCCAAGAAAGTGGACCATTATCAGCAGAGCCAGTACTTGAACCCCAAACTTCACTGTCACGTAAACCTGCTGTTCTGTGTTTACATGACAGTCAAACCATTTGGCCTTAAACGTCATTCTTTATGTCTTCTATTTTAAATACTTAGTTCACGCCAGAAAAGCTTTCTTTCCAGTGCTGTATGTTATTGCTTTAATTTATGCCATAATTAGCTTGGAAATTGGGTAAATAATAATATGTATATATATTATATATGTGTATATAATATATATATTTTCAAGTAGACTGACTTCATCATAATGTCTACTAAAATGTATTCTACTTTTTCTCTCTCTACTTAAGTATAATACTCATAGCTAAAATCTTATAGTAATCTAAAGCCTATTCCTATAGATAATAAATCTGAGACATCACACCTCTATCGTGGGAAAAGGAATACCAGCCATGTACAACTGGGAAAGTGGAGAGTAACTTAACACATCGTGGATAGTCATTGAGGCTCAGTCATTGAGAAGAATTCAGTGAAACACGGGATATCTGAAGAAAGGTTCAGCTACAGTCATCCCACCTACCCGCAGTCTAATAGATAAGAATTCAGTTTAGAGGAGGAAGTAGAAATATTCTTTCTCAGATCAACGTGAGAGTTGTAATAGGAGAGAAGATTTGTACCTTTCTTCTGCTGGCCTGTGATTCTTAGAACAAGAGGAAGCAACGGTTTTCCCGTTGTCGAGAATTTTAGCTCTTTGTTGATTTGAGCTGCTTTCAAATCACAGCCCCAATTATTAGCGGCTCCAAGCTTCCATCCCCGGCTACTGCATCCCTCAGCTACCGCCTGGTAAATGTGAAGGGCTTGGTCTCCGTGTTCTGTTTCACATTCGTGGAATCGGAGTAACTAAATCTGCATGTGGCTTGCAGACAGCTTCTCCTCTCCCTTATTATAGTTGGCTGCGAAGCTCCAATAATAAACATTTAACAAGTGGAATGCCTTTTCCCTTTGGTCTTCTCAGCAGGCTTCACAAGGGACTACAGTTTATTTGGATTCAGGGGAACCAACTTCCACAGCGCTCAGTAGTGAGCCTTATGCAGGGCTGGTCACCCCCGTTGACTTTTCCCTTTTGGAAAAGAAGAGAAAATTATTTTAGCAAGTACTTTCTCTGCTCTCTGACTTGGCTCCCTCCAGGAGTACACGATGTGCTGTTTCAGTGGTCAGCAGTCAGTAAGGAAAGAAGTGAGGGATGCATAATTTGTTAACTGAGCAAAATAGTGTTCTGCTTAAAGTCAGTTCACCATGTCTCACAGCATGGGCAGATGCATTCAATGTTTTATATTCTATTTCTTATATAAGTCTATTTCTATTATATTTACATATTCTGTTTCTATATAGATAGAAGTGGTTAAAATAGGTGAGATCAATATATATATATATGCAGGCATATATTTACATACACTGAGATCTACATATACACTGTGATACATATTTATCACATATATGAACAGTATATCGATAAGTATGTAGCATATTGGACGGAGCTCCTTTTATTATGTTAAACTATATATGTTCTTAATTCTCTCTCTGTGTGCGTGAGTATGTGTACATGTAGCATATATACTAATGTTTCGTTTGGTATCATTTGAAGCTGAAAACAGTAAAAATTTTAACTCAGATACTATATTTATTTTTTAAGAAATAGATGTTAATATTTTAGAACAGTTTTAGATTTAAACAAAATTAGAATAATACAAACAGTTTTTGTATACTTTGCACCCATTTTCCTCTATTAACATCCTAAATCAGCACAATACTTCGTTACAGTTAATGAAATAATATTGATATAGTATCATTGACTGATATATACATGGTTGATTTAGATCAGTGATGGCGAACCTATGACACCCGTGTCAGAGGTGACACGCGAACTCATTTTTTTGGTTGATTTTTCTTTGTTAAATGGCATTTAAATATATAAAATAAATATCAAAAATATAAATCTTTGTTTTACTATGGTTGCAAATATCAAAAAATTTCTATATGTGACACGGCACCAGAGTTAAGTTAGGGTTTTTCAAAATACTGACATGCTGAGCTCAAAAGGTTCGCCATCGCTGATTTAGATGGTCTTTGTTTTTACTTGATGTCCCTTTTCTGTCCCAGGATCACATGACAGGTACCACATTATATTTAGGAGTCATATTTCCTTAGGTTCCTCTCGAATTTCCTTCTTTTTCTTTTTAATTTTCATGGAAAAACTTTATTATCTAAATAGGGAGCCATTACATTTTTTTTTTCAGTTCTAAGATGCTTAGAGTAAACTTAATGGTGTTTTTTTTTTTAATTTTGTTTTATTGCTTAAAGTATTACAAAGAGTATTACATGTCCCCTCCCCCCCAACTTTTCCCCCGTCTCCCCTACCCTCCAGTGTCTTGTGTCCATTGGTTATTGAATTTCCTTCTTTTTGATGACCGTGACAGTTCTGAGAAATACTGGTCAACTGTTTTCTAGGAAGCCCCTCTATTGGAATTTGCTGTTTATCTCACAATTATGTTTTCCCTTTGGGTTTTGTGGAGGAAGACCACAGCAATGAGGTTCCATTTTCTTAACATCATTTTAAGGGTACATGCTATCAATATTTATTTTTGAAAGTACCGTTCTCCTTTATTATGGAAAAAAAAAGAAAATACAGAGTGAGAAAACAAGAAAATTAAAAGCACTTATAATCTTACTTCAACTCCCATGAAGAAAACCTTTATTAACATTTTAGTATATAATGTCTTTTTAAAAAATCTGTTTTTATTGATTTTAGAGAATGAGAGGAAGGGAGAAGGAGAGAGAAACATTGATGTGAAAGAGAAACCTAGATTGGTTGCCTCCCACATGCACTCCAACTTGGGATCAAACCTGAAACCTGGGCATGTGCCCTGACCAAGAATCCAGCTGGTGACCTTTCAGTGCCTGGGACGATGCTCAGCCAACTGAGCCACACTGGCCAAGGCACATTTTGGTATATAAGTTCCACATCGATTTTGATGTTTCTAAGAGATAAAATAATGTAAACTATAGTTTTATAATGTGCCTTAATACATTCTGAAATCTTTAGTCAGTAGATATTGTTATATACTAGAGGCCTGGTGCATGAAATTCGTGCACTGGGTAGGGTCCCTAGGCCTGGCCAGCAATCAGAGCCGATCTGTAGGGCGACTGGTGGGGTGATTGGGGGGCCCCCACTGACACCCACCTTGGCCGGCCTGTTGCTGCCTGTTCCCCGGCCCTGGCCCCTGCCACCGCCGCTGGTTGCCTCCCTCTGTGGGGTGATCGGGGGACCCCCACTGGCACCTGCCTTGGCTGGCCTGGGGCCTGAGGGCTGGGGGCAGCTCCTGCATTGAGTGTCTGCCCCGCTGGTGGTCAGTGCACTTCATAGCGACTGGTTGTTCCACCGGTCATTCCACTATTTGGTCAATTTGCATATTAGGCTTTTATTATATAGGATATTTACTAATGGATATGTGGATGAGTGTAATATATTTTAGTTAGTGACACAATGTTTAAAAAATTGTAAATAATACATTATTATTACAAGCATCCTTGTAGCCAAGTCTTTTTCACATCTTTGAGTATTTCCTTAAGATGTGGAGGAATATTCTTGCTAAAGGATTTGCACATTATGTGAGGCCTTTGATACATGTTGCCAAGTAGCCCTGTAGTTTGCATTGTTTCCCACATCCTGACAGTACCTATTTCTATGTACCTAGCCAGTGTTGAAAGTTATCATTTTTCCTGTTTAAAATTTTGTTGGTGGTATTTTTCTAGTGTTTTTATAGTCTAGTTTACTTTTTAAACCTTTTAAAATTGTGAAGTACAACACATAAAGAAGAGTGCATTAAGCATAAACTTAATGAATGATTTTAAAGCGAATACCCATGGAACCACTGCCCAGGTCTAGAAACTGCTCACAGTCCTCTTTCCAGTCACAGCCTGGAGAGTAGCTGCTATTTTGACTCTTACGGCAATCATTTTCTGTTTCTGTTTATTGTTGTTATCCTTTCAAGACCTAATATTCATACCTAAACACTATAGATTGGGTTTGCCTTCATACGAATGGAACTCATATAGTGTTTGTGCTTGTTTGTTTTCTTCTACAGTTTTGTTTATATATTTCACAAACCATAAAATTTACCAATTTTAAGGTACAGTCAGTGGTTTTTAGTATAGTCACAGAGTTGTGCAACCATCACCATAACCAAATTTTAGAACATTTTAATATCCCCCCCACCTAAAACCCTATACCAGTGATGGCGAACCTATAACACGCGTGTCAGAGGTGACACACGAACTCATTTTTTTGGTTGATTTTTCTTTGTTAAATGGCATTTAAATATATAAAGTAAATATCAAAAATATAAATCTTTGTTTTACTATGGTTGCAAATGTCAAAAAATTTCTATATGTGACACGGCACCAGAGATAAGTTAGGGTTTTTCAAAAAGCTGACACGCCAAGCTCAAAAGGTTCATTACCAGTTATTCTCCATTACCCCTTCCTGCCCACACAGCTCTAGGCAACCATATTATGATTTTTTTTTGTCTCTGTAAGTCCAATTTGGATCTTTTTTATGTCTTACATTTCTATCCTCATCATGTTTGATTTTTTTCTACCTTCTTAAACATATGGTATATTTAATTAATTCTATTGCGTGTGTCATTTCTGGTTCATTTTCTATTGATTGATTTATCTCCTTGTTATTTTCTTTCCCGCTTATCTGTGTGCCTGGTAAATTTTGATTGGTGTTGGACACTTAAACTTTTGTATTTTAGAAGTTGGATTTTACTGTATATTTTAAAATACTGTCATTTTTTCCCTGTGACACAGTTAAGTTACCTGGAATTCACTTTATCCTTTTGAGGCTATTTTATAGGTTTTGTGAGATTAGGTTTAGAGCAGCCTTTAATCTGGGGCTTATTTGGCCCCATTACTCAGGCAATATTTGATGCTCTGAATTCGGAGGTCTACCCACTATGGCTCATTGGAATGCAAATACTTCCCCTCTGTGCTTTTCCTCGTCTTGAGGTAACTTCCTCACATTTGTATGTAGAGCTCTGGAGCTCTCTTTCTTTCTTTTTTTTAATTTTTTATTACAAAGGGTATTACATATGTGTCCATTTTTCCCCCCCGCCCTAGACAGTCCCCTAGCCTCCCCTATCCCCCAGTGTCTTATGTCCATTGGTTATGCTTATATGCATGCATACAAGTCCTTTGGTTGATTGGAGCTCTCTTTCTCTGTGACTTTCTTTTCCTCCTCAAATTTTAGCCATTTTGTCCTCCCCAAACTGAGGTCCTTGCAACTCAGTGAGATTGCTGGGTCCTGTTTGGGTTCACTCTCCCTGTGCTCCACCCTGGAGGATGCAGGCAGGAAGTGGTGGCAGCCTAGGGCTACCTCCCCTTATCTGCTCTTCTTTTCTCAGGGATCACCGTGCTATGCTGCCAATTGCCTAACGACCAAAAATCATTGCTTCATATATTTTAGTTGGTTTTCCAGTTTTTTAAGGTGGGAAGATAAATCTGGTTCTTTTAATCCATTATAAGAAGGAGCAGAAATTCTCATTGCAGCTTTGAAATTTATTGAAACTAAAATTGGGATTAAATGGCTTTTATTCTTCTTATTTTTTTCCAGTTGTTCAGATATCCACTTAGACTTGTGTTTTAGTAAACGGGATACAGAAATTGTAGATTAGGATGACTTGTGTTTACTGTTTTTTCCTCCTTTGTTTTGTTGTATTTCTCCCGAAGTCCTAAAGGACACACATATAGGCATATACCTCGTGCAGCTTATCAAAAACAAAAGCACGTGCCCTATTGAAGTCCCTGTGGCTGACCTTGCAATGGGGCAGCAGGACTAAGCTTAGGAATGGTCCTCCTAGGAATAAATGTATTCCTGTATTTGGAGACGTAGCCAAAGTGGCCTTGTGTCTGACAAAGGTTAAAATTGCTTTTAAAATACTGGCATAGGATTGTATAGGTCACAACACATGGCCACCATTGCAGTTTGTAGCTTTTTTTTTTGATTTAATAAAATTTAATATAACAACCATCTAGTCATCAGAATAGTCAAATAATTGATACATTATTTAGAAAGTATTTCAGGGTTCGCCTTCAGGTTGTAGCTTTTAAGGAATAACCATGCTTGATCCGTTACTTGATTTAATTTTAAACATGGCAATTTCTCCGTTAGCATGGTCCAGCAGGAAGACCCAGATAAGGAGCTTTCCAATGATGAGGTGATCCTGAGGCTGAAAGCACAAGTGCAGCGTTTGCTGGGCAGCAACTCCGTGAAGCGCCACCTGGTGTCTCAGCTGCAGAGTGACCTCAAAGGCTGTCGGAAGAAAATCGAAGACCTACAGCAAGGGGAGAGGGATGTAGAAAGCATCGCGGTCCAGGTTCGTAGAGTTTGTAGAGCTAAAATGCCATTTTTAAAGAGCTCAGTAAAGAAAATGCTTACAATTTTCACAGTTAAGTTAAACCTTTGTCTTTCAGGGGTTCATTTTACTTTCTTAGAAGTAGAATTTAGAGAAGGGAATGCCACTTAAAGGAATACATTTTCTGGTTACTCTCGGCATCTGAGATGCTAATTAGATAATTTTTTTTTAAAATCACAAATCCAAGGAAGCATCCATCCTATGTAACTCGGTATCTGCATTTCCTCAAGATTGGCTCATACCACCATGCACTAACATCTAGCTAAGTTCCCCACTTAGCATGGTGTCCGTCACATTTCTCTGGCCCATATTTCTGTAATGAAAGTCATTCCATATAAGGAAATGAATTATGCAGTGATGGTGTTACAGGGGGAGAGGCACAGAATCAGGTTCTGTCGGAGTCACTAATCTGCCTTTATATCTTCAGTTACTCTCCTTACTTTATAGATGAGGGAAGGAAGCTGGAGCAGTTAGTGACCCTTCTGAGGTGACAGAGTCAACCTTGAAGCACAATGAAATTAAAACACTCGAATGACAAATAGGTGGAGGTTATTTCCCCAAGGTCGTGCTCTCACGGAGATCTTTAGGGTTGCCCTCCATGGATAGCTGCCTTTTTCACATTTTACAAGTTCAAGCCCATGTGTACTCCCAATAGAAAACAAGGTGGAGAGACCTAGCAACTAACGGGAAAGGGAAGGAGGAAGATTAATGTAGATGGTGTATTCTTTTTCCTCCTGGATGGAAAACTTTTTTTACTTCCTATGTTAGTACTGTTTTATCTCCTGATCCATTAAACTAGGAACTGTGTTCATTAAAACAGTCCTATTAACACACGGTTTGCAGGATGTTCTATGGTTCTAAATTATTGTGGAAATTTAATTGGTTCTAATTTATTTTCTAGAAATAATAGTGTTCTTCCTGTTAAAGGCCTGCCCAGTCTGGTTCCCTCTTCTGAGTAACTATATTTGATGAGTACAACATCGATTTCAGTGTTAACGACCACATGTGAAAGACCCCCTTCTCCGCAGAACATCCAGTGTCTGTAAATCAAGCTGTTTGAACTGTTTCCATGTTTCTTAAAGAGGATGGGAGTGAAAGTTGGTATCTCAAATTGTGTTAGATCAGAGTGAATTAGTTTACACTTTCTGGTGAGAGTACCCTAACATTTAGGAGAGTAGGAACCTGTTTTTGAGTCTGAACCTGAGCTCAGGTATCGTGATGCTTTTTTTGTTTTCTATTGAAATTACTGGTGGCATTGGTCAGACAGGTACACTTTCACATGTGTGGCAGTGATGGTGGTCATGGCCTATGTTGTTTTTCTGTTTTAGCCTTTCCTTTACCTCTGTAGTCTAGTTGATCAATAAGTTGAAGGGGGCTACCTCCTCTTTGAATATTCCTTTTGTCCAGCTTCTCTTTTGCCATAGTCATTTCCTAGTAGTCTGCATTTGGTTTTTCTTTCTTTTTTTCCCTCACCCAAGGATATGTTTTGATTTTTGAGAGAGAGAAAGAGAGAGAGAGAGAGAGAGAGAGAGAGAGAGAGAGAGCGAGAGAGGAGAGAGAACAAGAGAAAGAAAGGAAGAAAGAAAGAGTAAGGAAGAGAAACATCAATGTGAAAGAGAAACATCAATCAGTTGCCTTCCGTATGTGCCCTGACTGGGGATTGAACCCAAAACCTTTTTGTGTGTGGGTGGTATTCCAACTAACAGAGCCACCCGGTCAGGGCTGCATTTTGTGTGTGTGTGTGTGTGTGTGTGTGTGTTTTAAGTGTGACTTTAGCCCTTGCTGCTATGTCTGTTCTGCCTCAACTTACTATATAGGAAATTCTTATGAGTTGATAATTCTCTGCATATTTTCTCAATAAATATTTGTTGAATTCATACAACATCTAGGATCTACTTCCTAGAGGGGGGAATGGGAGAGGATACAGTAATTTAACCAGTGGGTGGTTTTTTTAAGTAAACTCTCAAGTTCAGTCATCTAATTAGCCCATGGACACCTTCAAGTCTTGCCTTTGTCACGCATTTCCCACATCTTTTCTAATAGTAGAGTTTTCTATTTAGTCTTTAAAGTCAGAAAGCAGGGTTGGGAGGCACATGGAGAAAGGACAAATCATTCAGTGTCAACTTGTTTTTTAAAGGTGCTTTGTGCAAGGTCTTGTGGGATTCAATGATAAAAGAAACAATGGCCATTTCCTAAAGGAACTTTGAATCTAGAATAGCACTGTCCAAGAGAAATACAGTAGAGTCTTAAAATCTAGTACTGTCCTTAAAGTAAAAGTAATAAGTGAAGTTAATTTTATTAATATATTTTATTTAACCCAACATATACAAAATATTCTCAATATTAGTCAGCATAAAATTGTTATAAGGTGGTCTGCATTTTTGTGTGTCTGTGCTAAGTCCCTGAAAACTGTATTTTTGACTTAACTGCACATTTCAGTCTGGACCAGCCACCTGGCCAGGGTCCATAAGCACCAGTGTCCATAAGCACACGTGGGTTAGTGGCTGCACATTCAGCAATGCAGGTCTGCAGTGGATGGGCACCTATAACTGTGTAATAAGGGTGGTACTGGTCACAAAGTGCCAGGAGAAGGAATGACCACCTGGGCTTGGCCGGGGTGGGGGGGTGGTCAGGCAGCCTAGCGAAGTCTTTGAGGAGGCCATGCTGGGTCTCTGTCCTGAAGGATAAATCGAGGAGAGCCAGGTGGGAAGGGACATTTCAGCCTGGAACAGAAGTTAATAAAAGAATGTAGCAAATAAGCTGGTGTAACTGGAGCGAGGAGGGCATGGGAATAGAATCCATATTGTGTAAGCTCAGTATTTCTGAAATCATTAATGAGGCCAAAACCATTTAGGTGTCTCATTGATTTCCAGAAAGAATGGTTATAGCTGGGATATAATGTTGAACTCCTGTGCTTGCTGTAGGGATGTTACGAGAAATAACACATCAATTTAAACTTGTGTGGATGTGTTCTTAAAGATAACTAGGCCATCAAAATTCTCTCCTTAAAGCTTTTGTAAGAATTAAGAAAGCCAGCAAAAATTTTTATGTATGTAGTCTTTAAAAATTTTTTTTAAATTTCTTGATTTGAGAGAGAAGAGAGAGAGAGAGAGAGCGCAAGAGAGAAATATTAATTTGTTGTTCCACTTACTTATGCATTTATTGGTTGATTTTTGTATGTGCAGGGTGACACAATACCCCACATGCGGGGATTGAACCCACAACCTTGGTGTATCAGGACAATGCTCTAACCAACTGAGCCTACCTGGCCAGGGCTACGTATGCTGTCTTATTTGGCATTTTTTAAATGAACATTATAAAGGTCTTGATATATTTATTGCATTATACATACCTTGTAGTACATTTTATGTTGGTTTATATCCCTCATGCAGAACAAATTAATATTATGATAGAGAATCAGTATTTTGCTTTCCAATCATATGACTATCTAAAGCGGTGCTGTTTTCTGGCATTCCTAGGATAATAGGTGATGAACGTTAGGAGTCTGCCCATCCATAGCACTGTGTAATGATTGGGAATGGATCCGATACTTTGCTGATCATTCCAGTTGAAAACTGGGCTGTTAAGGTAGAATGTGGTCAAGGCCTTAGGAAACCAGACTCCTCACTAACAGTCAGGGTCTGCACCTGCACTTAACATTCTGTAAGCATAATATGTAAAACAGAGAGCCTTTCTGTGCCTGACACTCAATAGAGACCGTTACCTCACCGCATGTTGTGGTGAAAGCCGTACTTTGATTCCAAGGTATTTGATAGGCAGTGTTTGATAGCCAACCTAGAAGGTTCCTCATTAGAATCTTTTAGGAATTAGGAAGATAGTACAAGAGTTGGTGTACTATTATAGTTCTTGTTTTCTTGAAGATAATGTCTTCAGAATTCCACCTTTAGAAAGAGATTTTATTGTGCCATTTATGTGGTCCTTCTCTTTTTCAAGATGTTTGTAAGGGTTTTGTGCTGACAAGTGCAGGTATCTAGGCCCTGTGTGCCTGCAGTGTGAAAATAGGTCAAAACTGTGTAATAGCTATGAAAGAATTTTTTTTTTAGTGTATCTGCATATTCCATTTCTAGTAATAAAAACTTACCAGTGGGGAAGGAAGCACAAATGAATATCAAAACTTTAAAAAGTAGGGGCCAGC
Source organism: Myotis davidii (assembly GCF_000327345.1). Classification (NCBI taxonomy): domain Eukaryota; kingdom Metazoa; phylum Chordata; class Mammalia; order Chiroptera; family Vespertilionidae; genus Myotis; species Myotis davidii. The sequence continues at coordinate 3,924,989 of NW_006285258.1, forward strand.
CTTGGCTGGGTAGCTTGGTTGGTTGGAGCATCCTCCCCATACAACAAAAGGATGTGGGTTCAATTCCTGGTCAGGGCACATAACCCAGGTTGTAGGTTCATTCCCTGGTTTGGGTGCATTCAGGAGGCAACAGATCGATGTTTCTTTCTCACGTTGATGTTTCTCTCTCTCAAATCAATAAAAAAAAAAACAAACGTATCTTGGGTGATGGTAAAAAAAAAAACTGGAGGCCAGGTTAAAAAATTGAAAGCCATTCTCCTGAGACAGAGCTCTTTTTAAGTGTCATTAGTATCCCCAAATCTGGAGAGAAGCTAACAGAATAAGCAGTCTTAGCTACTTTCTCTGCCAACTGGGGTAGGGGCAATGGCTTCTGGGAAATGATGGCAAGTGAAAAGGGGAAAGTCAGCAACTAAGCAGCTTCCCTCTGAAAGTGAAGGCTCTGTGAATTGGAAGACTGAGCCAAAGCCTTGGTGTTTGTCACCCCACCTGGAAATGAGATATACATACCTTCCCCTCCCCAATGAGAAGAATGAACCTTGGTACATGATATTTTTTAAGCATTGTGTAAGAGAGCTCAGAGTTCAGGTAAATACATAAATCAACAAGCCTAATAATGTAGGTTTTATTTTTTTTTCAACCTTTGTACCCCTCAGTGAATAAAAAAGTCATAAATAGCCTGGTTGCATTATGATTTGAAAGTCATATGGTTATGTGGCTCAGTTGGTTGAGCATCATTCCATGCACTAGGAGGTCGCCAGTTCCATTCCCGGTCAGGGCACACGCCTGGGTTGCAGGCTCGATTGCCAGTGCAGGAGGCAGCCAATCGATGTTTCTTTCTCATCGATGTTTCTGTGTCTCCCTCTCCCTTCTTTTCTGAAATCATTTAAAAAATATCAGAAAAAGAACTCATGAAAATAAATACGGAAGACATTTAGATGGTGAGAGGAAAACGTGCAGTCATGTAAAGAGACAAACTTGGGAAGATGTAAAACAAATGAACAATGAAGGGATGTAAGAGGTTCCACTCTGATGGCAATACAAGGAATGCCAATGGAAGCCATTGTTAGATACCCTTTCCCCCATCAAATACAACCATTATTTAAAGATAGTCACTGCCATTGGAGGTAAAGAGAGTTGGACAAAGTCATGAGAGTATACATTTGTACAAACTTTCTGGAAAAAATTTGCCAAAGCCTATCATAAGCCTTAAAAATTGTTCCTGTTGAGTAAAATATGCATCTATGAGTTAATACTGGTTATATAAATAAATGCTAAATTTAATGGGTGAAAGTATGATGAAAAATAAAATATTTGCATAGTCTCGAAGTATCTCCTTACAAAGTACTTATTAATTGTAAGCGGAAAAATAGTAACTTTTCAGTGAAGGTACTTGCAGACACTCCCTTGATCAATTGATCATCACCAGTGACGAGACTATTGGTATCGTGGCTCCCATGAAAAGCATGCACATCATTGCTGTGGCATTCATGCCAAAAATGCATAACCTGAATTTACTAATGAAGTAACATCAGAAAAAAACAAAAATGGAGGGCCATGCTACAAAATAATTGGTTAGTACTCAAAAATATCAGGAGTTTGAAGGTCAGAGACTGAGGAGCTGTCCTAGACTGGAGGAGACCGATGAGATGTAACAACTACGTAAGTGCAGTGGGGGATCATAGATTGGATCCTGAGCCAGAAAAGGACATTAGAGGAAAATCAGAAAATTTTGTAGATTAGTTAATAGTATTGTGTCCTAGTCAATGTCCTGGTTTTGATCATTGTACTGTGGTTATATTTGGGGACATGGTAAAAGGTATATGGAAATCATTTGTACTGTTTCTGCAATTTCTTTGTGTGACATTATTTCAAAACTAGAGACCCAGTGCACAAAATTCGTGCATGGGTAGGTAGGGTCCCTAGGCCTGGCCAGCGATCAGGGCTGGTCAGGTTCCCCGCCTCTCCACCTCCCCGCCTCCTCCTTCCCTTGCTTCCTCAGCGCCTTGCCACCGCTGCTGGTTGCCTGCCATGTTCCTCATCACCCCCTGGTGGTCAGCGCACTTCATAGCGAGAGATTGAACTCCCAGTCTCCCGGTTGAACTCCTGAGGGGACACTTTGCATATTAGCTTTTTATATAGATAGATAAGTACTTAGACTTTTTTAAGAACCTGAAAAATGTTTGACTTTTTTTTAAACATTTAGACTAAAACAGATGCCTCTTCTACTTCTGAATTGATTGTCAAAGATGATATGCTGCGACTTGAAAACGAAATTCAAGTTTTGCAACAACAAAATCAGGTAATTAAAAATTTAAAAAATATTTTGTGAGAATTTCCATGGCTTCATTAAATGCAAAAATACGGAGGCAATGTGGGTTAGTAGATAAGGATATTAGTAGGTGATTGAGGATTCCAGTTATTTCCCATTAGTGTTGGTCACAGGGTAGTAGTTTCATTAGAAAGTAAGTTAGTGTAAATCCAGTTTTCTGTCTGTACAGTAGCTTGGCTAATAGAGGTGTTCTTTCCTCCTTAGCCGGCCCTTGATCAAAAAGTAAAACTTTGTTTATTTAAAAGGCTACTGAAGATTGTTAATTTTAAGACTTATTTTAAGACATCAATTAGCCAATACTTCTCTGGTTAAGTGTTTTCATTTCATATATTTCAAATAAAATACAAAATTTAAATTTTTACTCCTTAGGGAAAGCTCCCTGTCAATGAAATGATTCTGTACTCTTATCAAAGCATGAAGAGACTTTTGTGGAATTATGAAAATGCTATGTCAGATAATGTTACAGGGTAGAGATAAAGTACAGAGGATGTTTAAAAATGAGATTAATCATTGAAAATGATGTTTATTTCCAACAAACACTTTATTCTTTTATATGTAGGCACTAAAAGAAATGGAAGAAAAACTGAGAAATACAAATCAGGAGTTATGCAATCAAATGAGACAAATGGTACAAGATTTTGACCGTGATAAACAAGAAACTATTGATAGGTAAAGTCTATAAAGTCTATATAATGCCTGCCTCCTGGACACCCTCCCCATTTGTTTTCCCCTCATCTTCCTCCCCTCCCACACCCCCCTAAAAAAGATTCGAGAGAAATGATGGAGTGACCCCTCCCTATTGAGACCTTAGCTTGGAGAAGACGAGTCCCTGGCTTCTCAAATTAGAATTTGGAACCCATTTTCCATAGAAGTGATGTTAGGTGGTGTGTTGGGTTCTATAGCACCATCAAATGGTGGTTCATTGAAATGGGATAGCGTAATGATGTTTTAAAGGCTGTTCTATATAAGGAAGAGATCTGTGAAAGGGCATGTCTTCCAAATACCAAATCATAAACTTGGAAACGGACTTTTGGAACGTAACTTACTTGTGAGTTTGGTACTACGAAGTATTTATGTTTAATGTAGATGACTTGCAATTTAGGAACCACACATACCCTCAGTTATTTCAATTCATTTTTTATAAACAAGTCCTCAACACAGACTGTTCTCTCTGTGTGAAGGACATCCTCAATCCAAGTTACTAATTCTTTTTCTGGAAACATTTGAGGAAAGAAAAATTTGAAGATTCTTATGATACAGTGAAATTAATCATTACCATTTTTGGTTGGGGACAACCAATGTGACCTTAATTATCATGTGCATTAGAGAAGAGTCAGGGAAAGGGAGGAAGGGAAACCAGTGGACTTGGGGTGTCTTGTGAAGCTGGGCACTGCCTTAGGTTCCGCTGGCCGCCTTGTTCGCAGGTGTGAGAGGACTTACCAGCAGCACCATGAAGCCGTGAAAGCCCAGATTCGCGAGAGCCTGTTAGCGAAGCATGCTGTGGAGAAGCAGCAGCTCTTTGAGGTCTATGAGGGGACTCGCTTGCAACTTAGGTGAGAATAAAACAGTTTAGCTGCCTTCGAAGCTGGAAGACAGCACTCTCCTATTTCCTATTTTAGAGAACATTGTCCTGCAGCCCTTGTATTTTTTTTTTTTTGTGGTCATTTAGCTGCTGGTTTTGTGTATCCAAGGTCTGAACTGGATAAGATGAATAAGGAGATGGCCGCTGTGCAGGAGTGTTACCTGGAAGTGTGCAGAGAGAAGGATAACCTAGAATCAACTCTCAGGAAGACCATCGAAAAGGAGCAGCAGATGCAGGAGAAGGTACAGCACAAGTTCATACCCTGTTTCCTTCAGTTGATTCCCCCGGCCTCACTGTTTCATTGAAACCAGTACACTTGTTCTCCTGTGCGGGAGGAAGGCATACGTGGACGTCTCTTTTGGCGATTTCACACTAATATAGTTCACATCATTCTCTTAAGTGTTGAGATGATTATTAAGATCTTAGTAGAAACTGGCCTACATATAGGAGAAAGTCATTCTTCTGTATCGATCTTTTCCTAAGAGACAAAAAGAGTTCTGAAAATAGGAGTGGACCTGAGCCACTTTGAGTCTGAAACCTGAGATCCTCATTTTGCATTTGCTTGTGGGCTGCTCAGGCGATCCTAACCAGTCCCCTGAGCCCGGTACAGAGTATTCCTTCAGGGGCATTTTGCTCCGGCCCATTTCTCCGCCAGTGTCGGAGCATTGTTGCATTCTGGAGGGGGCTCAGTGGTCACTTGAATTTGGGTTTCATGACAGGGAAGGGGGTGGCATGGAGGCTGTGGAGAGAAAGGTCAGTGTCAGTGTGGCCTCTCGGAAATGGGGGGGGCTACCGTGTGCTCTGCTCCTCCCTGGCTCTTCCAAGCGGCCATTGCTGAGTGTCCAGAGTCCGATCGCGTGGAAAGAGGGGCACCTCTTCTTTTCTTCCCTGTCCTCAGAGTCTCATCCAGACACAAGTCTCACTCCCACTTTGGACCAGGTATAGACTACAGTTTGAAAGCCACCTGCATCTAGATTAGAAAATATTTTTAAAGGCCTGAGTAAGTGTTCTAAACAGAAGCTTTAGAATAAGTCACATGAAAGCAAGGCCTTGCTACCACAGACTTAAAAAGAACAGTAAAGAGCAGGTGAGGAACTCAAATATTTTGATTACTTTTGAGTAGGTTAATAAAAACATAAAAAACATGTCATGTATAATTCTAAAGGGAGCTGTTTAAGTTAGTACTGGAAGTGTAAAAGTTAGAAGGGATCTTAAATTACCTAGAAGTTGAAAACGTAGCTTTTAGTAATGTTATAAAAATTAAAATAGATCTCTACTGTGATTCTTTTTTTATTCTTTCTTAAAAAATATATATATACATATATATGATCAATGGCAAGAGCATAAGATCAATTCTCTCAAAGAAGTAATTCTTTTCAGGAATATATTTTATGGTACTTTAAAAAGAATCAATTTGGCCCTGGCCAGGTGGCTCAGTTGGTTGGAATGTTGTTCCATACAACAAAAGGTTGCGGTTTCCATCCCTGGTCAGGGCACATGTTTAGTTTGCAGGTTTGAACCCCAGTCAGGGTGAGTGCAGGAGGCAACTAATTGATGTCTCTCTCTCTCTCTCTCTCTCTCTCTCTCCCTCTCCCTCTCCCTCTGTCTCTCTCTTTCTCTCCTTTCCTCTCTAAAATCAATGAAGACATACCCTCAGGTGAGCATTTAAAACAAAAAGGAATCAATTTGGCTGTAAAATTGGACCTCATATAATTGGCCAGTTGCAATTTATAGCTGCTGCAGACTGGTACTTGGGCTCTTGAGTGCTTGCACTGGGGCAGGAAGAAAAGTCAAAACTGTTATTTGGCCCTTCTGAAGACACTTACAGGTTAATTTTTTTTCTTTACAATTGAAAAATTGAAAAAAAAAAATCGAAAAATTGTCCTACAGTAAAATTGACTCATTTTTAAATTTGGTATACCGTTCTACACATTTTAACACATGTAGTTTGATCAGGATACAGAGCAGTTTCATCATCCTAAAAAAGTCCTTTGTGCTATCTGTCCCTTTGTAGTTACACCCTGTCCCCCACACACACTTAAAGGGCCAGTGTACTTAGAGCATGAAAAGTTTAATTCCTTCCTTCTCTTTATATAAATATAAATATAAATATAAATGTAAATATAAATATAAATATAAATATAAATATATATGTATCCTACACTAATAAAGACAAACATGCAAATTGACTGTACTTTCGCTATGCCTTAAGCCATGCCCACCAACCAATAAGAGCGACTATATGCAAATTAACCCAACCAAGATGGCAGCCGGCAGCCGGGGCCCCAGGGAGGACCCCCCACTCTAACGGGGGTGTGGCTAGCCTGAAAACAGCCATCAGCCCCTCACCCAGGCTGGCCAAACCTCCATGGGGTGAGGGTCCCCACTGGGGTGGACATCCTCCGAGGGGTCCCACACTGCAAGAGGGCATAGGCCGGGCTGAGGGACCCCCCGAGTGCACAAATTTTTGTGCACCGGGCCTCTAATATATATATATTCTTTATATGGCTTAGGAGTCTTTCTAAGCCAGTCAGAACAGCATTTCTTTAAATTTAAGAGACTTTATTTTGTATCCTCCAGAGGTAGATAAAGATATACCAAACTGTTTTCCTATTATGTATATACATATACATACATATATATGTGCGTATATACATATACTTTAATGTATTTTTATTGATTTCAGAGAGGAAGGGAGAGGGAGAGAGAGATAGAAACATCAATGATGAAAGAGAATCATTGATTGGCTGCCTCCTGCACGCCCCCTACTGGGGATCGAGCCCACAACTTGGGCATGTGCCCTTGACTGGAATTGAACCTGGGACCCTTCAGTCCGCGGGCTGACGCTCTATCCACTGAGCCAAACCAACCTGGGCCTATGATATATTTCACACTCATACAATGGAAGAATGATATTAGACTCTGGAAAAAAGTAAGTAACTTTTTGGGTATTTCCTATGGCTGAGCTTCAGGACAGGGACTTAGTCTGGATACAGAATTTAAAAGACAGTCAAAACCAGGAGTCCAAAGTTTCATATGTGCTGTGTTCTGAAACAGTTGTTGAGTCTAGCTGGGGGTTAAGTAGGAGCTGAATTCCAAGTTCTAAAGCTGTTATTGACACAGAACTTTCCTCATGTTAACCTGGATTGTTCAGAGAAAGGGAAAAAAAGTCATGTACACAGAACCCTTCAGACTCATAGACAAGGCAGAGATGTTCATTAGTCCCATTCATAATGCCATACCTGTACACATTAAGGCTCATATATCTAAATCTATATATATATCTATAAAGAGGTAATATGCAAATTAGGCCAGGATGCCGTAACGGGTCACGACTAGACAGGAGGAGGTTGTGTGCACAGGTGAAGGCCTGGAGCAGAGACAGAGATGGAGACAGACAGCGGGGCCTGCCCGAGCCAGCGTAGTGGCTCCGGTGGCCCTGAGCGGACACAGGCAGGGAGATCGGGGGGCGGGGGGGCCTGGGGTGGAAGTCAGGTGCAGGTCCTGGCTGCCCAAGGCGCCAGTCAGGCCTGACTCCCGCGGAGGCCTGGTGCTGCACAAGTCAGGCTTGGGTCCTGGCCCCCCGAGGGGTGCCTCCTCACACGGCGGGAGGTGAGGCACCTCCTTGCGCAATTTCGATCGTGTGCTGGGCCTCTAGTTTAGTTATAATACAGGTTAAGTCAGTCCTTACAAGTTAGAGGGATTTTTGCAGTTTGAACCATGCAAAATAAGTTTAAGTCCTTTAAAACTATCCAAATATTTCTTTCCCTTTAGTGGTACAACTTTCAGAATAGATATTTCTGTAATATCTTCAGATGGCGGATCCCTATACCCAATAAATCTACTATTTTTCCTCTGTGAAGAGAGGGAACAAGGTTTTTCTCACTGTGGTGAATTGCAGAAATGGCCAGACCTTCTTCCTACCCCTGAATGCATGCCCCATTGCAGAGTGATATTGTGGCTCTTCTCAATCAGAGGCAGAGACTCTTTCTCATCCTTGAATTTGACCTTGGCCACATGACTGACTTTGGCCATTGGGAAGCATTGATGCATTGAGGCTTTTGGAACCTTGGTGCTCTCAGGAACCCTGTGGCCACCACCATGTGAATGATCTGGGATAACCTGTTGGATGATGACACATGTGATCAAGTCATCGCCATTGCCCTTGCAGACATCACACTAACTACCAGACATGTGAGTGAGGCCAGCTTAGACCATGCAGCCCCAGTCGCCTGCAGAGACCAGCTGTATTGGCTTAGACCAGAATCAAGCCCTGGCTGACCCACAGAATGATGAAAAATAAGAGAGGTTTGTTGTTTTAAATCACTAAATTTTAGCTGGTTTATGAGGTAGCACAAAATTAACTGATATACCCCACAAACAGAGAAAATTGGTAGCAATTTTCTGCTGTGATTCAAAAGGAAATGCAGGTACAAATGGGAAAATCTCCTGAGGGATAGACATACACAGAGAGGAAAATTGGAGGAATTCTTCTATAGTCAAACAAAAAATAATCAGACAAAAAAATAATACCAGTGTTTTGTGATGCAGCATCAGACAACTTACTCACCTATGTGGTGCAGCTGCAAGTCCCCATGACCTGATTGTGAAGAAATGGGTCCCTTGGTCGCTGGAGATTTTCCAAAATCACAGAGCACTGAACAGACATAGAGATCATCTAGTCGGCATGTGCCAGTGGTGGGGAGGAATCAGATGGCATTTAAGACAGAACTAGTCTAGGTCAGTTGTGAACCAGAAAAGACCCAGACAACCATTGTGACAGAAGAGCTCCAATCCCAGGAGTGCCACACCATCCTTTGATAGTCCAAAAAAAAAACCCACACGGGGGACCAGAGAGGAAGGATGTAGCCTTTATTACTTACACGTGGAGAAGACCCCACGGCAGGAATGTTTCCGCCCTCGGCCAGGGTTAGGCCGGGGCTTACCTAGGAGAGGAGAGGGGGCAGGTGCCATGCTTGGAACAGCTTGCGTGCAGGCCGAGGACATACAGTCTGGTGAGACTTTTAGGCTGTCAAGGACAAGGCACCTGAGTCTGTGCTGCTCTGGTCCTTGTGGCTGCTGGCCAGGTGGACACCGTTCAACTGACTGAAATTAGGTTCATTAATTAGACGTGCAGAGTGCCTGCTTTGTGGAAAGCCTTATGTTCATGGGAAACACATATTAATAGCAAAAGTTTTCCCCTTCCTTTCTTCTCCCCTCTCCTTCCCTCCCTTCTCCCCCCTCCCATCTCCTCCCCTTCTTTCTCCCTCTCTCCATCTCTTCCTCTCTCCATTTCTCCCCCTGTTCCTTTCTTCCTATCATGTCATCTTGGAATCGGCAATGCCGAAGCCTCCAGCAGGTTGCATCTTGAGAGCAAGAAAGCCTGACCTTACACGACATACTTAAATTTTCCATGTGATTTATGTCACGTAGATAAGGTCAAAGAGTAATTTTCAGGAATTACTTGAGAACATATTTCCACAGACTTTATTTCCAAACCTCATGTAATTATCACAACAATGTCTAGATGGTTTTCAAACACAGCTGTGGCTGTCTTTTTGGCTATCCTAGTTTTCACTAATAATGATTTGAATATTTTCCTTCTCCTACGATTTTTCTTTTGAAAACAGATGAAAGAAGAACTTTTTCAACAGATTGAAAAGGAGTGGCAGGCTAAGCTGGCTCAAACTGCAAAGGCAATGAAAAAGACAACCTCTGACTGTTACAGCCAGACGGACCAGGTAGCCGCCAAAGATGCTGTTTCCCAGAAAGAGATGGCAATGGTGGCAGAAGGACAGGAGCAGGGGGCCCAGCAGGATCTAGAGCAGGAAAAGGAAAGAGCTATCAAGGCAGCCTTGAAGAAACTCGAGGTTGAATTGGAACTCAAATATTGTGAAAACATTGCCAAACAGGTAAATTATTGGAACTGCTTGTCTATTAGCAAAAGCCTATAAAATGCTATCATTGCACTGGTTCAGAACTTTATACTTTAAAATGTTTGTGCATTCTAGGGTAGAGGACTCCTATGCGGTTCCTAAAATTATCTTCATTATGTTTCTGTTATAAAAACGTTGCCCCTCGACATTTCTGTATATTCTTTCCATTGACAAAATGTTTGCTCCTCTGAGGTTACTCTGAGCATTCAGATAGCTGAGGTTAAAGACGGTGGTTTTACAGCTGAATTAAACACAATTTAATTAGGAACCTTTCCTGTCTGCCTGTATAGAAAACATTCCACCAACGTAGCTGTAGATAAGCAAACTTAAAGCGACAGTGTTTGTGTTGAGACTTGTGGAGTTGAATAAGCAGGGGCGTGATTTGTAAATCCCATCCTCTGCCCCAAAGTGGTGCCTTACCTCCCCTGGGACACACTCAGAAAGCTGTTCCACTTTTAACGGGCTTGTCCCTTCATTTCCAAGAACTGTCCCACCGAGAAAAGTACAGCTCTGTGTGCACAGAATAAAGATGAGCTGTTTGTTTTATCAATAACAGCACTTCTGGAATTTTTTGGTCTCAGGCTACCTTTACATAAGAAATTTTTCAAAAACATCTACTCTAGCACATATTCCATCGGCCGTGAGAGCAGCGACACCACCACATAGCGTGCTGCCCGGAGAATGATACTGTTTCAACGCGAGAGAACAAGAATAAAAAAGATGGAGAATGTCTGAATTCAATTATTTTGAAAGTGTTTTTGACCTCACGTACCATATGATAGGGTTTCTAGACCTTAGAAGTTCCTGGAACCTTTATATAATACTAGAGGCCCGGTGCACAAAAATTTGTGCACTCAGGGTAGGGGAGGGGGGTCCCTCAGCCCCACTTGTGCCCTCTCGCAGTCTGGGACCCCTCGGGAGATAACGACCTGCTGGCTTAGGCCCGCTCCTGGGTGGCAGAGGGCAGGCCCAATCCCTAGGTGCAGCCCCTGGTCGGGCTCAGAGCAGGGCTGATTGGGGAGTTGGGGCACCGCCCCCTGTCATGCACAGAGCAGGGCGGATCAGGAGGTTGCGATGCCACCCTCAGTCATGCTCAGGATAGGGCCGATTGGGGGGTTGGGGCCCCGCCCCCTGTCACACTCAAGGCAGGGTCGATGGGGAGGTTGCGGCGCCACCCCCTGTCATGCACAGAGCAGGGCCAATCAGGGGGTTGGGGCGCTGCCACTGTCACACTCAGGGCAGGGCCGATGGAGAGGTTATGGCTCTACCCCATCACACATAGAGCAGGGCCCATTAGGGACGGTTGGGGCGCCGCCCTCTATCACCCACAGAGCAGGGCTGATCAGGGGGTTGGGGCGCTGCCACTGTCACACTCAGGGCAGGGGCGATGGGGAGGGTA
>NW_006285258.1:3936735-3941450 GCF_000327345.1 Myotis davidii
GGGCCCAGGCCTGACGCCGCTGCTGCTGAAAGCAGGTATCTGGTTTGTTTTGGTTCTATAATCAAAACTCTGTTTCAACTCCAGCTCTGAGATCCCGGCTAGCTGAAAGCAGGTTTCTGGGGTTTTGTTTAGCTTCTATATTTGTAACAATGTTTCAAACTGCAAGCTCAGAGGTCGGCAAGGCAGGCGGGGAACGTTGGAGTCATCTGTCACTGAAGCAAGCAAGCCTCATGTTCCTTCAAGCTGCCTGGCTGCCGGCCGCCATCTTGGCTGGCAGTTAATTTGCATATTGCCCTGATTAGCCAATGAGAAGGGTAGCGGACATATGGCTAATTACCATGTTTGTGTTTTATTAGATAGGATTATTTATTGTGTATTTACTATTTAAAACTATTACTAAAAGTCTTAAGATAATAACCTGAAATAACATTTTGAAAAATATACTCAGCTTTTGCTAAACACTTGAAAATTCTGCCTACTTGTTAAATCGTTCTACATAATGTTGCAGGGCATCTTTAAGTCTGGAAACATAGGAAAATGTACATAATGGTATCAAGTATATCTTCCATCAGTTAAAATAGTTTTCTGAAATGTTTGCCGTAAGACTTGAACAGAACAAGAAAATATTCTGTCAACAAAGAGACATGTTTAAGGGCTCAGTGATAGATCAAGCTCAAGTATAGCTCTTGTGAGGAAAAGCAAATAGCATAGTATAGTAGCAAGGGAATTGTTCATACTAACTTTGTAAGGAATATAAATTTCTACAGGTACTTTATCTTTTCCACATATTTTTAACTCTTTGGAATTTACCTGTAACTGTATTTGACATTTTAGTGAGGAATACAGCCTCTTATATCAGCTGCACTTTGGTGTTATGTTTGGTGTTATCTATGTGTGTATTTCAAAACAAGAGAACAAAGAGTGATTATTTAATAAATGATCTTGTAATAGATTTATTAGCAGATTAGCCTTATAATTCATCAAGTCTTAGATTTTTGCCTGAATTGATGTATTACCCTTATTCTTTAGTCACAAACTCATTCTTGACTGCAGGAAAATTTGCCAGGTATAAGGCTCTAAACCAGCTGTGGGTAAACTATGGCCCACGGGCCAGATCTGGCCCGTTTGAAATGAATAAAACTATTGAAAAAAAAGACCGTACCCTTTTATGTAATGATGTTTACTTTGAATTTATATTAGTTCACACAAACACTCCATCCATGCTTTTGTTCCGGCCCTCCGGTTCAGTTTAAGAACCCATTGTGGCCCTCGAGTCAAAACCCACCCCTGCTCTAAACTGTATTGGTGCTTGCATACATGTGTGAATGCGTGTGTGTGTGTGTGTGTGTAGGGCGTGAGGACTGAGAGGGGGTAGGTGTACTGATTGGGCAGCAGCTGGCACCAAGCAGCCCTCCTGCCTGCCTTCTCCTTTTCCCAAGATACATAGGGAAATTGTACTTTGTATAGAGCTTTCTAAAGTAGTACTGGCCACCAAACATTTCTAGGCCCTCACTTCCTATTGTGGCATTTGCATGGGTCAGTATGGGAAGTTTAGAACAGATGGATTAGACTTCGCTGTTTGGGGTAAGGGGAGGTACTTGAAGTCAGTTATAACTGTGATGTAGTACAATACAGTGTAACATACACATGCCATCATAGTTGCCAGTTGCAAATGGGATCCTTTTGAAATTTTATACCTCCCTTTACCTCTTTCTCTCACAATATCCTGCAGGTAGAAACAGCTGTGCAGAATGCTCGCCATCGATGGCTGGAAGAACTGCCTGAGCTTGCAGAGTATAAAGCACGTGTCAGAGCGGAACAGAAGAGGTGGGAAGAACAGCAAGAGGTCTTTATGGCCAAACGGGTAAGAACTCTCCCGGGAAGGGCCCCTCCTGCCCTCTTCTCTCATCTCAGTCCTGGGAATTGGTGCCGACTCACAGGGTTGTTGGAGGGTTAAATGTGATGATGCGTGTTAAGTATTAGCTCAGCGCCTGGCCGGTGGTCCCTTTTCTCATTGTCATCAAGTTGCTCAGGGAGAGAGAATGTATTTAGGAAATCTTGAAACTCACAGAATCAGGAAGATAACCTTACCTGTGAAACTCAGTTGCACTCTGTCTTGCCAGATCTTTAGGAGAAATTGAGGACAGGTGTTTTATTGGTTTACTAGCTATTCAGTGTCCTTTCACCTGCTTAAAGATTGTTTTTTGTTCTGTGTCAGTAGTCTTCTTATAACATACTAGAGGATTGTTACACGAGATTCATTCACTGGCGGAGGCGGGGGTCCCTCAGCCTGGCCTGCACCCTCTTACAGTCTGAGAGCCCTCGGGGGATGTCCAATTGAAGGCGTAATACCTTAATACTGCAGGGAGTGGGCCTAAGCTGCAGTCAGACATCCTTAGCACTGCTGCTGCGCTTCCCAGCCACCAGTCCGGCTTGTGGGTGGGAGCACACTGACCACCAGAGGGCAGCTCCTGCATTGAGCCTCTACCTCCTGGTGGTTAGTGCACATCATAGTGAACGGTCATTCTGCCATTCGGTCGATTTTCATATTACCCTTTTATTATATAGGATTCTCCTTGGTAAATAATCAATCTAACTCTCCTTTCCAGAGATCTTATGTTCCTTCACCATAATCATTTGTATTCTCCCGGCTTAGTTTGCTAGTGTAAATCAATTCTAATCAAAATGCCATCAAACTGAACATAGTCTTAAAATTTGACCCTATGATTTTAAAATTTATTGAAAGACTGAAAGGACTAGAGATTTTTTTTTTAATGTTCTAGAAAAGAAGTAGTAGTCCAACACAGAATTATTGGAAAAGCAATAATTCCGACAGTATAGAGTCATGAGTATAACATTCTTTTTTATTCAGTAAAATACAGACTTCAGAGTTAGGCCCAACTGTGAATAAAACATCAGAATAATAAATAATATTATAATAAACACTCTTCTGACAGCCAGATAACACTTAGGAAATATTAAGTTTACCCACACCCAGCATTGCCATAAAATCTAGGTTGATTAAAGAGTTGTTTTTTTTTTATTTTCCATTGATTTTTAAAATTCTACCTTTATTGTTGCAAGTATTATAGATGTCTCCTATTTTCCCCACTGACCCCTCTACTCTGCACCTGTTACCCCCCAGGCCTTCCATGGATTTTTAGAGAGAATAGACAAGAGGGAGAGAAAGAGAGAGAGAGAGAGAGAGAGAGGAACATTGATGTGAGAGAGACACATAGATTGGTTGCTTCCTGCACGCACCCCAACTGGGAGCAAGTATGAAACCTACAACCCAGGTACGTTCCCTTTACTGGGAATGGAACCTGTGACCCTTTGGTTTTTGGGCCGACACTCTAAACACTGAACATCAGCCAGGGGTAAGGAGTTATTTTTTTACATTAAATCAGATATTTCAGATATGTATCATAATAAAATTTGAGGCAACAGACTCAGTAGCAAAGACAAATAGGATAAAATGTGTACAAATGTTTAAAACATTTTTACTTCTAATAAAAAATAACAAAAGAAGATGATAAAAATAAGGAAAAGAAATGAATCAAACAGGAAGAGCATTATTACTAGTATATGTTAACAAAACAAGCATCCATGAATAAATATGCCAGAGACATGAACAAATAATCTTCATGAGAATTCCAAACAGCAAAAACCAATGGAAAAATGTTCATACCTACCAGGTTGGAGACATGCAAACTAAGCCAAACTTCAGGTGCCATTTTGTGCCAAATGTATAGATCCTCTCTTCTTAGCTGTAATACACAAAACATCATGGATTATAATATCAAGCATGTGCTCTTGTCCCAATGTCACAGCCACTTTGGATAATAATGCGTATGACAGACATTATAAACGATTCACACATTGTATTCATAATCTTATTCCACAAATTACTTAGGGAAATAATCCAACATAAGTAAAAGTGTTTTAATCTAGTTTTAAGTCATGTGGCAGTACCTGGGTTTTTATTACATTATTCTCTATACTTTTTAGATTGTTGAAATAGTTCAAAAGGAAATTTAGGAGGGAGAGAGAAAGAGGAAATAATAGGTGTTATGCATATGTGTCTCAAAGCTGAAGTGTAATAAAATTGGGTAGAATATAGAAAATATAAAAGAGATCATTCCTTAAGAACACAGAGCCCAGGAGAGAGAAACCAAGATGGCGGCATAGGTAAACACCGGAAATTGCTGCCTCGTACAACCACTTCAAAAATACAACTAAAAGACAAAACGAACATCATCCCGAACCACAGGAAGGCTGGCTGAGTGGAAATTCTACAACTAGAAGGAAAGAGAAAAGCACACTGAGACTCAGAGGAGGTGCGGTGTGGAAGTAAAGTGCAGAGGTATGGAGGCGCACGTGGAAAGGGCTGGCAACTGAGGACACAGCACATGCGGGAAGGGCTGGCAACTGAGGACACAGTTGTCTTTTTCAATCGGGAGGGAGACACTAGCTCCCGACAACTCTGAACTCCAGTTCAGGGCGAGTCTCTGGGGACCCAGACTCATACGGGGAGAAACTGGACTATCTGGCATCGGTTGGAACTCGAGGGCGGCTTTCTCTCAGAGGTGCTTGCTGCGATTACTGGGACACTGAGAAGCTGGGCCTCTTAGGGTAGGACTGAGGAGCAGCCATAGCTGCTTGCTCCGCCCTGTTGATCCCTAGAGACCCTGCCCCAACCAGGCCTGTGCAGAGGC
>NW_006285258.1:3942952-3949214 GCF_000327345.1 Myotis davidii
TCGTTTGTGCAATCTATGTGCTACATGGAACAAAGAAAAACTTTGACTGTCTTAATCTGAACAATAAAGATTTAATTAAAAAAATAAAAAAGAACAGAGAGCCCTGCACATATGTGAATGCAGAAATACAGAGACGAGAGGACAGTGTGTTGCTTCTCAAACTTGAGCAGGCACACGAGTCATCAGGAGGGTTTGTTAAAGCAGATTTCTGGGCTCTTCTGGAAATCTGACTTGGAGGGTCTAGAGTGAGTCCTGAGAATTTGCCTTTCAGACAGGCTTCCCGCTGACATGACACTGCTGGTCTCTGGACCACACGTGGGTGGGAGTTGGCACAATTGACATAATTATTCAGCCACAGAACAATGTTAACATGTTGGGCATCCATCCTCAAACCACAGGAGGTGGGCAAGGTCCAGTTTCCTAGCACTGGCTAGAGAGGCAAGTTCTTGCAGGATTAAAGTGCTCATCAAGTGTGTGGAAACTTAAGGCCGTTTCCCGGAGTCAAGAAGTAGTCAGGTTGGTTTGGCGGTCCCCACACTTTGCTGCACAGTGGAAACCCTTGAGGATTAAAAAAAAAAAAAATGTATTGGTGCCTGGCTCCCACTCCCACACTTTCTGTTCTACTTGGTATGGGGTGTGGCTTGGGCATCGGGATTTTTAGAAGGTGCTCAGGTGGTTCAAATATGCAGCTAAGTTGGGAACCACTGAGTCAACAAATGCTGTCTGATGCTCCTTGTAAAACTTCATGTGAGAGGATGTGTGCTTTTAGTGAGCTTGGGCCGGCTATCCACATTCCGTAGGATCCACTACCTCCGCCTGCCACCTGGCAGTGATTTCCAGGCATCCATTGCGACATGACCTGTTTTCTCTAAAGCATTCTTTAAACATGTTTCATGCACAACTGAACCATTCTGCTGGGAGCAAAAGAATTTTACTGTGAATTCTTAGTGGGTTCCTTTAGTAAAGTAATTCAAATGCAATTACTTCAAATTTTTAAATTATTATATGCAACTCTTTAAGAGCACATACAAGTGAATAAAGGTATAGGGCATGTGTGTATAAATCTGTATAGGTGAAGATGTTTGCTATAATTACATAATAGAAAATTTAGTAAGCAGATAGCCTATCTCAGCATTCAGAGCAAAAATGTAGTATTAATTAATCTAGGCCAAGCCTTTGGAGATGCCCAGTTCTTTTAACACTTTGTATTCTAATGATGTTTTGGAGTCACTCAGGGGATATTAGAAGTAAAAGGGATTCAAGGTCATTATCCAGTTTGCTCATTATATAGATGAAGACACCAAATGCTAAAGAGATTGACTTTTCCAAGTTCAAGAAGCCAAAAGCAACAATAGCTACATAACATTATCGAGTCCTTATTATTTGCCACACTCTGGGTTAAGTGCTTCAAATGGATTATCTGTGTCATTTAATCCTAAAAGAACTTTCATGTAGGCATGGTAATTATCCCCATTTTATTTATTTGTCTGTGTATTTATTTATTTTGTAATCCTCACTCAAGTAACATCGACTGGTTGCCTCCCGTATATGCCCTGACCGGGAATCGAAGCCACAACCGTTTGGTGTATGGGACGACACTCCAACCAACTAAGCAACCCGGCCAAAGCTATCCTGATTTTATTGCTGAGGAAACTGGGGCTCCAAGAAGTTGAGGAATGGGCCTGAGGTTCCAAAGCTAATTCCTGAGACCCTGCAGCAGTTGGTCTCCAGAGCCCCCTCTGATAAGCACTGTACTGTACTAGGCAGGATTAGAGCTAGAGCCCGGGTGTTTTGATTCCCTGTCACTTTTTGGTTACATACTCTTATTTTCTATGATCTACTATTTCTGTTCTGTTATAAAAGAAAATTAACCAAAGGGGAAAACAATAACCTTTTCTGTTTGCTATTGTCATTTCATGAACTGCATTACCACTAAAATTGCATTAAAATACAATTATGTTTGTCAGCAAGTAATTATGCAGGTATATGTTATTTTCCTAAGTACCAATAAGATTTCCTAAGGAGGCTGCTTTTGCTTTAATGTAAATGATGCTTAATTTGTTTTGGGGGTTTAGATAAAATTTGAGACTGCAAATGTATAAAACAAGTGATTTGGAATTTTTCCTAAAATTAGTTTTGAGTAAATAATCACAAGTACATATTTTTGGTCAGTTTAAAGTTCTAATTCTTCATCAAGAAAACGTGTTTTGTTTTGTTTTTGTTTTTTGTTAATCCTCACCGGAGGACACTTTTTCCATTGATTATTTTATATGTATATAAAACATTGACTTCAGAGAAGAAGGGAGAGGGAGAGATAGAAACATCAATGATGAGAGAGAATCATCGATTGGCCTCCTCCTGCATGCCCCACACTGGGGTTGAGCCCGTAATTCTGGGCTTGTGCCCCGACTGGGAATTGAACCATGACCTCCTGGTTCATAGTGAAGCTCAACCACTGAACTCAACCACTGGGCTCCATTGATTATTTGTTTGTTTATTTATTTTCTCTCTTTTTTTTGTTTTAGGAGGGAGGAGGAAAGGGGAGGAGATCTCCATCGATTATTTAGAGAGCATGATAGGTAAGGGAGGAGAGGGAGAGAGAGAGAGAGAGAAACATGATATAAGAGAGACAAATCAATTGGCTGCCTCCTGCAAACACCCAGACCAGGGCCAGAAACCGAACCTGAAACCCAGTTTCATGCTCTAGACCAGGAATCAAACCCCTCACCCTGTGGTGTGCAGGCCGACGATCTTACCTCTGAGCCATGCTAGCCAGGGCAGATATTTTGTTTTTTAAATAACGTAAGATAAAATGTTAGGTGACTTGAAATGAAGGAAAAGATCCTTAAGTCTAGTGTAAGAATATTTTAGGAATAATATCTAAATTCACTGTTTCCCCCTAATTCTGATTCAAAATCTCTTACTAAGTTCAGAGGTTAACCCAAATAATTACTTTAATTTTTTTTTTATTAATGAGAGAATCTTAAAGATTTTAAAATGTTCATTATGTCCTTTAGATATCGTTTGCTGTTTCTGAAGCTAAAGAGAAATGGAAAAGTGAGCTTGAAAATATGAAGAAAAATGTACCGTCTGGAAAAATGCAACACCTGGAAAAATTGGAGGAGAAGATTCATTCTCTTCAGAGAGAGCTGGAACTGAAGGACGAGGAAGTCCCTGTGGTTATCAGGGCCGAGCTGGCAAAGGCCCGGAGTGAATGGAACAAAGAAAAGCAAGAAGAAATCCACAGAATTCAAGAACAAAATGAGCAAGACTACAGACAGTTTTTAGATGATCATCGAAATAAAATTAATGAGGTGCTTGCAGCAGCAAAAGAAGACTTTCTGAAACAGAAAGCTGAACTGCTCCTCCAGAAGGAGACAGAATTGCAAACCTGTCTAGACCAGAGTCGGAGGGAGTGGACTGTGCAGGAAGCCAGGCGGGTCCAACTGGAGATCTGTCAGTACGAGGAGGACATTCTGACTGTCCTGGAACTTCTCCTAAAGGGTACCCCGAAGGAGCAAGCCCCTGGTTCAGAGACCAGGCAACTCTCAGAACTCATGTCGACGTGTTCTTCAAAGTGGGCGTCTGTGCGATATTTTGAAAAACTAAAGGCCTGCATTCAGAACGCACTTCAAGATCTACTCTCCCTACTTACGGAAAACACCAACTCAGAATGGGAAAAGGTATGTTCCCAGGAAGTGAAAAGAGCTGTTAAACATCAAGGGTGATTGTAGACGTTGCATACAGTATTTTTTCCTTTCATTTTACAGATGTAATACTTGTGTGTTTTTTAACCAGTGGTTTAAAAAACTTCTTGTAACAAATCCAAAGCATTGCATGTTTTTTTTTTTGGCCAAAATAACATTACTTCTTCTTAAATATGAGGCAGCGCTTTTAACCCCCAGACATCTTTTTCCCTAAAAAAATATATGATATTCTTTGTAAGGGCCTGAGATTTCAGAAACGGAATAACTCTCATTCCTGTTTTGTTTCTTCGGCATTGCCGCTTCAAGAAATATGCATCATATTAAAGTAGGGTTTCTTAAGAGCTTCTAAAGAGTTTAGAAACCTATTTCTTGCCCTCAAGGAATTTATATCTCATGTAGGCAAAAAAGTGCCAGCCAAGTATAAAGAATATTGATGTAGAAACAAGCAAGTACAGGTATGGCTTGCTCACACAAACTCGGAAGCCCCGTTTGGCTGGTGTTCTGTGTACATGCATGTGTCGTGAAATCATGGTATAAGTACTTTCTGACACCAGGTTTGAGTTTGTGGGACAGGTGATAAAGTCTTGCTCCCTTATGATTGAAGAAATTTGGTATGAGTGAAAAAATCCAGAATGATATTCTAGGCATTGTGATCAGCCAGTTTCAACATTTGTAATTAGAGGAAGAAAAAAACAAACCAGTATTGTAAGGTTTGTCTGATAGAAGAGTTGAGATATGAGTTAATTCAGCCAGATAGCATGATTAAATATTTTCAAGGCAAGAATTGAGTATTTGGTGTTGATACCTCCTGGAAAGAGTCATAAGCTAGAAAAAAAATCTGAATTCCAGTCCCATACGTTGGGATATCTAACTCATTATCTTGGGTAATCATATAATTTTGTTTGTCATCTGAAAAAGAAAGTACAAATCCCTTGGGTTTTGGTAGGATACCCATGAGGCAGCTCGGCCTTTTTGCATCCCACAATTTTAGAGCTGAAGAAACCTGAAAGATCAGTCCACTCCATCCATTTCACTCCTGTCATGTTTTTTTTTTTTTCCTCTTTTAAATGTGTTTTTATTGATTTTAGAGAGGAAGGGAGAGGGAGAGTTAAAAACATTGATAAACATCAACATTGATTGGCTGTCTCCTGCATGCCCCCCACTGGGGATTGAGCCTGCAACTCGGGGATGTGCCCTGACCAAGAATTAAACCAATGACCTACTGGTGCATAGGTCCCTACTAAACCACTGAGCCACACCAGCCAGGCGCCAGGTGATATTTTTAATTCTTTTATTGTTATTATTTTTTAACTCTTTATTGTTAAGAACATTACAGATGTCCGTCCCCCCCCTTTTCCCTTCATTGCCCTCCTGCACTGAATCCAGCCTCACCCTATTGTCTGTGTCAATGGGTAATGCATATATAAATATAAGTTCTTTGGTTAAGCTCTTCCTGCTCTTTCCTCCCCCCCCTCCCCCCTTCCATCCAAGGTTCATCAGTCTGTTCCATGTTTCCATGCCTCTGGTTCTATTTTCATCAGTTTTTTTGTTGTGCATTTGAGTCCTTGTTTATTTATTTTGATTTTTAGATTCTATTGTTGATAGGTATGTATTTATTGCCATTTTACTGTTCATACTATTATTATTATTTCTTCTTAAAAAAGACCCTTCAACATTTCATGTAATTCTGGTTTGGTGGTGATGAACTCTAGCTTTTTCTTCTCTGTGAAGCTCTTTATCTGACCTTCAATTCTAAATGATAGCTTTGCTGGGTAATCTTGGTTTTAGGTCCTTGCTTTTCATCACTGAATATTTCTTGCCACTCCCTTCTGGCCTGCAAAGTTTTTGTTGAGAAATCTGCAAACAGTCTTATGGGAGCTCCCTTATATGTAGCTAACTGCTTTTCTCTTGCTACTTTTGAGATTCTCTGTTTGTCTTTAACCTTTGGTATTTTAATTATGATGTACCTTGGTGTGGGCCTCTTGTTTGGGACTTTCTGTGCTTCCTGGACTAGTAAGTCTATTTCTTTTACCAGGTAGGGGAAGTTTTCTGTCATTATTGCTTCAAAAAGGTTTTTAATTTCTTGCGCTCTCTCTTTGCCTTCTGGCACCCATAGGATGCAAATTATGGTACACTTGAAATTGTCCCAGAAGCTCTTTATACTATCTTCATAATTTTGGGTTCTTTTCTCCTTTTGCTTTTCTGATTGGATGTTTTTTGCTTCCTTATATTTCAAGTTGCTGATTTGATTCTTGTCATCCTCTACTCTACTGTTAATTCCCTGTAAATCTTCATTTCAGTTAGTGCAGTGGTTCTCAACCTTCCTAATGCCACGACCCTTTAATACAGTTCCTCATGTTGTGGTGAACCCCAATTTCATTGTTAGCAATTGAACATAATTAAAGCATAGTGATTACTCACAAAAAACAATATGTAATTATATATGTGTTTTCCGTTGGTCTTAGGCGACCCCTGTGAAAGGGTCGTTCGACCCCCAAAGGGGTCGCGACCCACAGGTTGCGAACCACAGGTTGAGAACCGCTGTTCTAGAGTCT
>NW_006285258.1:3949244-3956163 GCF_000327345.1 Myotis davidii
TTTGTCTCCGCATTTTTTATGCTTCCCTGAGTTGATAGAGTGGCTTTCCGTGCTAGGTGTCCTATAGGGCTCTAGTGGCTCAGCATACCCAGTTACCTGAGCTGGGCACTCTAGGTGTGCTCCTGTGTGGGCAGTGTCCTATTGTAGTTGAGCCTTGATTACTGTTGGAATCATTGGGAGGAATTGGACCCCCAGGCCAATTGGCTGTGAGGACTAGCTGTGACTACAGTGGAAGAGCTGCTGTGCAGGAGACACCCCTATGGAGCAGGACTTGCTTCAGTGGGGCTTTGGTGCTCACTGAGTCCGCCCTTTGAGTGTGTCACTTTAGATGTGGTAGAGTTGTAATTTGGTGTGGTCTGAAGCTTCCACCAGGTGCAATGGCTCTGGGGCCTCCCGGGAGGTGCAAAGTCAGCCACTGCTTGCCCCTTGCCTGGGGCCACCTGGCCTGAACTACAGAGCAATCTGCAGATGGCTGCTACTTATGTTGTGCTAGGAGGTGTCCAGGAGAGGCCAAGTTGTGAACCTTGGCAAGTTGCTACTAGTGCCAGGCCTGGGGCCACTTATTGAGAGGTATGGGGCACACCAAGTCCAGCTGCTGCTTATTTGAGAGATTTTAGGAAAATCTGAAGCCTGAGCCAGAACAGAGCATTAATATAAAAAAGCCACTGCAAACAGGTTGGGTGGGGCTGCAAATTGGGTGGGGTGGGATCTCAGGGAATCACCAAAGTGAACAATGTTGGCCAGAATAATGGAGCACCTGACAATCAGCTCTGTGTGGGGGGAGATCTCAACAGGGAAACAGTGACCTCTGCCAGCACTTTTGTTTAGGAGATAGTGGCCCCCCAAGTTCTTGCCCTGATGCTAGACAATTTAGCTCCTCCCCATATGTCCCTGGAGCCTTTCAAGCTGCTGCCCAGCACTGGAGCTCAGAGGGAGTAAGTCTGTGCAAGGGCCCTTTAAGAGGAACTGCCTGGATCTCAGGCAGCCTCTGTGTCACTTAGCACAATTCGGGGACTTCTCTTCCCAGCACTGGAACCCTGGGCTGACACTTTTGATGTGGAGCTGGGACCCTTGCTCCTCAGAGGAGGCCTTCTCAGCCAAGATATCCATCCCAACTGAAAACACGTATTGGACCAGCCCATTCTGCGCCTCTGCCCCACCTACCAGTCTCAGTGTGGGTTCTTTAAATGTTCTAGTTGGAGGGCTTTTATTCAGTCAGATTTTAAGCGGTTCTGAATGATGGTTGTTCTGTATTTTAGTTGTGATTTTGATGGGTTGTGGGAGGTGGCGAGTACCACGTTTACCTATGCCGCCATCTTCTCTACAGTTCAAATCTGATATTTTAAATTATTGATTTCAAAAGATGTTATTACTTACTAGTTGCTTTCAATTTAAGAATAATTGGGTGAGACTCCTTCCCATGAATAATGCTTATAATATTCTATTGAGAATTTTGGGGAAAAATAGATAATTAAAATAAGAAGAATTATCCATAGGAGGTTTTAATGATAAGTGATGGGAAAATCATGTATGCTTTCAAGTTTACTTTCCTGAAAAGGCGATTTCTGCTATAAAAAAATCAAGAAAATGTAACACCTTTCTTCTACCATTAATATGTAATCAAACCCGGGGTCTTTTTATAGGACTTATAATTGTGCAAACAGTGTAAGATCATTTGTATGACTCAATGTGGCTTACATGTCTCTGGAGACAGAATCACGTAATTTGGCTAAGAACTTAGACTTTTGCGGCTTTAGTTGGGTGGGATCAGATTCCATTCCTGAAAAAGGGTAGCTTTGAAATGCCTAATCTGGCATTTGTCACAGAGTAATACTTGAATTTTGCTCTTTTAAAGCTAACTCATTTCAGAACCTTGAGGTAAAGCAGTGATTATAAATTTGCAATATAGGTGCCATAAATGTGAAGAGCTGTGCTTGATGATTTATTATAGTTTTTAGAGCTATTCATGAAAATTAAAACAGAAACACTGATCTACAGGTACATATAAAATAAGTCTCATTAAAATAATTTAGGTGATCAAAGGGTTTTTTTTAAATGGAAAGGATGGTCCTAGCTGGTTTGGATCAGTGGATAGAGCATGGCCTGCAGACTGAAGGGTCCCAGGTTTGATTCCAATCGGGCAAATGCCCAGGTTGCAGGCTTGATCCCCAGTAAGGGGCATGCAGAAGGCAGCCGATCAGTGATTCTTATTATTGATGTTTCTATCTCTCCTCCATCTCCCTTCCTCTCTGAAATCAATAAGAATATTTAAAAACTAACTAACTAACTAAATAAATAAATAAATAAAATGGAAAGGATGAAATGAATTAAAAATCAAGTGTCCAAGGAAATGAATGCCTTATCAAAATATATTAACACAACATTTCATAGTTGATAAAAGAAAAGAGAAATACCAATTGGAATAAAAATTTCAAACAGACTAAAGGATGTGCATTCTATCTTTTCTTACCACCACAGTCAAGTAAAAGCTAAGACCAAAAAGTGCTTGCTAAATTTTTTGTGTTATCTTAGCTTTTCTCCAGTTTTGAGTAGAAACTGGAAACATTGACTGTTTGGGGGCTCCACCTTTGTTACTCCTTTTGGCTCAACCCCATCCCTGTCCTCTTGAATGCTCAGAATTTGCCTCTTCTCTTTACTTGCTGATCTCTGCTTGTGGTGGGCATTGTAGGTAGGTTTCCTGATAGTTAAATGAGTTTCTCATAATCAAAATAAAGGCTTCTAGAATCAAGCATATATAATGTGTTTTAAGTAATTAAACAAGACAGCCCTCTCAAGATCATTCTTTGGGATTTAGTAGTTGTCCAAAATCTGAAAATACTACTTTAAAATAATGTCTCACCACAAATTAGTATAGTGGCTGTATTGCCTGTAACAGGACTAGAACGCAGAAAGTGTTCAATACGTGTTAGTGAAGAAATGGTCTTGTGCAAGGTGCTTCGTTTAGGTGAGCCTCAGTTTCTCTTTTTAACATTGGAATTTAACTGGCCTTTCTTTCAAAATGGTAGCATATATTAAAATATTTAGAAACATATAGCATACTTATCTAAGTTAAAAAATATTTTTACTGTTATTTTACTTTCAATTCATGGAAGGCAAAAGATCGGTATTGCAATTTCTAATGAATTTGATTCCTGCTACAGTGAAAATGTTCTGGATTTTCAAGAGCAATTTTGATTTCATCTAGTCCAATGGTCTGATCACATAAACTATTAAAATACTTCAAATTCATATGTATCTCCTATCTCATAGTTGGCCGCCCGTCCTCTGCCAGATAATGTTCTAATTTGGAAAATTAGACTAGTTCGTCGTAATGACAGTATTCACATTAACACCATAGAAAAATATTGGTGATAGTTTAGGCAGGATTTGTTTCAGGGTGATGGGTTTTTGTGTGTTTTTTTGTTTTTGTGTGTGTGTGTGTGTGTGTTTAATATTAGCATGTTAAATAGAGAATTGTGTGAAGACTTTTACTAGGCAATAACTATAAAGCTAATTTGTTTCAGAGAAACATGGGTGTCACTGGCCGAGGAGACCCTGGAACCCTGGTCGTCCTTCCTACACCCACGTCCGGACACCATGCTCAGACCTCGGCCTCAAAACAAACAGAAGCAGAAGCTGGTAATGGGGTTTGATTCCTACTGATCTTTGTAACACCCATAACCACAGTTCTAGAGGGTTGCTTTGAAAATAAAAGGAGAGCAAAGATATATCTAGTTTTTGAGTGAACAAATGTGTAATGTTACTCCTACTTGATGTGTGTCCTCCCCCTAGATTTCCTTTTGCATTTAAAAGACAAAGTTGCGCTAGGCCCTCTTACGTCTATTTTTCATGGCCTTCCCTCCATTCGGAAGTGATTCTGTTTAGAAGGAGAATAATGAGAATTTTAATGGCACAGTCATATTTTTATTCCCTGGCTTTATTGAGAAATCAAGGGCTTCACATAAGAAAATTGACAAATAGCGGACACTTTTTCATTCACATTACTGGTTTATTTCAACCATTTTTTTCTTTTTTTAAAATATATTTTTATTGATTTCAGAGAGGAAGAGAGAGGGAGAGGTAGAAACATCAGCGATGAGAGAGAATCACTGATTGGCTGCTTCCTGCAGGTCCCCTGTTGGGGATCGAGCCCGCAAACCAGGCATGTGCCCTTGACTGGAATCGACCCCGGGACCCTTCAGTCCCCAGGCCAACACTCTATCCACTGAGCCAAACCAGCTAGGGCTCAACCATTTTTTTAATGGAAATGTTCCTGAAGTGTATTAGGTGTTTTCTGATTTATTTGTGAGTTTCTTGTGGGCAGGGGCAGTGTTTTTATCTCTTTCTCCCTAACACATGGCAGAGTGAATGACACAGGATTTGTGGTCCTTGAGTATTTGATGAATTGACAGTTTAACTTTTCCTTAATACTTAGAATTGTCATTATGAAGAAGAGTTGGTGTGCTGTACTGCAGCCCCCTGAAGTTTTCAGAGGTCACAGAGGACTATAGGGCTTCTATTCACTGAGCTTTTTTTTTTTTTTTTTTTTTTTTTAAAAAAAAGTTTTTTTTAAAACCTGGCACAGGAAAGCAGTGACATTCTACATGAGCCAAAACCAAGTTCTGGTCAGGATCTCCAGAAAAGTTCTGGTTAGGTTCTCCAGCCAGGTTCTGTCCAGGTTCTCCAGCCAGGTTCAGTCACCAGGTTCTAGTCAGGTTCTCTTACCAATTTCTGTAGTCAGGTTCAGTCCAGGATCTTTTGCCATGTTCTCTCGCTAGATTCTGAGTCTAGGTTCTGAGTCTAGGTTCTGTGTCTAGGTTCTGTGTCTAGGTTCTCTCTATTCACTGAGCTTTTGAGCGAGGCTTGGCATGTCTTTTAGTAGCTTCCATCCCTAATAGGGGGTTGGCCCCTTGCAGCCTGCTTCTTCCCCCCACATACCAACACATGCACACTCTCTCTGTTTGTAAGCTGAAAAGAACTAAGAATTGCCAGAGCAAATCATACGTACTAAACCAGTAACCTTAGTTTTCACACGTTTCTAATTCAGTAGGCAGTATTACCAGGATCCTTAGAGAACCCCTGCCTTGCCTGAGAAATCAGTCAACAGTATTTTTCTCATTGTTCATAGATCTTTTTCCCTTACTTCTAGGTATGGTTGAGAATATCTAATTGCTCATTAGGTGCATGGTAATACCACCTTAATTTATATCTTTTATATATATATTATTGAGTTTTTACAGAGAGGAAGGGAGAGAGATAGAGAGTTAGAAACATCGATGAGAGTGAAACATCGATCAGCTGCCTCCTGCACATCTTCTACTGGGGATGTGCCCGCAACCCAGGTACATGCCCTTGACCGGAATTGAACCTGGGACCTTTCAGTCCGCAGGCCGACGCTCTATCCACTGAGCCAAACCGGTTTCGGCCTTAATTTATATCTTGCTTCTTTTCAGTGTCATTTTATGTCTGTTATCATATTTGGAATGGCCTGAGAATCATATTTGTGTGTGTGAAATGAGTAGTTTGGCTTTGGGAAATCCTGTCAATATGAAAGAAATTGGACTAAGTCAAATCAGACTATAAACAAATTTATTTTTCTTTCTTCAGTCTTTCCCCCTAAAAACAACACATTAACAAATTCATTAGAAAGGATTAAATAATCCAAAACATATAGTAAGAGATAAAGTCCTTTACAGTCTTACTCCCAGAGTGCCACTGTTGACTATTTGGTTATAGTCTTCTAATATCTCATTATTTTTAAAAGTGATTTAAAACCCATTAACCATTAAATACTTGACACATACAAAAAATACATGTAATGATCACATAAGTTACGAGGGCTGATGACCAGGAACCCACTTTAAGACTTAAGAAATAGAACATTACCAATACTGTTAAAGACTGCGTAGTTATTTATTTATCTGTCTGTTTGTCCACCCATCCATCTGCCTATTATATACTTAGCAACTTGCTTACATATCCATCTATTCATCCATCCATCCATCCATCCACCCATCCACCCACCTATCCATCTACCCCATTTTTGGTAGGATTATTGGTATGAACTATGAATTCATATTTTTAAAAAAACATATATTTTAAATATACGTTTTATTGACTTTTTAGAGAGAAAGGAAGGGAGAGAGAGAGAAATATTGATGAGAGAGGACCATCATCGATCAGCTGCCTCCTGCACAGCCCCTATTAGGGATGGACCCACACCCGGGCATGTGCCTGGTGCCTTCTTGGTTCCTGGGTCGATCCTCACCTGCTGAGACACACCAGCCAGACTAAAATATGTTTTATAATTCATTACTATACTAAGTGTTCAAGTTGTCCCAGATTTATCTAGTGGAGCCTCTTCAAACTGACTCCCATGTCCTTGGGACATGCTATATATTTGAGAAATTTCTTACTTTCTGGTATAGCAAAATACTCTAGCCTCATCTTGTATGTACCCTTTCCCGGTACTAGAGTCAGTCATTTCTTGATTTGAGGTCCTTTTTAGTGGGGAATGGTATTCAATACTAAAGTCTGAGCATTATTTTTCATAACAAGTTAAAATAGATGGTTTTAATCAGTTTTGCACATTAAAATACTAAGTCTCAGAGAAGTTAATATTCTCCGAGTCACACAGCTAGTAAATAGTGGAAACAGGATTTAAACCCAAGTCTTTCTCTTAAGCATCATACTTTTTCCAGTTATACTGTAGCCTTTAGTCATGTCATTTGGTCTCCTTTTTCCCTCCTTCCATCCCTTTCTCCTTCCCACCCTCCCTCCTTCCCTTCCTTGTAGTTCTTAGTCTAAATTGATATAAAGGTGTGCTGTCATTTAATTTTTGCAGATAAGAAAAAGGTCCCTGAGATTAAAGGTTCATGCTGTGGACACAGCTCCCAAGAACTTGAAAAGGCAAAGCCGG
>NW_006285258.1:3959223-3961758 GCF_000327345.1 Myotis davidii
TGATCCTTGTTGACATGTTCACATGTGAACTTTTACTTAACAGGCACTGGTTCTCTTTGGGAGTTAATGTAGACTAATTTGGACCTTATTTTTACTAACCAAATTACTACTGGGCTCAGAAGAGGAAAATTGGAGCTCTGATGAAAAGGTCACATTCCTTTCTTCCTGTTTTGATTGAAGAGACATTGAGTGCCCATTATGTGTCAGGCGGTATTGTCGGCACTGGCGATTATCGCAGTAAATGCATCAGGCAGAATTCCGGTTTAGATGGGGGTATGCAAGACTGTTCTTTTCCTTCAAGAAGCTTCTTATCAAGTGAGGAGGATTGCAGACAAGTTAATCAATAATTGCAGCATTGAGTGCTACTGGCAGTATGTTCGTGTAAACTTGGAAGAAAAGATGTTAATTGACTCTTCCTCCTGTTTAGAGTTAAGGGAGGCTTGACTAAGCCGTGAAAGGCGAAGGTCTTTGCCAGAGAGAACCGCATTCTAGGCAGAGGGCAAAGGCGTGAACAAAGGTGCCTGGGTCTGACCTGGTTGCCTTCCAGTCCATTTTTCACAGTGTTTTCAGGGAAATTATTTAAACGGGCATTTCTGCCATTTTCTATTGCCCTTATAAGAAAGGAAGCTATTGAGCTTATGAGGGTGCACCCTCTTACCTTTCACTCTTCGCTTATATTCTGTGCTCTGTATATTCTTTACATTTGAAATAGTTCAGATTCTTGAACTGGTCAGGAATTTTCTTTTACTCCTGTAAGTACCCTGAGGATAAGGAATGTTTTGTCTTATTCACCCTTGTTGTCATGGTGCCCACTACATACCAGACAATAGTAAATGTCTGAATGAATGAAAGCCTGAATCCATGGACACCATATAATTGCATCATCCATAAAAGACCAGGTGGATAGATTTACTTTGTTTTTTCTACATTCACCTCTTGCTTGCCTGGGCAACCTCAGTCACTTCCTGAGTCTTTCTGCTTCCACTCTTGCCCCTCTCATCTGTTCTCCTTCAGGTAGCTAGAGCAGTGATGGCGAACCTTTTGAGCTCCGCGTGTCAGCATTTTGAAAAACCCTAACTTAACTCTGGTGCCGTGTCACATATAGAAATTTTTTTGATCTTTGCAACCATAGTAAAACAAAGATTTATATTTTTGATATTTATTTTATATATTTAAATGCCATTTAACAAAAATAAACCAAAAAGATGAGTTTGCAAGTCACCTCTGACTCGCGTGTCATAGGTTCGCCATCACTGAGCTAGAGCAACCTTTTACAAAGTAAATTGGGTCACCACGCTCTTAAAGCCCAGTAGGGGCTGGATGTGGTCCTCAGTGAGACATACAAATACTTAATTAAAGAGTCTAAAAAGCCCTTCATGACCGAGCATCTGCTAGTCCGGCTTCCTCTTTCTCTAGCCCACATACTCATTTGTAGAGCCATAGCATGTATTTCATTGTCTCTTTCCTCAGGACCTCTTTGCATTCCCTCCTTTTACCAGAACATCTGTCCTACCATCCTGACCATATTGCCTGGTTAGCTCCTCCGCATCTCTCTCTCAGTGCATGCCTTCCTCAGGGAGGTAATCCCAGCCACCAGACTTGATTAGGTTCTTCTGATAGACGTCCCCCCACCACCTGTGATTTTTATAACAGTCATCATCCTTGGAGTTATTGGACGTTTATATTCTCCAACGGAGTAGAGACTTCATGGTGACAAGGACCAAGTCCTGGACCAGCACTTAGCACAGTGTCTGGCATCAGCACGCACTGTGAACACCGTTGCCTAAGAGAAGCCATCTACATCCTCCTACTGCTTGCTAAGTCTGTTAAAGATCTATATATAGAAAAGCCTAAGCGACCGTTACGACCAAATGACCGAATGACTGGTCGCTATGATGTGCACTGACCACCAGGGGGCAAATGCTCAATGCAGGAACCCCCTGGTGGTCAGTGTGCTCCCATAACCAACAAACCGTAGTCCCTCCCCCTGGCCAGCCAATCTCCTGTGGTCCCTCCCCCCTCAGCCAGCTTCCCGCGGTCCCTCCCCAGGCCAACCAACCTCCTGGGGTCTCTCCCCCAGCTGGCCTGGCCCTGGTGGTCCCCGAATGGGGGTGGGGCCGGCTGGTGAACCTCCCTTGGTCCCTACCCCTTGCCCACCCTGCTGGGCTGGCCAGGCTGAGAGATCCTACCTATGTACGAATTCGTGCACTGGGCCTCTAGTAGATAATAATAAGATAGAAAAAAATGATAGGTGTTCAGAAAAACAATAAAAACAAATGATTAGGGATATTCATTTTTTTAAACAGACTAAAGAAATAGATTGTCTACTGGGATATTGTTGGTATACTTTAGCACCATTCATTGTGATCATAAAATCATTATTCTACATAGTGCTTTTAAAAAATATATATATTTGTATTGATTTCACAGAGGAAGGGAGAGGGAGAGAAAGAAACATCAATGATGAGAGAGAGTCATTGATTGGCTGCTTCCTGCACACCCCCTTCTGGGGATCGAGCCCACAACCCGGCGCGT
>NW_006285258.1:3961959-3963168 GCF_000327345.1 Myotis davidii
AGTAGGATACATGTGGTGCCAGGTTTGTACTTCACAAACAATGGTATTGCCAGGCCCATGTACAGTGCTGTGCACTTATTGTTTTATCTCTGTTATAATCTTCAAAGTAGGTAATACTATCCCCATTTTTCCAACGAAAAAACTCAGGTTCAGATTAAGAAATTTGCCTAAGCTCATCCAACTGGTAAAAAGTAGAGTTAGTATTTAAACCTGTGTCACTGACTGAAATTCATGGACTCCATCAGTCTCCTCATCTTTTTT
The DNA here is from genome assembly GCF_000327345.1 of Myotis davidii. NCBI lineage: Eukaryota > Metazoa > Chordata > Mammalia > Chiroptera > Vespertilionidae > Myotis > Myotis davidii. The sequence continues at coordinate 3,962,221 of NW_006285258.1, forward strand.
AAAGTTCAAAGAATTAAAAAATCTGACCTTCGTTCTGAAAACAGTGGCTTCTTAAGCTTGATTTTAAAAAAAATGTTGTTTTGAGGTGCTTGTTCAGTGATCATTGATATGATCATAGACTGTACACCAGGATCCACGGGAACTGGGAATTAGAAAACCTAGTAGTTTCTGCAGAGCTTCAGTCTAGCTGGAAAACAAAAGAGATGCCTCTGAAACAATTGGAAACCCTTGCAGAGCAGTGTGTCACCCAAAGCAAGATGAACAAGCAGCACAGATTTTAAGTGCTAAGAAAACAGAACAGGAGTGGTCAGGTTAGGGCTCATCAGGGAATGAATGGCACAGGGAGCAACTGGAAATCCTGTAGTTTCCTCCATAAACATTTGGGTTGTGAACATAAGGGAACAGGAGGCTGAGAAAAAAAGAGATTTAATTGATCAATATTCTATAAACTTCTTTTTTAGAAGAGAATAGTAAAGTTGTTGAAGAATTAATAGAAGAAAACAATGACATGAAGAGTAAATTGGAAGAACTGAGAACACTTTGTAACTTACCACCAAGGTATACTTTTACTATTTTAAAGAAATTGCTTATTTCTAAGTATCTTTAAATTATATCCATTGTGTCGATAATATACCAGGAAAATCAATTATTGTCATTGTTATATAGTCCTATGCCATGTAACAACATTTTGCTTAATGATGGACTTCATATATGACAGTAGTCCCATCCTATCTAATAAAAGAGTAATAAGCAAATTAACCATCACTCCCTCACTCCGCCAGTCCGTCACAAAGATGGCGGCAGCCATGGAGCTGGAGTAAACAGGAGGCTTAGGTTGCCCCTGGCAATGGAGGAAGCCAAGCTTCCCGCCTGCCCTGGCCAGCTGTGGGCTCCACTCAAGGCTACAAAGTTTCAATTATAGAAGATAAAAAAATCCCATGCACCAGG
>NW_006285258.1:3963987-3969543 GCF_000327345.1 Myotis davidii
CTCCCAAGTGCACAAATTTTTGTGCACCAGGCCTCTAGTCTATACTGATAATAGAGGAATATGCAAATTGTCCAAGATGCCCTCACAGTAACAGTAACGACCGAACAGAACAGCAGGCTGCGTGGGGCTACAAGGCCGGCAGGGGGTTTAATGAGGGATGACCGAATGACTGAACAGGAGGCTGTGTGTGGCAACCAAGCTGGAGGGGGGTAGTAAGGAGCGACCAGGCCGGTAGTGGAGGGGTAGTTAGGGGTGTCCAGGCTGGTGGGGGGTGGGCATTTGGGGTGACCAGGCCAGCAGGGGAAGCAGTTAGGGGCGATCAGGCCAGCAGGCAGAGGCGATTAGGGGTGATCAGGCTGCCAGGGGGGGCAGTAAGGGGCAATCAGGTAGGTAGGCAGGTGAGCAGTTAGGAGCCAGCAGTACCAGATTGTGATAGGGATGTCTGACTGCTGGGGATCGGGCCTAAACCGGCAGTCAGACATCCCCTGAGGGGTCCAGGATTGGAGAGGGTGCAGGCTGGGCTGAGGGGGACCTCCCCCCGCCCGTGCACGAATTTTGTGCACCGGGCCTCTAGTTACATTATAATGGAGCTGAAAAATTCCTCTTCCTAGTGACCTCATAGCTGTTGAAATGCAACACTTTATTCACGTGTTTGTGGAGATGCTGGTGTAAACAAACCTGCTGAGTCATATAAACATAATACATACAATTATGTACAGTGCATAATACTTGGTAATGGTAATAACTATGTTACTGGTTTACATTTATTATGTTTCTTCATTGCATCATTATTTCTTGTGCTTGATTTAATCTCATGCTGTTTCGTACAGTGACAGGTATACAGGTTTGTAGTCTAGGAACAATAGGCTACACCATATAGGCTAGGTGTATAGAAGGCTATGCCATCTAGGTTTGTGGAAGGGCACTCTGTGATGCTTGCACAATGATAACATTGCCTAATGACACATTTTCCAGGACATGCCCTGATCACTAAGTGGTGCATAACTGTGGCACAAAGTATAAAAAAGAGGAAAATCTTCCAAAATCCTATCCCTAGGATACCCTCTTTTAACCTCTTGTTTTATATCATTTAGGCCCTTTCATATACACATACCATGTGCACATGTTTTAAAAATTGAGAATACTGTAAAAGCTATTTTGTAATCTTTATTAACATTTCCCCACCTCATTATATACTCTATAATACGCTGCATTGATTTTCACCATGTGGATTTACCACGACTTACATAAGTAACCATAACATTTCAATTGTTTTCATTTTGCTCCTATTTTAACTATATAATATAGATTCTCCTGTGTGAACTTTTAAGCACGTTTCAGTTTATCTTATTGGAATTTATAGATAGAAGTTTTCCACTTACAACCTGTGCTGTTTCTGTTTAGGTCATTGTCAGAAGGGGCCATTGAACATGCTTGCCTGCCGTGCAGTCAGGGGGCCTTGGAAGAGCTTCGTGAGCAGTACATTAAAGCAGTGAAAAAAATCAAGCGTAAGTCCCTAGAGAAAGTCCTACGATTTTCAAGTGGTTTGGGCCTTTTTGTTACTGACAAAAGTAATTTTTGGGAATTTTTCAAGCTACTTTGTCCTAGACTCTTACCAGCTTGCATAAGAGAACATGGATACCTTTCTTCTTTTTTTTTTTAAAAAAAAATATTTTATTGATTTTTTACAGAGAGGAAGGGAGAGGGATAGAGAGTTAGAAACATTGATGAGAGAGAAACATTGATCAGCTGCCTCCTGCACACTCCCCACTGGGGATGTGCCTGCAGCCAAGGTACATGCCCTTGACCGGAATCGAACCTGGGACCCTTGAGTCCGCAGGCTGACGCTCTATCCACTGAGCCAAACTGGTTAGGTCAATACCTTTCTTAATTAAACAGTAATGGATCCTTTTGCCCAAATAATTTCTTTTGAAAGTGACATAGAGGATAGAGTTGTTTTATATTGTTGATTATTCTGTTTCTTTTTTGGACACTGATATTAAACTAAAAATGTTACAATCTTATAACTTAACTGGTAGCAACGAAACTGTCACCTGAGTGTTAAAAACTATTTTTACTACCATCAACTTTTAAGGACCAGGGACAATGGATCTAGTCAGGAGTCATTCTCTGGTTTCTCATTATTTTGACAATGGACTAAGTTGTAGATGTATTTGTTTGCCAAGCCCTTTACAGTCCTAGGTGGTGCAGCACACCCCGTAGAGCATGTCTTCAGTTATGTTTTCCTAGTAGCACGGATACCTCCTGGTTTTTAATTACAATAAATATTGCATAGAATGTGTGTGTCCCACAACAATAACCAACACTTATAGAGAAGAAATGTATACTTACGTCCTAATATTGCTTTCATTTTTAACAAAGGAGTGGAGCAGATTTCAAGTTCCGAATATAATTGGTAGATCATGAGAATCATGTGTAGATGTTTGAAAAGCCCATCTAGTATCAGTTTTTAAGAGGATTTGCTTCTCAGTTGCCGCTTATATTAATAGAGGCTCTATTACTACAAACAAGGCGATTTTTGTTACCAATCATATTAATTGGGAAGTGAAATTTTTAGTATTTTTTCTCACCCTAATATAACTTGTGTGTGTGTGTGTGTTTACATTTTAGAAGTTGGTTGGAAATGTTGTGTTGACATGTACTTTGTTTTCATTTTTTCCACTTCAGATAGTGAAAAGTAGTCTATCAGTATTTTTGCAGAGAACATGTGATTTTCAGGACAAGCTTACTGTCCTCTGTGAATTGGAATCCTTAATATAACGGGGGTGTTGATATTCTAGATGGAGAATGCAGGCCTGGGCTTGGTAACAAAAGTCCACCTTAGCTAAAGGTACTCCCAATCAAAGCATGTCGAGTTACAGATAAAAAGAGATTTCAAAAGCTTGTGGACTATTTTAAATGTGAATTCAGAAGGCAACGTGAGTCCCATTCCTTTCCCTGCAGTAGCACTGTGCACCTCTCTCGTGATGGTGAGGTTCCATGTTGTTGGATGCTCACTGGTGCTGAAAGGATTGAATACATGATGAAACACGGATTTTCAGAGCACAAGGAAACAGAAGACTCTGCATCTCTTCAGCTCCTTTTGCCTCCTTCTGTGTCTGCTATCTCCTCCTTTCTGGCTCCCCTTTCCTGTATATTTCTCTTTTGCTCTTTTAATCAAACCTAATAGACAAGTAAAATGCATATAGGGTGGGGCAAAAGTAGGCTTACAGTTGTTCATATGGATACAATAATTCAGAAATAATGACACAAGGATAAAGTTTCACATACAACTGTAAACCTACTTTTGCCCCACCCTGTGTTTATGGTCTTTTTCTTATCTCAGTGTTTTAGAAGAGGACAGAATCTCCCTGGGGAATGTGCTCTGTGTCCTTACCATATGTGGCTGTTACCATTCTGGGAAGACTTTTAGATTCCTTTGCCTTTGAGTCTACCAAAATAGTGATCGGAAATATTCCCTTTTAATGACTGTGGAAAACTGCAGTGTCTAAATTATACCTGTAATCAGTTCATCTCTTAGAGAATTGGTCTGAAGTCTGCTTCTCTTGTTTTTAAAGAGCTGGTAACAAACGTGCCTCTGTGGGGATTTCTCTGGACCCCACCCCCTCACCCCACCCGCTTGCCCGCAGGTGACATGCTGCGGTACATTCGGGAGAGTAAGGAGAGAGCTGCGGAAATGGTCAAGGCAGAGGTGTTGCGAGAACGTCAAGAAACCATCCGTAAGATGCGCACGTACTACTTGACCTGCCTCCAACAGATCTTGCAGGATAATGGGAAACAGGAGGGGTAAGCTTAAACAAGCATCGTGTCCTTAGAGTACCATGACGCATGTTGTTTTTTAAGCATTTTGCTTAATCACGCTATTAACTGTTTCTACGTGATCTGCCCTTGGGGTTAAGAGAGGCTCAAAGGCTGTGCTACCCTAATGTTGGCAGAGCTAATAGGAAAACAGAAGTCCTGGAGTGAAGGAAACTCATTTTTCCCCTTAAACTATATTAATTTAATGTTCTGGAATTCCCACAGAGCTGAGAAAAAGATTATGAATGCTGCTAGCAAACTTGCTACAATGGCAAAGCTGCTGGAAACACCTATTGCAAACAGATCCCAGAGCAAAACCACAGCGTCAGGTATGTCAACATGAGTCATTGAGGGGTTTTCTCTCTCTCTCTCTCTCTCTTTTTTTGATACTTAATATTTTTCAAATGAAAAAAAAAAAACCCACAGGAAATGTAGGGAGCGAGAAGTAATTTATTAACTTCTGTGTGAAAAATAATGTTGTTTCCAGCTCAAGTAGGCAGACTCAGCAAACCCATCAGCTTCCTTTTGCTGCTTCCAACCCTAGAAATGGTAGAAAAGATGGTAAACAACAACTATACAAGAAGAAATTATAACTGGGCTTAGAAAAGTGTGATTGGTGGGCCAGAAGCCATGAGAAATCCTGAAAGACAGTAGAAGATCGAGGAGGGGAGCCTCCGTTCAGAACTGCCAGAGGTGACAGCCACAGCGGGAGCAATATCAGAACTGTCCCACAGAAGAAGGTGGTGATGTTGCAGGAGAAGTAAGCCTGGGCCATCCCACCAGGAAAACTAGTTGGGGTTCTAGAACAGCAGGATCCAGGTGGGGTCACCCTCTTCATTTCTCCTCCTCTCCCTTCCCCAACCCCAATACTGGGCTGGGTCAGAGCAACAGGAAGAAGGGCCTGGAAGGAGGGCAGTGCTCTGGGTGGCCAGCCACACCAAGGCGGCGCGGAGTGGGAGCCCACATGCTCAGAGGACCAGCTTTTGTATTTTTTAATTTAATGTTTTTTATCCTCACTTGCGGATATGTTTATTGATTTGGTAGAGAAAGAAAGAGAGAAACATTGATGTGAGAGAGAAACATCGATCAGTTGCCTCCCAAAGGCACTCCTGTTGGGGATCAAACCCATGACCTAGGTATGTGCCCTGATTGGGAATCAAATCTCCAACCTTTTGGTGTATGGAAGAATGCTTCAACCAATTGAGCCACCTGGCCAAGGTCAGAGTACCAGGTTTTAGATCTTTCTACCCTGCAGCTCATTTCTTCCCATTCCATTCCCAACTCCTTTAAACCAACAGCAAAACAGCTCATTCAGGACATCTGAAAGGTAAGCATTCAACCAAGAATCATCACATGTTTATAGAAAGCCAGTCCCACGAAAAAAGGCACCAAACTCAAAACAAAACAAAACAAAAAAAACAGAACTTATACCTAAGAAAATAGAATTCGTAGAACAAACAGCAGGACCTGGGAATGTTAGAAAAGTATAGTATGCTCAGAAAAAATGTAAGAGAATATTGTAGCGGAAACTAACAATATGCTAAGATTTTTATTATTTTCTTTTTTTTTAAATTAAATCTTTATTGTTCAGATTATTACATTAGTTACTCTTTTTTCCCACCATAACTCCCCTCCACCCAGTTCCCACCCCACCCTCCGCCCTCACTCCCCACCCACTGTCCTCATCCATAGGTGCATGATTTTTGTCCAGTCTCTTCCTGAATCTACCACACCCCT
>NW_006285258.1:3971532-3976303 GCF_000327345.1 Myotis davidii
TTTATTATTTTCAAGGAGAGGATATAGATACTGGTAATTCTGGCCATTGCTAGAAAAATATAGGTTTAAGTATGTGTATTGAAATTTAAGGATAACCAATAGAGAAATAGAAATAGAGTATGTAACTTCCAAATTGGTAGGGGAAAAACTTAGAAGATGATGTTTTTAATCTAACAAAATCAAGAAAGAGGAAAAATACAACTAGAAAGCATGGGTAAGTAGGAAACAATGATTGGTTGAAATATCAGCATTCACACCAAATGTGAATAGCTTAAACTCACTTATTAAGAGACCACAACTTGCACATGGTTTTTTAAAAATCCAGACATATGTTACTTTCACAGGAAGAACATTTAAAATTCAAAATAAAGGGATGGAGGGTGACATACCTAGTAAGTGCAGTGCTGATAGTAGAAAAATTATAGAGCTAAATGCAATATTAGGAAAATTACAGCGTTTTAGCATTAAATGGGACCAAAGTTCATGATAAAGGAATTGCCTCCCAAGAAGCTATGTAAATGGTTTCTTTTTCTACAAAAAAAAAAAAAAAAGCTTTAGAATATGTAAAGCAACAGCTGGTGAAAATACATGAAAGCATTGGTAAATTCCACATGGGTCGGGGTGGGGGGATGGGATTTGGACTGGGGGAAGCTTCAGGCAGAAATTGTTCTGGAAACTGAGTCTGATATTGGTAAATGTGATTATTTGTGTAAATTTTGGAATGATAATGTGAACCTTGGGTAGAAAAGGGCAGTCGCATATAATAAGAAAAAGGTTTTTCTGGATTTGGAGCAACAGTGTGCAATAATGTTCCCAGTCGAAGCCCTTTTCATGGACTGTGGGGACCAAGCTGTACTCTTCTCAGGCACGTTGCCTCTGATTCCGTGCCGTGTGGCTACTGTGCCTCTGGTCAGATTTAATGCCTTAGCTGATTAAATGAGAGACTCCGATTAGATTGTGCTGTGTGTGTGGGCATAATGTTGGGCACTGGGGTTCTTCCAGTCAACTCTCTTCATCAGAAACTCCATATCAGAACAGGACTGGAAATGTTGCAGTTGGCTCTTAAAATGCTATAACATCTGTTGCAGAAAATAATAGACCCGGTGGATAGCAATAATACTGTATCAGATTTCAATAACAAAGTTACCTACCTTGTTGGATACATGTAAAAGAGGATTTTAACATGTTGACATTGATGTATTTCTGTGATTCAAATAAATATGCCTTTTTTGGGAATACATAAAAATGTAGTTTTTGTCCTTCTCTTTCAATGTTAACTTTCTCCTAGTTTTACGCTCCCCTAATTTTGTGTTCCCTTGTATATTGTAGTACTGCCCCTGACTTCAGAGATAATTGGTGTTGAAAAATCAAAAAGTAATGACGTGGACCAGACTCTACCGGGTCACACTGAAAGCAAATCAAACAGTATGAAAACTCTCCCCCAAAATACGTGCGACCAGGTTCCCAAGAGGCGGGCTGCTTGCGACCTTCGGAGGCGGCTGGAGGCGGCGGAGCTTGGGGGGACAAAGCACGTGAGTCCCAAAGGGTCGCGTGCAGACTTTCAGGGCGGGGACTGCAGTCACAAACATCTGCACGCGTCGCCAGGGGCTGCCTCTCCCGAGTTTGTCCCTTGGGAAGGCGAAGGGGGCTATGGTTTGCACAGGAAGGAAGACCTCCTCGGTGACGCCGGCTCGGGCTCGTGTCTGCAGGCAGCCGAATACCCCTTCCTCGGACCCTTTGGAAGCAAGTCCTCGCCGAGAAATGGCCCCGCTCTTTCCGAATCGGGATCCGCACACATAACTTGTCGGAGTCCTAATGAAAGACTCGGCTTCACAGTCAATAAGTGTGTTCCACTCACTGAAAGGGAATCGGACAAAAGTGAGGGTCTGGGTGTCGAGGACGCTCCGGTCAAGGACGGCGGGGACCCCGGCGCCTCGCTGGGCTGGCCTTCCAGCAGCGCCACCTTGTCCTGCGGCAGCCCCGAGGCGTCCTTTCTCCGCGCAGGGCCGCTCGACACCCTGGAGGCGCTCGCCGGGGCTGGTCATTTCAAACAGTTCTTAGCAGCCGGTTGCCTTTCAGAGAAAGAGAAAAATCATAAGAATTCTCCACCGATGCAGTGTCAGACTGGTCGCACTCCAGACCTGTCTGAAGAAGCCATGTATGCCCAGCTGGGAAAGACCAGCAGGACCCCTGGACACCCAGCTCGTCCTAAGGCGGATCTCTTGGCGGCAGATTTCAAACAGCTGAGCCGCGCAGAGCCGTCTTCAGCGCATCGGCAACCTTCGAGAAGGCCGATGGTGTCTCTGTCCAGCCAGCAGGACAGCGGCTTCGACAGCCCCTTTGTCAATCTTGACTAATCGTTGTACAGTATTTAAGAAGAATATATTGGCAAGAAAACTGGAAGGGAAGACTTCATACTGAAAAATGTTTTGAGATGTTTTAATAACATCTATGAGTAAAGTATTCCCATAAAACTACTTGAGATATTCATGTCGCCTTAATCTCCCAAAGGCCTGATAGTGTCTGTGTAATCTGTTTCCGTGTGGTGTTTATATTTGGTTGCTAAACCATCTTTTTTTATACTTACAAATTAGCTCTCTGTGCACTGTTAAATTATTTAAATAAACTTGCATATGGTCTATAGAGTGGTCATGAATTATTTTCTAACTCATGATATAGAAATGCTATACTGACATTACATTTGAAATTCATCCAGAAAAAACAAATGTAAACTTTGATGATTTGTGTATATGATCAGCCAAATTTAATTTTTTAAATTGGCAATATTTAATGAGGCTATATACTCACTCTACACACACCTTTCCTGGAAGTATCTTCTCAAAATTTTTATTCTTGCTTTCAATTTGTAGAAAAGAGGTTTTGTAAGGATTGCCACAAAATATGTAGCGGTGTCCTGGTTGTACTGTTTAGAATAATAGTATACATTTTTTAGTTGGCATTTGCATTATGTCATGTCTCCTAGGACATCCAGAGAAAGACTTTCTTTGTCTCCTTTATGGTTTCATAGTCTTTCTTTTAGTTAAAATACCACTTTTTAAAAAATGGAACAATAGGCCCTATCATGTAGCAAATAATTTTTAGCTGTTAGATTTTTATGTTCATTTGTGGAATAGAAATTGGCTAAATTATTAATGCTGCCTGCCAAAGGTCATAATTTTAAACCACGCAGAAATGAATGACCACCTGAATACTGTTGTGTTTAGAGGAATCTTTTGCAGATTCTTAGAGGTGCGTTTGAAAGTGTTGGTGTATGCAGGTGCTTCTCTCAAACCGCTCACCCTCCACCGTGTATGGACAGTATATGTGGTTTGATTCAATATAGTTTCCACCCAGAACCAGGCTAACATGGGTGTTGGTGGGATGGGTGGCAAATGCATCCTTCTCCTGCTGTGAATCATCTCTAAAAGCGAGAACCTGGAACGGAACCTTCTGGAGCTTGGGAAGCTATGTCACCTCTTCTGGTGACCGGATGTAGAGAGAGAAGCCTGAAAACTAGCCCGGATTTCAGTGCCTGAGTTGACATGCAGTTAGGGAAAGGAACACGGCATCTCTTCAAAGTCTCACTTCTGTGCCCGAGGATCAGTGCCCCTTGTCTAATAGTTTGGCTGGAATTTCTGACTCTAGGAAAACTCCTAAACCAGCTGAATTTATGGTTCTGATTGGTGATTGATCTGTTGAAGCCCTGGGGGTAACTGAACTGAGAATCTAGCTCATTGCTCGCCTACCTTTTCATCTTTTGTTTGTTTTAAAACCTTGTCTGGTATTGACATCCACAGCATCAAGGTCGACATTGGAGATCATGCTTTCTGCTCCTCTTATGGTGTCTCTAATCACTTTTGATACCATAATTTCAACCTAATTTTTTTTTATATCCATATTTCATTCTATTCAGTAGGATTAAGTTACCTTATTTCAAACACCTTACACACAACCACCAAGGAAGGTATACACAGACAACTGTGCCAACGAAGGGACTGCACAGCCCAACCAGCACAGCGATTTGCATCTGAAGGATGATGTCAGAACAGAATGGAAGCGGGAGCTCCATGGACGATACGGTCACATAAATTTCACTTCATCATGGTGTTTAATCTTCTTTAGGTGCTGCTGGGTTCTGTTTGCTAATATTGTGTTAGGGACTTTCATGTGTATGCTCACAAAGGATGTCAGTTTTCTTGTGATAACTTCATCCTGCTGTGATAAAAAGGTGATACTGGTCTCATAGAATGGGTTGGAAAGTGGTTCCCTCCCTCTGTTTTCTGGAAGAATCTGTATAGAACTGACATTATTATTTAAATATTGGATAGGTCACTATGTGAAATTTTGGTTTCTTTGACCCCTTCCCCCCCTATTTTTCTGTTTCCTATTAAATTGATTTTTCTCCCTTCTGATCTTTATTTTCTTTCTAATACTTGCTTTAGTTTAACTCATTCTTATTTGTCTGTTCTTAAAGTGGGAGCTTAGATTATTGATGTGAAACCTTTTCTTCTATAGGTATTTAAACCTCTAAGTACTATTTAAGTCATATCTTGTAAATGTTGATATGTTGTGCTTTTTTTTATTTACCAGGTAGTTCAAAATATTTTCTAATTTCCCTTTTGATTTTTTTTTAACCCATAGGTTATATAGAAATATGTAACTTCATTTCTAAGTATTAAGGATTTTCCAAATTTCTTGTTTATTTTTAATTTTTTGTCATTGGAGAATATACTTTGAATGATTTAAATTCCTTTAAATTTCTTTTTTTTTT
>NW_006285258.1:3976361-3977913 GCF_000327345.1 Myotis davidii
CTTTATCCAGTGCCATCCATGCTGTGGTAAATGGTAAGAGTTCCGTTTTCTTCTTCCTCTTCTTAAAGAATACCTTTCAGCATTTCATATAATACTGGTTTGGTGGTTATGAACTCCTTTAGCTTTTCCTTATCTGTGAAGCTCCTTTAAATTTCTTGAGACTTGTTTTATGGCCTGGTGTATAGTTTATCGTGGAGAATGGTTACACCTGAAAAGAATGTGTACAGTATTCTCTTGTCTGATGGAGTATTAAAAACTGTCAATTAGGCCCTAGCTGGTTTGGCTCAGTGGGTAGAGCATCTGCTTGCAGACTGAAGGGTCCCGTGTTTGATTCTGGTCAAGGGCATGTACCTCGGTTGCAAACTCCTCCCTGGCCCAGGCCCTGGCCCTGGCCTGTGCAGGAGGCCACCAATTGATGTGGTTCTCTCACATCAGTGTTTCTCTCTGTCTTTTCCTTTCTCTTCCACTCTCTCTAAAACTCAATGGAAAAATATCCTTGGGTGAGGATTAGAAAAAAAAATGTCAGGTCAAGTCGTTGGTTGGTAGTAGTGCTCGTCTGTGATAGCCTTGCTGCTTTGTGCCTATTTGTTCTGTTAATTATAAAAAATGTGATATTGTCATTTCCAGCAATAATTGGTAAAGTGTCTATTTCTCCTTTCAAGTGAGACCATGCTGTAGGGGGGCTTTCCATGCTGTCTAGAGGAAGCAGGCAGGGAAGCCAGGAGGACAGTGTCCTGTACAGTTAGGCAGGAACAAGGCCAGAGCCAGGGTAGAAATGGTAGAAAAGGAGGAGAATATCCCAGCACTGGGCTGAACAGGACCTGCCGCCTGACTGAACACAAGGTCAAGAGCAAAAGAAGCACCGAAAGAGGATTAGAGCCGGAATGATTGTGAAGATTATTGTGCTGTTCATCAACAGGTATTGGGAAATCAGGAAGAAAACGGGACATGGTGAATTGAACTGGACGCACCTTCCCTTCAATACTACAACGCCTGTGCTCTGGTGGCCACACACTAATGTTAAAACTAATTTACAGACACAACTGCATGCGGAGCATTGTGCCAAGTAGTTCATTAGCTCATTAAATCCTCACAACAGTCTTTGAAGTAGGCTCCATATGACACTTTTTAGATGAATGAAACTGAGGCTTAGAGGGGTTAAATAATTTGCTCAAAGCTAACACAGCTAACACATGGGCAGAGCCAGAAATCACACCCAGGTCTTTTTTTTTTTTAAATAAACTTTTCACTTAAAATAGTTTTAGGTTTACAAAAAAAGTTAGAAAGATATTACAGAGTCTCCAAATGTATCTCACCCAGACTCCCCTATTGTTAGCATCTTACATCACTATGATGTATTTGCCACAACTACTATAAAGAACCAACTTCACCAACGTCTTTTTTTCTTTTTCCTCCAGAGCCCATAGTCTTAATCCCTATCCTGTCTATTTGGCTTGGCTTATAGGTGAGCTGGAATTCACTTTAAAAGGGGAGTTCTTTCCTTTTTCCTCTCCTTCCACTTCTCCCCCGTGCTCCTGAGAAGGAAGGGACA
>NW_006285258.1:3977970-3978658 GCF_000327345.1 Myotis davidii
TGGGGCCCCGGGGTGGGGGGTGGGGGGAGTAAGCTCTTTAGTGGAGATTTATGGAATATCACATTATGTGGAGGTTGTGTTGCAACTCAGAATTTACCAACGCAATTGGAAAATCTATAACACAATAGAGTCATCTTTTATAATTTTAAAATTCAACCAATAATAGTTCATCTAAAAATAAAAAATAGAAGACATTTAGAAATTTCCTAGCAGTAAATAAGCCATTCTGAAGCTTCTTGATATTATTATCACAACATTTTTTCCTTAAGGACCGGAACAGGAAATTAATTGGAAATCCAAATAGTAATAGCATTAAAGAGAAACTTTATATACAAAAGTAACATAAACTGAAGGACTTCTTTCATAAAGTTCAACAATAATATGAAAACTCAGAGATTGAGTTAAATCTTGTGCTCTTAGAAATGTCTGATGAGTAAATTGAATAGAACCAACAAAAAACATGTGGTTTTTAAAATTATCTTGTTTGGGTTCAGGCACAGTCCTTGTCGGAAAGATTCTGTTTTCTCACAAGAAGTTTGATTTCACAATTTTATTAATCATGTTGTGTACGTAGTATGCTGACCAAATTCTCCTGGTGCTTCCCGACTTCATGCGCGCTAGAGTCGGAGTTCATTTGTATAAGGACATAGAGTGAACCCACTTTATGGGTGATCACAATGGCCCTATA
>NW_006285258.1:3987619-3994274 GCF_000327345.1 Myotis davidii
CTGGAGAGAGCACCTTCCCTTCAATACTACAACGCCTGTGCTCTGGTGGCCACACACTAATGTTAAAACTAATTTACAGACACAACTGCATGCGGAGCATTGTGCCAAGTAGTTCATTAGCTCATTAAATCCTCACAACAGTCTTTGAAGTAGGCTCCATATGACACTTTTTAGATGAATGAAACTGAGGCTTAGAGGGGTTAAATAATTTGCTCAAAGCTAACACAGCTAACACATGGGCAGAGCCAGAAATCACACCCAGGTCTTTTTTTTTTTTTAAATAAACTTTTCACTTAAAATAGTTTTAGGTTTACAAAAAAAGTTAGAAAGATATTACAGAGTCTCCAAATGTATCTCACCCAGACTCCCCTATTGTTAGCATCTTACATCACTATGATGTATTTGCCACAACTACTATAAAGAACCAACTTCACCAACGTCTTTTTTTCTTTTTCCTCCAGAGCCCATAGTCTTAATCCCTATCCTGTCTATTTGGCTTGGCTTATAGGTGAGCTGGAATTCACTTTAAAAGGGGAGTTCTTTCCTTTTTCCTCTCCTTCCACTTCTCCCCCGTGCTCCTGAGAAGGAAAATAGGTCTTACTCTTTAGTGGAGATTTATGGAATATGACATTATGTGGAGGTTGTGTTGCAACTCAATTTACCAACGCAATTGGAAAATCTATAACACAATAGAGTCATCTTTTATAATTTTAAAATTCAACCAATAATAGTTCATCTAAAAATAAAAAATAGAAGACATTTAGAAATTTCCTAGCAGTAAATAAGCCATTCTGAAGCTTCTTGATATTATTATCACAACATTTTTTCCTTAAGGACCGGAACAGGAAATTAATTGGAAATCCAAATAGTAATAGCATTAAAGAGAAACTTTATTTACAAAAGTAACATAAACTGAAGGACTTCTTTCATAAAGTTCAACAATAATATGAAAACTCAGAGATTGAGTTAAATCTTGTGCTCTTAGAAATGTCTGATGAGTAAATTGAATAGAACCAACAAAAAACATGTGGTTTTTAAAATTATCTTGTTTGGGTTCAGGCACAGTCCTTGTCGGAAAGATTCTGTTTTCTCACAAGAAGTTTGATTTCACAATTTTATTAATCATGTTGTGTACGTAGTATACTGACCAAATTCTCCTGGTGCTTCCCAACCTCATGCGCCCTAGAGTCGGAGTTCATTTGTATAAGGACATAGAGTGAACCCACTTTATGGGTGATCACAATGGCCCTGTAGGTATTAATAGTTCAGTATCACAATTTACTCTGCAAAGTCTGCAAGACTTAGATTATTGTTAATTACTTTGATTCTGTGATTCTAAGGTGTTTCTGACTTTCCCATGAATTCAGGTTTCTGTTTTAATTAGTTAAAAATTTTCGAAAATTTTTTTTTAAATTTATTGGGATGACATTGGTCAACATAAACATATAGGTTTCAGGTGTGGCTTTCTATGTTACAAGATCTGTACATTGCCCCATGTGCCCACCATACCCAAACCAAAATTCTTACTTGTTTGGTTTCTTAAGGTTTGGCCTAGGTATATACACAAATAATAATATATGCTTTTTGGATACCTATAATGGAGCAGTCATCATATTAAGCTTCATACATACACTTTGTCCTAATCCTTTCAACAGCCTTTCAAAGTGCATCTTCTTATCCTCATTTGACCGATGAGGAAGGCTTGAAAGGTGAAGGGGCTTGCACAGGGACTCTCTGTGGCTGAGCAGGTAACCACAGTGGCCATAAATGTGAAGGTGGATATGAGCCCATATGCTCAGCAAACATTGTCTTTAAACCAAAGCCATACATTTCTAGCATTGATATTACTTCCCCCTCAAGAACAACATATGTGGATGCTACTGTATCATTAATAAGAACTCTTCATACTAAAGACGGTTAAGAGTTGCTGCACTGTCCTTAAAAATCAAAAACAAAAAACCTTCCTAAAATTAGATTAGGTGTATGCTGAATATCCAGTTAGTACAAAGCAGGCTTTTCTCCGGTTAGACACTGAGGTAGTGATTAGGATCAGAACTTTGGAATCAAATAAGGTTTAGATTTTTCTTCCATCACTTACCAGTGAACCTAGACCCCACAACTGAAAGGTTGGGGTTATGTGACTGACACTGTTGGTTGTGTACCCAACATGATTACCTACTTCTTGTTGGCAGAGCAAGGAGGTGGGGGTGTCTGTTCCCTCCCTCGTGACTCAGTCCCACCTCCAGAGCTGACTCCTGGTTGGCATGAGCTAATCACAGTGTCCCGGCCCCAATTCCAGCTGCCAGGATTGGTTTAGGGGTGGGCATAGGATTCAGTTTTGTGGGACACTGATAGAAGGGAAGGGCTGGAGGGCTTCTGGAAAATGTTCCTTCCTAACTGTGTGTCCTTCCTCACTGGGAAGGAGAACTGACCTATAATGACAAATCTGTAACTTCTAGATTGGTGGTGAGACCCACTTCCTTGATGTCTTACCTATTGGAAGCAAATTATCTTCTTCAAGTCACCTGAATAAATACTGTAGGAAGTTCACTCGCAAAGGTCTTTTCTCTGGAGCAAATCTAATTATTTACGTGTATTTGCCCAAACGGAAGCAAAAACAGACAAAAGAAGATATTCTGAACTGGCTCAAAATCAAGATATGTAAGATTAACCAGAGGTTTCCTTAGGAGAAATGAAAAGTCTTGTTCTGGGAAGAATTCTTCAAACATTTTATGCTATTTATTTTTTAATTGAATTTTTAGAGCGAGTAAGAGAAACATCGATTTGTTGTTCCACTTATTTATGCATTCATTGATTGATTCTTGTATGTGCCCTTACCGGAGATCGGACTCGCAATCTTGGCATGTGGGGGATACGCTCTATCCAACCGAGCTACCGGGTAGGGCTCAGATTTTAGAGCCAAACACATATGGGTATGGGCACTATAAGATGAAAAAAGATCTCAAAAAATGAAATGTTTTGTCTCCTAAGTCCTTCAGAGTAGTTAAGATGTTGCCATAGCTGACAAAATCTATGGCCAAATATATAGAAACTTGCAAGTTGAAAATCTGGAATCCTCTGACTTTCCATCTTGCTGCTCTCCTGCCCCTTCCCATCAGCCTAAATGGAGAGGCCAGGCCCCGAGTAGGTGCAAAGATGAGTGGCAGAGGAGCCAAAGCCCAAGGCCAGACATAGCTTTCAAAACCTCCCTTACGATGGGCTCCGCACCGAACACGGAACACCCAACTGGCCAGAGAAAGGCTTTTGGAAACAGCCGAGTGATGGACATTCTTGAGCGCTCATTTTCCAGCAGGGACAGATATTTGATTATATATATAACAAGAAGTTATGTCTTCTGGCATCCAAAGAACTGACCTACAATGACAAATGTGCAACTTATTAAACACATTCCACTGGGCCTACAACACATGCTGGTTGTTTTCTCAAGACACGTAGTAGCTTTACCACGAGGAGCCCTTTCCCCGTGGCTCCAGCTGGCAAATCTCTCTCTCATTTGTATTCGTGGCTTTGTCATCACACAAAGCTTCGCTGTGGGTTTTTTAAAACACTAAGTTGATGTGGATGTGGGTTCCCCTCTATTGCCGCAGTTCTAGAGACCACAGATCATTGTTTAAGGCCAAACCTATATGCGAGTTTCTATTGGTGAAAAAAGAGAAAGACAGCCCCCTCCATGCTGTATCTCATATGTACTGCTTCCTCGTGGTGGGTGTGGTTTTGGTTTCTTAATCAAGATTCACATCTTAAGCATATAAATGGGTCCAAATGTATTCGTTTTGCTCTGGACTGGAGTTTTCATTAATGTTAGTTGGGAAATGTTGGTTCTATGTCTTACTGGGTTTTCTTCTTTTCCCACAATGCATAGGTGGTTGTAGAGTGTGGTCACTACAGCCCATGCAGTTAACAGGCACAGTTATGATCTTGCTGAGGAGGAATAGGGGCAAGTGGAGTACCTCACTGAGGTCCCAGCTGGCTGGGCTCTGGAGGGGCTTAGGAAGGAGATGAGGACGGCAGTGGCTGGCTGCTCTGCTGAGTTGTGTTGTAGGTGCAACAGACAGAATGATCGATCTATACGTGATATGAAATTGTTCATAACTGAGTTTATATTGTTTTAAAAATTATTAATGGTAAGCTAAACATGAATGGTAAGCTAGACTTATAGATGTTAAGTTTAACATTGCAAGAAGATGTACAGTGAAAAGCCTCCTTCCCAGCTCTGATTCCCAGGCCCCTCGTTCTCCATCTTTGAAGCAGAATCGATTACTCCGAGTCTATGTACACAGGGATGTGTATGTAAATAGCCTCTATTCTAAGTGGTAGCTGGTTATACCTACTGTTCTGTACCTTACTGTTACATAAACAAATGAAAGCAAGCATATGAACAACAGATTGTCATACTTTTCTAATGCTACAAAATAATGAGAACCTAAAAATAGTGAAAACTGAATAAAAAAGATCAGTCACAAGCATGGGGTGGTCCTCTACAGATATTTATAACTGAAGTGTGGGGTGACCTTCTAGTGGGGACTGTGCAGTTATATGTAATCACTGAAAACTGGTTCACAGAAGCCTCTTAAGCATCAGCAGTACAAGATAGCATACTCAACTGCTCTCTCGAACAATATGCGGAGGGGGTGTAGGTCCCAGGATGTTGGTGGTGTTCTGTGGATGGGGTACAAACCATGTAGGCATCAGAATGTCAAGCAGAAACTTATTTGACATACATGTGAGCTCCTAAATAGTCCTACATTAGCTCACATGCAGGTCAGATAAGAATGCTCTAAATAACCCATGGGACTATTAGAATTTAAATGTGCATTTCTGGTAAACAACAAATACCCCTTTAGTATAAGTACTAGAGGCCCAGTGCATGGAATTTGTGCACTGCTGAGGAGTTGTCCCTCAGCCCAGCCTGCACCCTCTCCAATCTGGGACCCCTTGGGGGACATCCCTCTCACAATCCAGGACTGCTGGCTCCCAACCATTCACCTGCCTGCCTGTCTGGTTGCCCCTAACTGCCCCCCCCCCCCCACCCCCCCCCACCCCCCCCCCCCTCCCCCGGCCTTCAGTGCCTCGGGCAGCTCAGTGTGTCCACAATGGTTTCCCTTGGGGCACCTGGGCTTGGTGACCTCAGAGTCAATGTTAGGCTATTGTTAGGTGACTTGTGTTTGCTAAACTAACTTGTTATTGCTTTAAAACAACACGGGGGAGGAGTTGGCCCTCAGCCCAGCCTGCACCCTCTCCAATCTGGGACCCCTTGGGGGACATCCCTCTCTCACAATCCAACTGCTGGCTCCCAACCATCTTTTTTTTTTTAAAATATATTTTATTGATTTTTTGCAGAGAGGAAGGGAGAGAGAGATAGAAAGTTAGAAACATCGATGAGGGAGAAACATCGATCAGCTGCCTCCTGCACATCCCCTTCTGGGTATGTGTCCGCAACCCAGGTACATGCCCTTGACCGGAATCGAACCTGGGACCTTTCAGTCCGCAGGCCGACACTCTATCCACTGAGCCAAACCGGTTTCGGCTCTGCTGGCCATCTTGTGGCTGAGGGCGCTGCCATCTTTGAGGGCGTGGTATTCAATTAGCATATTCCCTCCTTATTGGCTGTGGGCGCCACCATCTTTGCAACGGTGTGAGGGTCAATTAGCATATTCCATCTTTATTAGATAGGATGTCTGAAATTACATGGGACTTATGTTAAAAAAATTATTTGTTCATCTAATATTCAGATTTAGTAAGGAATCCTTTATTTTATCTGGCAACCCTAGTTATTAATCTTAGTGGCTACATGATTAATGTATTGATTAATCTTAGGGACATTAGTTAGCACAGAGATGGGCACAAGACTCAAGCTAGGCAATCAGCCTGTCTCTAGGATTGTATATATAGCTGTCGAAAGAAAGACTCTTTCAGGGGTGGATGTCATTTTTTTAGATCCTCTTCCATTGGCCAAATAAAGTAGGCAGTATGCTATTAGAATGAAATTCAGGGACTCTAGAATCCAAATATAGAGAAAAACAGAGGGAGAGAAAAAGGAGAGAGACCTGATGACATTGTCTATATAGAAAGCCTAATTTGAATTTGATTAATGTTCATTGTAACCATTAATGTTCATGTAACCATATTGTGCAGAAAAGGTTATGTAAATAGCTCCAGGTCACACAGAAGTCAGTTCATCAACCTAGAATCTGTCCAACTGACTCCAAAATTAGTGCTCTCTCTACAACTACTGGGAAACTAAGAAATTAAGAGTCCTGCTTCACATATTGTGCAGAAAAGGTTATGTAAAGAGCTCTAGGACACACAGAAGTCAGTTCATCAACCTACTGACTCCAAAATTAATCCTCTCTCTACAACTACTGGGAAACTAAGAAATTAAGACACCTCCCACCCCTGAAGTAGAATTCAAAGAAGAAGAATGTAAATCCCTGGTCCTCTGCCTGATTTTCCAGTGGAGCCCCACTAGGGCACCATCTTGCTGTTTTTGCTTCTGTTCCTTCTTCCTTTCCTCTAAGGCTGGTTCCCTGTGAATAAGAACCAGAGGCTCAGACCTCCTTTTAAAACCTAACTTCGAAAGAGAAGAAGATGGGAAAATTATATTAAGATTGTATTTCTTCAAAGTAAAAGTATT